>NW_008237903.1:518042-532337 GCF_000691975.1 Corvus brachyrhynchos | reverse complement strand
AACGCGTGTGCCCCCCTCCCTCACGCGTCATGTGGGCATGCCTGTGGCCATCGCCACTTTGGTTAAATCCTGGGATGGCTGCGGTTGGAAGGGAACTTCAGGAACGAGAGTTCTTACCATGGACCTTCCACTAAACCAGGTTGCTCCAAGCCCCACCGAACTTCGCCTTGAACACTAAAGGCATGGGGCAGTCACACCTTCTCTGGGAAACCCGTGCCAGGGCCTCACCCTGCTCTGATAAATAATTTCTTCCTAGTATTCCATCTAAACTTACCCCCTGTCATTTTAAATCCATTCCCCTTTGTCCTGTCATGCCAGGCCCTTATCCAAGGTCCTTCTCCACTTCTCTTGGAGGCCCTTTAGGTACTGGAAGGGGCTCTACGGTCTCCCCAGAGAGAGATACCTCATGGTATGAATTAATAGATTACAGAAAGCAGTGAAGAGTTTTAGAACACACAAAGGAACAACCAGGAATGGCAAGTGGTCGTTTCCTCCAGAGGTACCTGAATGTAGATTTAAACATTCACAACCCAGGAAAACATTGAACAGCAATAGAAATGAGGACCCCAAAAGTATTTTACTAATACTTAGATCCATGCTATCTAGAAAAAAAAAAGTTCAGTGCTGACTTGAGGACAATATGAAATACCTGTAAAACTACCAGTTGTATTTAAAAAGGACTCTTAGGTTTAATTTTGTTACCACACCAAAACTGCCGTTTTACTTACTAAACCTAAAGCAAACCCTAAATCACTCAGAACTTACATCAGATTCTCTTAGTGTGTTGATTACCAGTCAGCTCAGCATGTGATCTTCTGTCTCTTCTGTCTAAAAGATTTTACTTCTGTTTAAGCCATAAATAGAAGCAAAGGGATGTAAGATTCTTGTGGTTTATTGGATGTAACTTATTAAATGAGAATCCCTCAATTAATATGATAGAAAAAAACCCTGTATAATTCACTTAGATGAGGGACTGGAAACAAGGAACATCAGCCACAGCTGAACATTTACCTGTTTTCCTTTCCCAAAATCTGGTAACAGTCCCTCCAACAGAGCACACATTTATCTGTATCATCACACATAAATGGTATTTCAAACTTGACCTGAATTTTCCACCTTAAATTCTTTGCATAAATTTTGACAAATTAAACAGTGACAGGAAAAGATAAAACCAGCACCAGAATACTGGAATAACTTGCACAGCAACTTTCAGTTGGGTTTTCTTTATTTGACTGGCTGGCACACCATTTGTTTTTCTCTCTGTGGTGCAGCCATGGCAAAGAAATCGTGGCCAAAGGTCCTCTCCATGAAACCATTCAGCCAGCAAAATCCCACAAAAATGTTGAAAGAATCCTACAGAGCAATTATAAAGAGCCTGTCAGCATAGGGACAGAAAAAGAACTGGACCAGTTACATGTTTGTGTTGGATGTGCCAGGGTTTCAGCACAAGCTGAGTCCACAGGTGTTTAGCGAGGCGGGTTTTACCTGGCCAGGTGAAGTCCTAACCAAGCCTCAGAGTCAGGTCTGAGTCAGGAGAAGGTGGCAGAGCTTCAGGCTGAGCCTGCAGGATGGTGGCCGATGGGAAGGACATTCCCATGATTCCAGTGAGCACAGGAAGCGTTTGGCAGCTGCATGCACTGGAGTGACAGCTGCCCCACACCTGTGCCCAGCCAGAGCGGTGAGGTGCTGTCTGCGGCAGCGGGACCTCGACTCAATTCTCTGCTGCTGCTCAGTGAACATTCCCACAGGCCAGCAGTGCTGCCAAACATCACCAACTCCTTTGTTTCTGATTTCACATTGATCCCATGATTCCGTGATTCACGCTCCTGGAATAACCTTCTGTTTGGGAGGGGTGAGGAGAGCCACGGGTTTCAGCCCCACTTCAAATGCACATCATGAGGAGCTGCAGCGCTTCTGGCAGCTCCAGGCAACACACCCTGTGCTAAAATAGCTGCCTGAAGCAAAGAAATACCCTTTGCCCTGCTAAAAACACATTCATGCTCAGAGCAGGAGCAGCAATCCCTCAACTCCCTCCTCACCCCAGACCCCTCTGCCACCAGCTGTGCCCAGAGCTGAGGCCTCAAACCCTGGCACCACAGCGCTCAGGGGCTGAAAGCACAGCACTGTCCTTCATCTCCCAGAGAAAGCAAGAATTCCAGCTCATCTGTAACAACCCAAGGGAGAACCACTCCCTAAAACAGTAGGGAAAAATAAGTGAAATTGCCAAGAGTTGGCAGTGTTTGTGTAGAGTCCCATGCCCTTGAGCTGATTCCACTGCACTAGAACATAGAGATCCTGGGAGGAATCCTCCCAAGAATGGCCTCCAACCATGAGGGTAATCTGTCCTTGAAAACACACAGCCCTGCAGCAAGTTCTAGTTCCACTAAAACCTTCTTTTACTGATCCTTGACAGAACTTTTGTGGAAATTTCTTGTCCCTCACAGGTAATACTGTGATAATCCTCAAAATGGCAACGTTTTGCAAGCATTCCAGCAATGCTCAGTGCTGTTCTGACTCCGGTGAGGGACAACACAAGCTGGTTTTGTTTCTGGAGATGTTTCACCTAAAAACTGTTGTAGGGATCAGACTCAGTGTTTGTTTTTCTACCTTGTGCCGCTGTGGAAAATGCACGAGGGGAAAGCTGAGCACATGGAGAATCCAATACCTGGGCTTGCAAAAAAAAAAAAAAGAGAACTCTGCAATTAGTCAAGAATGGAAAATTTGAGCTGGAACCACAATATGCTGGTCTACCTCATAAAACCTACAAATTCCAGCTGTCAAAAAGAAGAACTGACTGACTACCCCAGTGCTGGTCACAAAATTATTGCTCAAGTTTTGGCAAAAACAGTCCCATGTAGCACTTGAGAACAAAAAAGGCAGTTGTTTATTAATGACAACAGAAACAAAAATGATAAAGCAAACAGATACTTCTTTAAATATAAATTTTCTAGTCATCTGCTGTTCTGCCAGCCTCCTCTTTTTTTTTAATTTAATTTTTTATTCAGTTACAAAAATCCATCGAGGGCTCAGCAAAACATGATACATAACATAAATTTGTCACCTATGACAACAGCAAACATCATGTAAAGAAAAAAACCTCAAGACATATTTACAAATCCATACTCTGTAGTCATTGAGAAATTCCTTAAGTTAACGAGTGGCAGATTATGCATGGACACTACATTCCCAGAGGCATTATCCAATCAGAGTCACTTAGCATAAAATCAAGCTGACAAACAGATTGTCTAAAAATAAGGCCAGTTTCACTCCTAATTTACGCATTTTGATGACCAGAATTTTTTGCTGTTCCTATGTTAATAAAAAAAAAAAAAAAATAGCATAAGAGCACCTAATCTCACCCAAATGGGATATTCAGACCAAACGGCAAGTTTCATTCTTAGCAGGAGCTATCCAGAGCAGAAACTCATGAGAAAGGACAACAGGATACAGCCTTTTTTGCCATCTTGTCTACTGCTAATTTTAAATGCTTGTATAGAACCAAATCCCCACACCGTATCTGCAGTATGATCATAAATAGGCAATACTTCAAAAATGTAAGATATGATTACCCTGGACTATCACGCTGTTTCATACTTCAGAAAAAAACAAACAAAGCCCAAACACCTTCCTCTTCCTCTCCCTCCCCCTGTCTTCCTCCCTCTTCCCCTCCTTCCAAACCAGGGAAACAGAAGTTATACTCCAATGAATATCAGAACTGGCACCAACATCCATGCTAGTTGCCCTGATGTGCAACAGAGTTCATTTACAATAGTGAGTAACATTCTTATGCACTAGCCCCAAAGGTTTCAGCTTCTGCAAACAGTTTGTTTGGGAAAAAACCCCATTAGTGTGGCATGGGCAGCATCCAGAGGGTGCAGGAAAGTCCAACGCTCTATGTCGATCTCGGGAGTCATCAGTGCCTGTGGAATCTTGGTCTTCATCCACTGCAGATTCATTAGGATTTTCTATCTAATAAAAAACACACCCAGGTTTAATTAAAATCTTCCCTTCCAGTTAGTTGTAAGAAAGCACTAACAATTGCCTAGAAAAATCTGGGCTGCATTATCACACCCATTAGCTGAAGCAGACACTGTGATCTTTGTCCTAAAACCAAGTTTAATTTGCAGCAGAGGTCATTTTGCTGAACTACTTGACCTTTCACTCCCCAAGGATCCATTGGGTTTCAATATTCCATACCTACAATTATGGAAAGCCACAGTTCAGTACCTCAGCTGCACCCATTTTCTTGGTGGTTTAGGTTGTCTTTACTAAAGAAACTTAAAAACAAAAGGGTTATTACCCTTCTACCATTTAAAACAGGGGTGGAGCAACAGAGAAAAGGAAATTATTTTTCCAGTCAGCTGAAGGGAAGGAAGTTAGAGAGGAAGGCAAGTACAGATCCCAAAAATGTGAGAGTGAAGAGATGTCGTTTTCTGTTAGAAGCACGACATCTGCTGGCACCTGCTGTTAGAGCCACTGGGAATGAGTGTCTGGAATCCTGGGAAAAACCTGAGATAGTGTACAAGCAGCTGCCTGCTCCTGAGGAAAGCTCATGGCTCCTCAGTGCTTGCACAAAAACTAGGGATAAAATAAATCAAGAGCTTTTCTCTAAGTGTTCTAGAGAAAAGGGAGAAATGATATAATTAAGCCACAATCTCCAAACTAAAACTACGTTATAATTAACAGCAAGTGAAGTATCTTGGTGATTTGCAAAGTCATTAAGTGACTTTATGAAATGCACTTTCAGCAAGAACTAATGCACATCACAGACTCTACAGTTTTTAAACTGTCATTAACTGGAGCATGTGTGAATAGAGCAGATACATTATTATGGCTAAAATTAATGAGTGTGGTCCCACCAAGGAGGGAGCTGTGAAATCCAAGTAGCTCAGGCAATGCCACGTCTGCAGGCACAAACAAGGAGCTCTGAATCGTGGGGCATGTTTTGTATGGAATTAGCAATATGAACACTCTTCAGCACTGTAATTTTTGTCACTTTTATAATTTGGGCGTTTGTTTTGGCCAACTGCATCTCTGCTTACCGTTCATGCTGTAGACACCTTGAATGTTGGACACACCATATGAAACCTAGGGATTGTGACATTGAAGAATCTGTCCTTGTAGTAGAGGCAGTGGAAGGTGTAGTACCCCTCCATGTACCCAGAGGTTGTGGAAAACGTGGTACAGCTGGTGTACTCATAGACTTTCCCTGGGCCGATGACTGGGAACTCCCCTGTGGGTAAAATATTACATCACAATAGTAAGGACTGATGGAGAACTGCAATTCAGCAGTTGCTAAAGGACTTGCACTCCACAACAGACTCAGGCAGATCAATTTGTATGCCAGTGGATGCATAAATTGATTCTCAGCAATTACTGATATTATAAAAACTGGAGAGGGCTTAAGTAGCAGGATGTCCAGATACCCCTTACAAAACAACCTGTGTCCCTCTGCTTTGGCTTTCATCCCTTTTTCTCTGATTTTGATACAAACCACACAACCTGACAAACAGAATTTTAATAACAAGTACATTAAATACTCGCTCCAGTAATTTTTCACTTACCAACTACTCCAGGACCTTGGACTTCTTCCACATCACCCTTGGCATTTGTTATTCTCCAGTATCGACTGTCCAGCTGACAGGTCTTCTCAGGAAGAGCATCTTTGGACATTTCAATTCTAGAAGCCAGAGAACATACTTAATGCATTCCTTTCAAGAAATGCTGTAGTGCCCTTGGGATCACCAAGTGAACTGGGAAAAGAAAACACCCACTAAGGTAACCTCAGTAGCAGGATCCATCTCTATGCTTCACTGTCTGTTCTTTACCCTCTTCTAAATCACAAGAGCTGCTTGTAACTTCTTTCCCCCACCCACCACTGTATTTTAGCGATTACCAGCTTGACTGGTACTTCATGTAATGAATCATAACTTCAGGTAATGATTAGGATTATTTTATTAAAAAGTACAGCATGCTGTGCACATCCTGTTCATTTCAGAACATTTCCAAATGCTGTGCATAAATTTGCTGTGAACATTCCATAGGTCTATCCTGCATTCTAAGAATTAATTCAGTTATTTTTACCTGATTCTGTAAGTGAAGAAATAATGTGGTGGATGTACAGAACTGAGTTCAGGTAGAAAAGAGGTGGACACAGACACAGTAATATCTTCTGTGGTAGCAACACATTTTTTATCATGCACATACCTACGGAGAGGAGAGCATTATCTCTGCAAACAGCTTTGCACATTCGATACAGAAAACTAAACACACAAGGTAGTTATCAATAATTATTAATATTAATAAACACACTGTTTAAATAAGGCTGTGTCACTATGCTATTAAAAAAAAACCAACCTAAAAACTCTAGCAGCAAATTTATTTACAGATCCAAGAACTTGGTTCTGCAGCATCCCAGTTTAACAGAATTAAGGCTCTTGGTTGTATTTAGAAGAAATTTCAAGTGCATGAAGATTCAAACACCAGAACAAGTCCTGCTTATTTACATATTCAAGAGACTGGTTAGCTGAAACATTTGTTTTTTTAATAACTTTGAACAGTCCTGCAGCAAAAACACACTCATGGCCCAAAGAATAAACATCATGTTGTTTGCTAAACTTCAGATCACTTATAATGCAGAATTCCAGTCCCATAAATGCAGCTACAAGCTCTGAAGCTTCTGGTTAAAAAAACAAAGTTGCTTTAAGCATTCTGGTTTACATGTTTATTTTCAGTAGTTTCATGGGCTTTCTCCTCTCCCCACCACCAGCTTTTGTATCTGATGCCCAACACTACTTGGAAAGAGGTGAGCATGCTTAGAAGCAGCACCAAAACCTGGCACTGAGGTTACAAATCCCAGTCACAATACCTGAAAATCTGGTCTCTGATGATAGGATAACCTCCAGTTACAACCTCGTGTACATAGGATGTGAACCATTCCAAGTAAGATGTACCTAGATGCCAAGGAAGAAAAGCATTCCTAAGAATGGGGCAATTTACCACTAAGCACATTACAGTAGATATTTCAAGGAAGAAGTTTAAAGCTTGGATTATTTTTATAGCAAACTCTCAGGCTTACTGAGATGAGTCAGTCAATCTTCCAGTTCATTCTACCAATATGGATAATTTGGAGGAACGAATCAAGAACCAAAGAGTTAAGGGTGCATCCTCCAGAAATGACACAGCCAACAAAGAATCTCTTAGCTATGTATTTCACATCATAATCAGGGTCTTCAGTGGTGTGTCTCATCACTTGGATTCCATATGGAAAGCTTCTAAGGAACACTGCAGAATTTCCTCTCCTTGAAGAGAGGGATAAATCATAGACACACTCTGCACTCCTCTACAACCTCAGAAGAATAAGGCTGTTTGTCATTCTGGGATTTTTATACACTTGCAGCCATTGTCTGAGAACAGCTTTTCATACACCCACAGCCATTATTTTGGAACAGCTTGATTGCTAAGCACACACTCAAACTGTCACATTTAATTCTCAAAGAAGAGAGTTTCACATACCAGCTCTCTGCACAAGAATTTCTCAGCCATAAATCTTCCAAGCATTGCAATACAGAGTTCAATAGAAAAGTACAGAGTTCAACTGTTTGTCAATATTAGGGATTCAAAACTGGATTGAAGCTGAGCTAGCAAGAAATTATTATCCTTGCCTTCCCTGATGTGTAATCAAGTATTCCCACTCCTGTTAGATTAAGCGTACTTACCACTTCTTCCTTGGAGCACAAGCTCTGTGTGCTGTCCTTTGATCTTTTGGAATTCTAAGGGACTCCAAGTTTATTATCCTCGTTTGTACCATTAATCCACAAAATGCAAACCTTGTATAAAGTAGCTCTGAATGGAGGAAGTGGATCTATCTACCTGCCACCTTCAAAATGCCAAGTGAAATGCTGTGTATGGAACTTCCCCTCCACCCCACGCTAAGCCAAGATTAACCCTTCCAGTCAAGTGGAATACTTCTAAATATGTTGGATGATCCCACACTGACTATTTCATTTTGAGTATTTTATCTGAAGTGTTACCTGTAATGAACATAACAATAGCAGATGGTTTGCGAGCCATTTGGTCCTGAAAGAGAAAGAAGTTTAAGGATGTATTAGAAAGAGAGCACTGGACTTTCAGGGTTAAAATTCAAATAGCACAGGGAACACTTTCCCTGTATTCACCAAACCTGAAGTCTGGCTGCTTGACACATCACTGTAGTCCCAGTCAGATCCTCAGACATGTAAAACTCACACGCCTGTCCCCACGAGTGCTCCCATGGTAACTGAATTTACAGCTTCAACTTTCCACTAAGGCTCATGCACTACCAATCATCACAAAAGTACATTGGGGAACATAAACACATCTTCCTTACTGGACACTGGTAAAAGATCTCGTATTTATTCCGCCCCTCCACGCTCTCCAGAGCCATGTATTGACTGAGGCCAGTGTGGATGCAGAAGGTCAGGGGCAGGCACTGCTTGAGCCCCAGCCTCTGCTGGAAGCCTCCGGCCGCCGTGTCGATGTCCAGCAGGTCTTCGGAGCGGTAGTGGTTTGACAGGGCCATGCTTCCCATCAGACTTGGAACAACAAAAACAGGGAACATAAACAGGAGACACCACTCACAAGGCAAAGCTGGCTTTTAATCTTCTGGAAACTGCGTCTTTCAATGCTCTAGATGTATACTGGGCTTAGGTGAAATCCAAGTCAAATATCCATATGCTGAACTAGGTTATTAGTTCACATCGTCATCCTAGCTTTGTGTAAGCATCACACTCAGCAGTCAGAGGAGCACACAAACCTGAGTGTACACTCCACACTCCCAGCTTGGGAACAACAGGGAAAGGCAAATGAGATGTAAATTCCTGCAGGTGCTGAGTTTCCACTGGTGTTATGAAAGCAGTGACTCAGGTGCAAGCTGCCACATGTCAGCATGCTAAAAGCTGATCCCATCCTGGCCAACAGGTTCCATTCCTCCTTCTCCTTAGGAAGTCTTGCCTGGAATTAGCACGTTCTACAGAAGCAGTGCCAGCATCCCAACACAGAAACCTGAAGCATCTAACAAGGATGAGTCCCACATCGCTTCCATTTCTGATCTAACAACTTGCTGCACAAACTTCCACTGCCTACACCTGATCTTCCCAGTATTCATCCCCCACCACTGGGACCACACCTTCCCCTGGCAGCCTTTCTCCAGGCTGGAAGACTACCCCAGAGCCTTGTGTCTGCTCCTGCAGCCCTTCCATAGGCACACCATTACAGGAGAGGCTTCGTGGGAGTGAAACAGTAGGAAGAGAGGAAGCACACAACCTGCAGAGCACCATTTGAAATCTACAGAACTAGGGCACCTATCTTCTCTCTAAAAAATTTTAAAGTCTCTCCTGGAAAACAGAACTAGAAATCATCCTTATGGTTTCAGAAAACAATTTCCTATGTCCCTTCTGCACATAAAACACTCAAATTGGAGAAAGCTGCACCTTCTTTATGAGTGAAGGTTTTGGCAGAGCAATATGAGTGCATTCCTCCCTACAGACATTGCAAAGATTTGCTGTAGTTTTCCATCTTTTGCTAATGTTTGCAGCACTTCATCAGGTGCTTCAAACACCTAATTTTTCTACAGCTGAAAGACCAGAAACTTTGTTTGGTCATCGGCCTTCTAAGCTTAATGTAAAAGGGAGATTTTCACTGCTGAAACTGCATGAAATCATAAAATCTTCTACTGAGAAAACTTAAGCACAAGTGACAATTTGATTCTACCTTAAGATGACTAACTGACTTTAAGTCATTCCCTAACCATTTTAAAGAATAAAGGAATTATTGAAGAACGAAGCCTGAAGAGTGCAAGGGGCTAATTTACTTCTGTAATACAAAGCCAAACTTCAGGGGAGCAACTTGCAGTGCTATGATTAAAAGTCTAACAGCTGGAAGTTTGAGTTGCTGCAAAAAACTGACAAGGGTTCTCACTAGGAAAAAGGGAAGTGTAAGAGTAAATTGAGCAATTAGAAATTCATGTTGGGCTTCCAATTACTTCCAAGATTAGAAGACGGCCAATTCTGCAAGCGTCACTTAAGCGGTGACTCAGTCACAATACATTTAAATGCTTCATTTATCCTGTTCAGGGGACATTTCACCTTTTAATAAGTGAAGTGCTGAAAAAATACAAAAGGAATTAATACTCGGTAAGTAGTTTTCAGTCCTTACCCTGGAACAACCAACTTCTGCCCATTGTGGATACGGAATGAACACCGATAGTCATCGGGGAGTTTGCAGCGGATTTGTGCTTCCACAGCATCCAGATCTTCCTCCCTTGCACTCTCTGGAAAAGAAAGGATAGTTCAGGTATTTCAAACACAAGGCATGGAATCTGTAAATGCCCTCATCCAACGTGGACTCAAGTCAGTATTTGGTGGCTTTATTGTATGCTGGGTGGTACACAATGAGTGTCACATAAATTCGAAAGGAAAATTATGACACTGATTATTTAATACAGCACCAAGCTCAGTCTGGTGAAACCTTAACAGGCCTGAAAGCAGCAAATGTTTATAAAGTGAAATGAACCTTTTCCCCACAACACTGCCAGTAACAGTCCCAGTTATGGCTTCTAGGCAGCATTGATTTTAGTCTTTCATCACCCTAAGGGTAGCTTCTTTCAGTTTCCAGTTCGATCAGTGACACAAAAATGTTGGCTGCAGCCCGCATTCACTTGGAATCTGAACCAATAAATGGGCTGTAAAAGGGGGATTTTCAAATCAACAACAGAAAGGGGTGGAGAAGAACTATTCTTACATTTCCACATGTACTTCAGGGGGGTTCCAGCACCCTCACTTCCAGCAAAAATCAACTGGGTGGCCTCTGTGGTCTGTTCCAAACAATTTTTTTAATACCCTTTTCATACTCATTATCTGTTTCATTAACAGGACATAAATTAACAATTCATTGAAACAACATCCCTTACAAATGGTATGAAAAAGGCCTAAATTTTATCTAAAACCTGCCATCATTATGTAAGTGTGGAAATCGGCCATTTGAAATCTGTTTTTGTCTTTCTGTACATAAATAAAAGCTTCACATTCTACCTTCAAAAATACTTAACAAAAAGTAAGAACTCAGCACTATCCAAGCAAACCAAGAAAATGCAAGATTTAAATAGGAAAGAGATAATCTGTCTCTTAATATTGTCTCTTAAGAGATCATTTGGCTCTTAATTTCACAGATCAAGTTGAATTAGACATCATGGTCTAAAAGTCAACTTCATACAGAAAACTGAAATGCAGCTGAAAATGTAAAAGCTTTTTTGTCCCCTATACCAGAAATCCCCAAACTGATTGTAGCTGTGATTTATGACCTAGAACACTGGAAGTACTTCAGGCATTAAAATACAAACTGAAGCTGAAAACAGAATCTTAGTGGGGATTAAAAAAAAGGAAAAACTATTGTTCCACCACTGGACTACAGTAAGACCTACAGAAAAAAAATAAAACCCAGCAACTTCCTTTTTGTTTGGTTTCAGGTTAGAAGGTCTGCTTTCATGTGACACTGTTTTCATTAGGTCTTACGAAAACCTCACAAATAAAATCACACCAGCACGTCCTACAAGTAATGGAGCTGCTACACTAAAAAATAACAAACAATAGGTCATAGCAACCTAGAAGTGTGATAAAGACAGACTGGTCACTAGAAAAAAATATCATCTTGGTTTCAGAGAATCTATGGATCAGTAGGAACTGGGCAAGGACTCTGCCTGTGCTTCCAAGGGAGAGCACATCTACCTGACTTTCAGGACTCTGCTAATTAAGGCACACACCTTTCATGAAAGCAGCATGAGGCTTAATAACAGGCAGGGCTGGGTGAGCCAACCCACTCACAGGTGTGCCAGGGTACCTTTCAAAGAGCTGATCATGCGAGGACACCACTGCCCCAAGTATTTCTCCAGGTCATCCCAGGCTTTTTTCAGCGTGGCATAGTAGTGGATGTATCTTCCTAAATCAGCATAGGTGCTGGTGAAGATGGCTTTCCAGCTCTGATTCCGTCGGCTTTTCTCCTCCCTGAGGGGACACGAAGAAAATGCGTTCAAATGCCAGCTTCAACAGCCTTCTAAACCCGAGGAGTTGGTATTTGTTATTTGGCAGGAACAGGATGCATAACATTAACCCAGGAACACTCTGTGCCATGTGAAGCTACACAAACTCAATTAATTCCAGCATCTATTCAACAGCAAGTTGGAACAGAATTAGGAAACATTTGGGGTACTTAGGGGAAAATTTAGAAACAATACTCCTTTACACAGAGTGCCTTCTGAACAGAGCTCTGTCTAGCAGTGAATCTTAGAGCTGGTGAAAAGCTAATTCACATCCTTCATTACTCAGCTCTTCTTAGCTATGGAGAAGCTGAAAAAGTATCGGCTGGATAAGCAGACAGTGAGATGGACTGAACATCAGCTGAACAACATGTCTCAGAAATTCATCTTCACAGGAAAAAAGACTTAAAACAATCCCACTTACTCAGAAATGAGCCAGTATTTTTTGCAGTGTCTTTTCCACAGTGGATCATGGCTTGACAGCTGATTTAATCTTTGATTCAAATAGCAGCAACTATAAATATAAAATCATTACATTTGATTGCAGCAAAACAAACAGGGAGAAATGCTGTATCACACATCACACTATCATGAAATAAACACACAGTTTGAAAATGATTTAGCTGTCCTTTTAGAGTTGTGCTTACAATGGGTAAAACTCTTCATCACAGCTGTGTAAGTCATGAACTACTTTTCCACACACTTAGGAACTGGCAGCAATTAAGTACTTTTGTAAAGCAGGTCATGCTGTAGACCTACACCAAAGTAAACAGTGCCTGAAAGATTCCAGCATGACTCCACCAGTGGAAAGCATTCCAGTAGCACAGGCTAGCTATGATTTAAGTCCCTTTCTTACCTGGATGGTCAGGCTCTGCCTTATCTTTTCCACAGTAAGCTACAGAAACTATACAGTTTGAGTATATAAAACTTACTTTCTACTTTAAATTGTTTAAATAACAGACTCTGAAGGAAGTCTCCAAAAGGTACCATCAGTTTAGATGTGGCAACATCACTTTCTCTGGTAGCTCGTTCTAAAGTGACAAGTGTGTGTTTCAAAGGCTGTGATTAACACCTAAATACTCCACATGAGGGTACCAAACAAGGTGCCAGTTGCTGCTTTTTTGGGGCTTTATGCACTGTTTAAACTAGAATTGTGTTAGTATCTCAAAGTCAACCTCAACAAAGTGATTTCCCTGTACTCCCTGATATTACCCTTTCCATCCACACCCCCACGAACACATTCATTTCACACCTGGACATCTGGCTGTGCAAAAATTTCATGATATGGGGATTTTTTTATATTTTTGGGGGGTGGGGAACTGAAATATCCCAAAGTCAAAAAGCCCTTGCAGAAATCTATTGTATTGGTGTTTATCAATCAAGCCTGTAATTTCTGGAAGGGAGTAAATCACCACAGCATCACAGGAACGTGTGGCTTCAAACGTGATAAAAGTGCAATTAAAGCCATTCTCATTAATTACACAAACAATGGAAAAGTTGACACATGACCAAATATCTAAGGGCCACCGTAACAACTGTTACAGCTTTTGCTTAGGCTTAAACTCTTTTTTGCTGATATCCTAACAGAATTCTCCCTGATGTCCTGTCATTCTTGACTAATATTTATTAGGGGGAATAGAAAAACCCAAACCAAACTCCCCACATTTTTGGTAATACTCTGTTTTCTTACACTTATTCCTCCCTCTTTGATTAAACACTGTGATTTCAATCACTGCCAAACCTTGCACTTGTCTGATGAGGTTTTACCTAAAACCACATTTTCATCTTTACTGGATGACTCACAACCCTTCAGCCACCGAGCCCAAGAAGCACCTGCCACTTTCATTCACGTTTTTCTCCTTGAAAAGTCATTATTTCATTTCGTTTGCTTTTCCTCCAACGGTGGAGTACATCTACTAGCAACAAGACCACCCTTTGTTTGCCCGTAGAAACACAAGTTTCGGGGAAATACTGGTCTTACAAATCTAGATACTGCTTCATTTAGGTACAAACAAAGCCAGCATATAATGGGGGGAAGAGAAAAACAGATTCATTGAATGGTTTGGGTTGGAAGGGACCTTAAAGATCAACCAGTTCTCCTGCCATAGGCGGGCACACTTTCCGCTAGACCGGGTTGCTCCAAACCCCGTCCAACCTGGCCTTGGATACTTCCAGGCGTGGGGCAGCCACAGCTTCTCTGGGAAACCTGAGCCAAGGACTCACCA
>NW_008237903.1:502758-517794 GCF_000691975.1 Corvus brachyrhynchos | reverse complement strand
CGTCCCCGGTACTCCGAGATCTGCCCTCGGAGCTCCCAAATCTGCCCTCGGAGCTCGAAACTCAGCCTTCAGAATTCAGAACTCCCAAGTCAGCCCTCAGAAATCCCAAATCAGCCTTCAGAACTCAGCCCTAGGAACTCCGAAGTCAGCCCTCAGAACTCGAAATCAGCCTTCAGAACTCCCAAGTCAGCCCTCAGAACGCAGCCCTAGGAACTCCAAAATCAGCCCTCGGAACTCGAAATCAGCCTTCAGAACTCAGAACTCCCAAATCAGCCCTCAGAACTCAGCCCTAGGAACTCCAAAATCAGCCCTCAGAACTCGAAATCAGCCTTCAGAACTCAGAACTTCCAAATCAGCCCTCTGAACTCAGCCCTTGGTCTCCTGAAAATCGATTTATGTGCCAAGGGCTTTTGGTCAGGGAATGGTCTGCTTTTCACAGTATCAGCTTCTTAGTGATTTAAATGGACAATAATAAGTGGGCAAAACTGAGGCCTTGAGGGGAAGAGGTGGTTTGGGGAATTGGTAGTGAGAAAAAAGCTGAGGTCCAGAAAATGTGTGTTATTATACTCAAATCTCAGCCCTCATGAGAAAAAAGCTGAGGTCCAGAAAATGTGTGTTGTTATTATACTCAAATCTCAGCCCTCGGAATTCAGCCCTCAGAACTCGGCCCTTGGTCTCTTGAAATTCAGCTTATGTGCTAAGGGGTTTTGTTCAGGGAGTGGTCTATTTTTCACCAGATGGGCTTTTTAGTGCTGTAAATGGGCAGTAATAAGTGGGCAGAACTGAGGCAACTTGGGGAATTGGTAGTGAGAAGGAAGCTGAGGTTCAGATAATTTGTATTGTAGCTATACTTAGCCCTCAGAACTCAGCCCTCGGTCTCTTGAAATTCAACTAATGTGCTAAGGGTTTTTGTTCAGGGAATTTTTACTTTTCACAAGATCAGCTTGTTAATGCTCTAAAAAGGACAATAATAACGGGGCAAAAGTGAGACTCTGAGAAGAGGAGGCAGCTTGGGGACCTGGGAGTACAAAAAGCTGAGGTCCAGGAAATTTATATTATTATATTCAGCCCTCAGAACTTGACCCTCAGAACTTAGCCCTCAGTCTCCTGAAATTCAACTTACGTGCTAAGATTTTTGGTCAGGGAATGGTCTACTTTCCACAAGATCAGCTTCGTAGTGCTCTAGATAGACAGCAATAAGTGGGCAAAACTGAGAATGGGAAAATAAACTTACTGAGTTGAATATAATAAAAACAAATGTATTGCATCTTCAGGATCAGGTTTTATAGGAAAAAACCATGCAATGTGTGACAGCTGCACAGAAAAATAGACGCTACTCTTTTTATGCCCCTCATTTTCAGTGAGTTAAATATTCTTATATGAAAGAGGGAATTATTTCTTCTGCGTGATTTTACACTAGAAATCCTTTTCTTTTCTGTCTTGTTTTTTGGGTAACAGTAGGATTTTAATGCATCAATTCATTGTTGTAGCAACACTGCTCAAATAAGAACTGGAAAAAGGAACAAGGAGGTGGTTTTATGACTGCACTATTGCTAGCTGTTGGGGAGATTTTTGTCCTGTATAATTTCTGTAATTGTAAAGCTCCCCGTAGAGAAGAAAACGCAATAGCAAAAGTATATTTTAAATGCTAATAAAATGATATTACTTGTGTTTCTCCTTGGGTTTGTAGCCCATGAAAATCTAGTAATGCAGAGCCAAGAGAAGGTCCATAATTCTTTATTTCTGTCAAGTTTTGCCAAAAGCCTGGATAGTTTTGCTTCTAGCACTTGCATAGATCCAAGGTGTTACTTGAGGGCTTAGGCAGTGGTGAAGATGGAGGTGGAGGAGCTATTGGAGTTAGTTATAAAAATTGATTATCACCCCTGGTCAGGCTAGAGGCTCCTCCAGTGCAGAAATGGCTGGCATTTTACTTTCCTAATGGATATCCTAACAATTATGAAAAAAGCATAGTAAAACAGAAATATCTCTTCCTGAGACTGAAGGAAAAAACCAAAAACAACAAAAGAAAAAGCAATCAACCAAACGAAACCCACAGAACCTAAACCAAACATAAACCCACATAAAATTGTAGTATTTCAGTGTTTTACCCACAGCAGCCTTCGCATTCTCCATCAAAAAACTGACAGCTACAGAAACTATGACACCAATAAGTCATCATGGAATTTTTCCAGCTCGGCCTAGACATAAAGGTTCTTTTCCACTTTAATAATGGAGCCTAATTTTTCTTCCATTATCACCAGTCATGGAGCCCAAATGGCCAAATAGATCAGAGGTACTCGTCAGGCTGAAAATTTCTCAGATTGCTCAGTGCATGCCATGTTTAATCTGTGAGAGATGATGAGGCTTTTAGCATCCTTCATTTATTTTTACTTCTTGAAAATCTAATGAAACGACACACCGGGGATCTTCACCACCGGGTGCTGAGTCTCTGGATACTCGACTAATGTGCTAAGGTTTTTGGGAATGGTCTGCTGTTCACAAGATCAGCTTCTTAGTGCTCTAAATGGACATTAATACATGGGCAAAACTGAGGCTTCGAGGGGAGGAGGCAGCTTGGGGAATTGGTAGCAAGAAAGAAGCTGAAGTCCAGAAAATTTGTGTTGTTATTATACTGTTCTTATAGGATTTGTTCTTTGCTGTAGCAAAGATGCAATAAGGTCAGGGCTTCACAGGAATAACCAGGCAGTGACCTTGGCTTGGAAATCTGATCATGTAAAATTAGCCAGAACACAAGGAGTGACTGTAATAAAGAACACGGAAGGGGCAGGGTAAGAAAATTAAAAATGGGAGCTGTATGATCCTGCAGTGACTCCAGTGAATCACACAAACATAAAGACAGTTCAGCAGTCCTTTGAACGGTGGGGGATTTACATATGAACTGTTAACAAATGGCATCTTTAGGCTTCACAAGAGCGAATCTCAGATGAGATGTGAGAGATGACAGGGAGGGATCAGAGCCAGAACTCCAGGGAAATGTCTACGTGAATAAACTAAGTATTGCATGGCAGCTTGTTGGACATTTTAGTAACAAATGGGATCTCTGACAGAGCACAGCTTCGAGCTGCCTGCTGACACAAGGAAACAACAGCTGAAAAAATCCCAGCCTTGTTAGGGCCACATAGACCCAGGATAAACCAACGCTGCCTCTCCCTAATTTCACACAGTGGTAAACTAGCCTTGGCAGCTCCACAGTCAAATGAAGTCCAAGGAATCTCCAAGAATCAACCAACGGACTTCATCTGGTGCTTACAAAGCAACTGGAGCCTGCTCCCAGCTTTCATCCTTCTGGGCCATCTCCCACGTGGATGCTTTTGCCTGCATCGGTTGCCTGAGGTTATCAAAAGGCCATGTCCGGTCCTCCCCGCTCTGAATCAAGGTGCTCTGTGGCTTCAGGCTTGTCTTTGGTTATTAGCAAATCTTTTTGCCTCAGATTCTTAGTTCCAAAACAGGCCTGAAATATTTATGTATGTCTGGAGAGTTTGGAATCCCACTTGGAGCGCAATGTTGATAGACTGGGCTTTTTTCCTCAGATCAAAGATTCCGTGTTGACACAAACTGGCATAGCCAAGTTTTATTCTTCCACAGCATTGCTTAGCTCCAAGTTGGTTTTCTATTCATATCATCCTCTCACATAAATCAAATAGAAGATGCTACTACAAATGAAAACATTCACCTGGGAAAGTATAAAAAATAAAGTTTGTTTACTTTAGAGAGCATGGATGGCATAGAAAGGCATGATTCTTGCCTCAGGAGTATTTCTAATTTCACACACTTCCAGCGTTTTCACTGTGTGTGATTCCCAATGTCATGAGATGTTTCATGGCCTAAGGGATGTGTGGAAGACTCTGCTGAAAGAGGCTGGAGGAATATTTCATGATCCCATGGAAAGTGCTGAGACCCTGCTTGCTTTGTGTGGGAGCTCAGGAGGTCTTCCTTTACCTGAGGAACATAGAGAATAATGAGGCACCCCTGGACAAAACTCCTGCTATTGAGTCTTTCCTGACCTGAAAATACCCCACGTGTATGACCCAGATAGCAGCTCACTTTTCAACTCCACACACTGTCCTTAGGTCATTAGCTGAGATTGTTAACGAGGCGGGCAGTCAGTCACGGCTGCAGTGGTGGGGTTTTTTTGGCTCCCAACTCCTCGAGCCAGAGCATGTTCATCAGAGCGTGGCAACAACAAATGACCGAAGTGCTGAGCTGGATTTGGAGAGGCAGCACACAGATAAAAGCCTCCAGAAGCCCTTTGCAATTCCCTTAGTCATCCATTCCCACTGAAAGCTTCTCTTTGGGACTTTCCAGGAGGCCTGGTGTGACCTTTGGTCATCCTTTTGGTCAGAGCTCTTATCTGTGTAGTGCAGACCCGGCCTCTTTCTGCTTGCACTCCTCCAGAGCAGTTTTGACTGGATAAACAAGCCATTATTTGCTGATGCACGTTTCCTTATCAGCTGGACAGCACGCTTCTCGTGCATGTTGGGTCACACTCGCTGCTGGGCCAGCTCCAAGAATTCCAGGGTGGCTGCATCACGGCTCGTTTGGCGCTTGCTCACAGCCATGGACTGCAAAAAATCACAGGCACATTGTGATGGAGCCTTATCTTAGAGCCCACCAAGAGTTTCCCGGCGTTGCAAAGCATCTTTAGGTTGATGATTGCAGGTCTTGGGTCTTTTTCATGAGATAGCAACATGGTAAGCACCAGTTCGGGGAGCTGTCACCATGCCAGACTGAAGACTACCTGCCTTACTGAAGGAGAATTTCACTTTATTGGGATTGTTTCTTTAAAATACAAGTAAATAAGTAAAGCATTTCTGTATCTCAAAACCAGCTCACAGCTGTTATGAAATACATTGGTGAAGTTGCCTGAGACAAGATGCAAGACGCATCTGAGGAGGGGAGAAAACCAAAACCCTAGGAATTTTTACCAACCAACCCAAGAAGTTGCAGACCTGAAGAGGAAACATCTCAGGAATCACATGAAATGTAGCTGGTACAGAGCTACTGGACTACAGAAGGAGTTATTTCTTTTGGGTCATGGCTTTCAAAAGTTATTTCTCTCTCAACACTGCAAAGCAACAGCTTTCCATCACCCTAGTTGCTCCTGTTGCAACATTCCTTGTTGCCTCTCCTCCAGTTCCAGCACCTCCACAGGAATCAACCTTCTTGCAGCCCGTTCCCCCTTGGTTACAGGTTTTTCTGCCTTATGCCCAGCTGTAAATGTAACCAGAATATGCCAGATACAGAGCAGAGGTGATCACAGAGCACTTAGTGAAAAGTGCACTCAATATTTTCATTAAAAAAAGAAAAATCTCTTCCCTGAAAATCTTTAAAAAATCGAAATTTGTCATGCATGGCTTGCTCTGGGGCAGGGCTTGTGGCTTAAAATGAGAGCAAGAAATACAATAACACATTAATTAATGCTTGCAAGGCACTTGAAAATGGCACGTGATGTATGCTCCTGCAAACCACATTGATTAATTACCATCAGAGATCTGCTGGTGTGTTAGGAACCTTTCCGAGATGTGCCTTCTCATTAGCCTGGTACAAAGCAACCCTCAGCAGGAGGGAACAAGTTGCTTCAAACACGGTTCAACTTTCTGCCAGTTTAATCTTCATCATCTCACTGACAGACTTCTGAATCTTAATTTAATTATAGTGCCTTAAATGTTTTGCAATATGGTATCCCAATCTCTCTGTTCTGTGTCTTTTCATGTTTTTTTTAGTTGTTGTGGGACAGTGGAATAGATAATTTTTTCCAGTGTCCATTAAAATTCCCTTTGCCTGCAGTGCAGTATGTGCTCCATAAAAGAGATGAACCTGCTGCAAGTGAAATAAGCTGATGCTGCACTGTCTTTTTAGAGCAACAAAAATCTTTATAGATTATTTTCCCGAGTGCCATGAATCTCCTTCAAAGCCTTAAGTCACTGATACCAATTAATAAACGTAATAGTCTCATTTTCAATTCACATTCAGGCCGTACAGAGCGTGTGCTCTGGCAGATGCTTGAAAGCTTTGCCTTTCAGAGATAAAATGTTACCTTGTGTGTGATGGGGGTGCCAAAGGGGGGGTGATTCAGGAGCAGAAAGACCTGTTAAAGTGCAGCACCTGAGGCCTCCTTGTTTTCTGAATTTACAGTCTCAGGCTGGCAGTCGTATAAATGAGTGATGCTCTCTGATGTTCTCTTCCAAGCAGGCAATGAAATTGGCAGGGAGTCTTGGGTTTTGTGCTGATGTGTCCAGAATTCAAATAATTTCATTCTCGGCTATAATGACAATTGGAGGCAGAGTATTACCTTGAGAAAAGAGAAGGGAGAGACGGCTTCTGGATCCTGTATTGAATTAACAACCGATTCCCATTTACTCTCTCCACTGAAAACTCTATTATGCAGGGCTCTTATTGCCCTTATTCAAGGGCAGGGAATTAAAAAAGTGATATCGATGGTAATGCTCTCATCTTCCTGCCATGACACTGAATAATGGGGACAAAGAAGGGGAGTCTTGACGGATGATACGCCTTTTAAAATACTGCTGATAGTGAAAACACGGAAAGGACGACACATTTGAGTATCAGTGATGAAGTCATATTCAGATTTTTGTGCTTTTTGCTTAGGACTTTAAATCAGCTTTGCTTTCATTTCTGCGGTTGTTTTTGGAACATTTTATTTTCTTGTTGTTCCAGGAGAGCATCCTTACTGGGAGGAACATAACTGAGATGAGGTAAAGTGTTGCTTACGCTAATTCCAAGAGAAATCTGCTCTCTCTCCTCCTGGACTCGGAGAGCAAGCGTTGGGGATCTGTCAGGGAAAAGTCCAGCAACAGACTGGTATAATTGTTTGGGTAGAGCAATACTGCTGCTCAAGTGGAGGCTCTTCTGGCACTTTCCAGTTCAGCTTAAGCTCTTCCTGAAGTTACACAGACTGAATAAAACTGGTGGTCTTATAAAAAAAATGATCCCCACTGTGGACCCTCCTTTTACAAGTAGGTCTAAAAATATATTGCCCTGTGTAAACTAGACCTTACACAAAATAATGAGTGCGTTTGCATTAGGAAGTTTTATGGAATAAGTGAGAACATCTCCATTCTATAGGTGGGTATATGAAAAGCAAAATATTGAGCTGCCTTGCCAAAAGTCACTTTCTGAGGTGAGAACAAAACACAAGTCTTGGTCTACTTAGTGCAAAACTACAAGGTCTCCCTGAGCTATTGACACTCTTCCCTGATCTCGGCCCAGTTGTGAATGATGCCCCCTGCATTAAATTTACAGTCAAAGTTTTCTGTGTGGTGGAATCATGAAAATCAGCCCTGTTACTGCTCACACTGTGTGTACGTGTGACACAACCTGAAGGACCATTTTTCACCTCCACCCTAGCTCAGCATCCTGGGCACACCCACCAAGCTGTGTAAATGAACTCATTAATTATTTTAGGCTTTGTTTCTAGCTGGACCGAATATTTGCAAGGAGCCACTGTGAATGAAGAGAGCTGATAGCTGTGTTTCCCTTGTGCCTCTGCTGGCAGGAGTTTAGGCTAATAATTGTAATGATAACCAGCTGCCTGTGGCCTCCAGAGGTCAGCATATCACTGGAAAACAGCTAAATATCATCACCCTCAAACTATGCTTTCCAAGCATGGTCTTGTTAAGTGTAGTTTCCAGTTTCACTGGTAACAAGATTTAAAGGCTTTGTCCCCAGCTCTACTTGTGACAACAAAAGCAAGAAAAGAGCTCTCAGAATATCCATTGTAAAATGCAGAACATTGTCACTGATCAGTGGATGGGACATCCCCTGGGTGACAAGTTTATTGAGAGTAGTCAAGTAGATATGCATAGGTTTTGATGCTATTCCTGATGTGTCAGTAGTGATGGAGCGAATGGACCTGCCAAGCACCTTCTGCGTGGGTGCCAGACTTGCTCAGTTGTGGGAAAAGCTTTTAGTGCCTTTCAACACAACTTGCGGTTCTAGTCCCACTCTCGGAAAGAATAATGTAGAACCAGAGATGAGAAATAAGAGTTTATCAGAGGCATGAAATAGCTTTCAGGAAAGAAGAAACTTAGACTATTCACCTCAGGAAAAATAAGTTGGAGAGAATGTGATATATTAGAATGGTTTGGTTTGGAAGGGACCTTAAAGATGACTGAAATGAATTATTTCTAAATACATTTATTGGCTCTCCTGATATTATCCTGGATTCCATAATCCAGAGCAAAATCAGGATGAGCTACCTTTCTAAAAGACACAAGTCTTACACGATTCCCAAGATCAGACAGACTCAATCTGTTGCAAAACACCCAGAACCAGCCTCAAAACATTCTTATAAACACCAAGGAGCCTTAGTGTCACACAACACTAATTTGTCCTACAGCACAATCTAATTTCTTAGCGTGAAGAGCACAGGATTTACTGAGCCCTCAGTGTTCTCACATTTGTGCTTTGAAACAACCTGAAGTGGATCCAGGTGTAGACAAAAAAAGTAAAATTAATAATACAAAAAACCCAGCACAACTCAAAAAAAAAGAGAAAGAACAACAGTCAAATCTTTCATTATTTTTATTAAAGCTGCAGAGTCTTACTACACACAACAAATATTTTATTGATATAATCTAAGTTAATAAAATAGTTGAACAACTCTTTAGATTTATATTTGTATATAAATGATCTGGGGAACATCTCATCTTGAGACAGCAGTGCCCGAAAACAACTATTCAGCAGGGTTTTTAAAAGAAGAGTTTGGGACTAGAGGATGCACTGTTCATTCTCAAAGGAAAAAGAAAAATTCCATGCAAAAATAACCCCCACCCTTCTGCTGCTTCCTCTCCCACCCAAAGCGTGAGGCCATATGGAATGACCGCGTGAGGGATGGCTCTTTCCTTCCAGCATTCCTCGTCACGCCTACTGTGGGAGCTTGTCATCTAAGCTCAGTAATTAAAACAAGACAAAAAGAAAACCGAATTGCACAATCCTAGTCTGCAGGTGACAACGTCATAACATCTCTTTACAGAAGTCCCTACTCTGTTCCAGTTGGGAGGATGGGTTATGGTGCTGTGTCTGTCCCCGACTGCCAGCTGATGTCAGTTACTGTCCGTACTGTGAACACAAGTCAGTCTAGCTACTATTGCTTTGCTCTCCCTCCTTCACCTGGGTGTAGTTTACATTCTACGGAGCACTGCCTGCCAAGGGCCGACTGCGTGGTGTTTCCCCCCTGTTCCAAAGCCCACAGCTCAAGGGATGACGTCCTCGGTGCAGCTGGGCCCGGGAGGTGTCTGTCACAGACCGCCAGGCACGTCCACGCTAGATCATGCCGTTGATCTTAGTCCACTCGTAGATGTCCTGCTCGCACACTATGTCCGAGTTGATGAGGAGGTACCTGTCCCCCACACAGAAGTGCTTCTGGCAGGCGGCGCACTTGAAGCACTCAAGGTGATACACCTTGTCCTTCACCCGCATGGTCATCTCGTAGGCCCGGATCCGCTTCTCACAGGAGGCGCACAGCCCGTCCTGGCCAAAGAGCCTGGAACGACAGGCAGAGAGGGAAAACCGAATCAAAACGAGAGCACAGCATCCTTGATCCATTAGGACCAGTGCTGAGTTAGAGGGAGTTCACATGGAAAGCTGCCAAGCAGAACTGGAAACTTTGCAACAACCAAAATTGAAACAGAAAATCCAAGGTCTTCACCTTGGATAAAATCACAGAATGGGTTGGAGGGAAATTTAAAGTCCGTCCAGTTCCACCCCCTGCCACGGGCAGGGACGCCTTCCACCATCCCAGGTGGTTGCAAGCCCCATCCAACCTGGCCTTGAACATTTCCAGGAATAGGGCAGCCACAGCTTCTCTGGGCAACCTGTGCCAGGGCCTCACCATCCTCACAGGGAAAGATTTCTTCCTTAATATCCAATCTAAATCTACTCAAATCTATCAATGTAATTGACTTCTCTGATCAGTGACCTTATCCTGAACTGGAGGAACAAAGGTTCCCCAGAGCACTGCCTGAAGTTGTGCCATACTAACACTTCCACTTCTGTGATCAACAGAAATTACCTTTTGTTGATCATTTTTGCCTTTCTTAAGCTGTTGCTCTGTAGTTTACGGGAAGGAGTTGAGACAAGTCATGGTCTAAGGCTCTCCTGCCTTTTGTCTGTGCCTCCACACTGGAAATGCCTTCAATCATTTCTATATCCATGAAGGCATTCCTGATCCATGAAGCCGCTCCTGATGGGTTTCAGAAGGACACATTCTAAGACCTCCTAGATACCTATGCCAGCACAAACAGTTTTGTGATGTGGACTGCTCTTTAATCCACATGGAGAA
The DNA here is from genome assembly GCF_000691975.1 of Corvus brachyrhynchos. Classification (NCBI taxonomy): domain Eukaryota; kingdom Metazoa; phylum Chordata; class Aves; order Passeriformes; family Corvidae; genus Corvus; species Corvus brachyrhynchos. Next base: position 507,470 of record NW_008237903.1, on the reverse strand, counting down.
ACCCTCCTGAGGGCCTCATGATACTGTCCATGAAAAGGAGCCTCTAATGAATGCTCTGCAGAGTTTAAGTCAAGTCAGTAATAAAGAAGCATGAATATATTGGTATTTTTTTCTTAAAAGGGAGGAATGCTACAGGTGATGTGTTCAGTGTATACACCCATTGAGTTTGACTTCTGAACTTCCATACTAATTCTAGAAAGAGTTTTTCCACCTCCCACACGTCTCCTGCATGTGCTGGGCCTGATTTACATCATCTTCTGAACTGGAAAAAGGATGTCTGGTAAATTAAGAGACCTTCAAGGAGAAAGGACATAATTCCTTTTGTCTACCAGGAGATGTCAGTGTTTACTTCTGCCCAGGGAAAGTAATGCTAAGGTTACACAATGGTTGCCAAATTTTTCATTAATGAGGGAAGATATTATCTGTTGCATTATTAAATAAATAAAACCGTTGGATTTCACTGGAAGAAAATGCATTAAATGTATTGCCGTATTTCCTGTTGCTTCCATTTTAAGATGAAAAGTATCTGGGAAGTGTAATTAACACCGGATCGTTGCTGGATTTACAAGTGGTCCCATTAGCAGAACTCAGTTCTTAATTTCTGCTCGGCAAAATTCCCATCAGCAAAGTTCAGGGACAGCATAATTAGGAAGTCCACTGAGATTTTGGTTTAGTTTTTATTGGCAGGTAAGTTAGCCTTCAGTAAAAAGGCTGGAAAAATACCAAATATCATTATTCTGTTCCACAAACCTCCCTGATACATTAGGGATCCATGAGAAGAAATGGAACACAACCAGCACAGCAAAGATCAATACATTTTAACCAGGAATGTAAAGATCCTTTGTTATCAATTTTTGTGAAATATCTTAGTCTCCAATTAGTCCCTTACTTACAAACTTTGGCAAAACAGGCAGGCAGAGAGTTACTGATGAAAACACCCATAACAAGTGTATTTGTAGGATCTGGTTCTGCAAAATGTGCAAATTCTTGCTTATTCAGCACCAGACTTAAGAATGCTAAAAACCCAAATGATCTTTCACCTCTTAACCTGGGTTTAAACACCTTTCAGCTCCATGGCAATGCTGGGAGAAGCACAGAACTCCTTAAAACCATTCAGGGGAACCAGTTCATTGCCAGCTCAGTGGGAGACTGCTGGAATTCAGCCCCTTTTCCCAGTTTCTGCTTGCCAGAATGCCACACTGACCCTGCATGGCTCACCTGGAGCTATGGGGTTAGGTCTGTGCAGAACGACAGATGCCAACAACTCTGAGTCCCAGGAGTTCTTTTGATATCCTTCACATTATCAAATAATTCTGCTTTGTCCACAACATGTTAGCACTGCTTTCATTTCCATTAAAAATGCTTTTTTTCCCCCCAATTTTTTAAAGATTTAGCTATAAACAACTCTAAGTTGTTTATCTAACCAGCACAGATAATCTCTAGTTTTATCCATCACTTACTGAAGAATCCCAGCAATACTATACAGCATCTGCATATGAATCCCAAAAATACAAGGATGGGCTGAGGAAGTTGGGGCTGTGCACCCTGGAGAAGGCTCCGGGGAGACCTTAGAGCCCCTTCCAGTACCTAAAGGGGTTCCAGGAGAGCTGGAGAGAGACTTTGGACAAGAAATGGAGGGACAGGACAAGGGGGAATGGCTTTAAAGTGACAGAGGGGGTGTTTAGTTGGGATATTGGGAAGGAATTCTTCCCTGAGGTGAGGCCCTGGCACAGGTTGCCCAGAGAAGCTGCAGATGCCCCATCCCTGGAAGGCCAGGTTGGAGGGGAATTGGAGCAACCAATTCCCAATAGTGGAAGGTGTCCCTGCCTGTTGCAGGGGGGCTGAAACAAGAGGAGCTGTAAGGTCCCTTTCCAACCCAAACAATTCAGGGATTCCACGACAGGAGCCCATACTGCAAACCTGAGCTTGCAGATGCTGTTACACCCGTGACTGCTGCCAGGCTTTGAGAGCCATTCCAGATGAATTCCTTATTCCTAGCTGTAGTCAGTAAACGATGGGAAGGAGGGGGGCGGGGGTGTGAGGAGGGGGATGCCTACCTGAGATAGTCCCTCCTGCAGAGCTTCCTGCCCAGTTTGTAGTAGAGGCGCCTGCCCACCTCGCCGAGCCGGCAGCCGCACAGGTCGCAGCTGAGGCAGTCCTCGTGCCAGTACTGGTCGATGGCCTTCAGGAAATAGCGGTCCCCGATGTTCTGCTGGCACCCCCCGCATGTCAGCAGCGACGGTGGGATCTGCAGCACCTCATCCACCGGCTCCCTGCGGGAATGAGACAACCGCTGGGCGAGGGAAAGCCACTCCAAGAGCGTCCGCGCAGGAAGGAGAAGGAAAAGCAAAACAAATCGCAAGGTCGGACAGGTTAGGACAGGGATTGTGTCCTTGTTTTTGCTCATTTGCACCAGGACTAAGAAAGGCACCCAAGGGATTTCACACTTTCCGCTGGGAAACGGAAATTTGGAGACGAAGTTTGAGGGCGTCACTTCTCAGAACAGCACGAAATGAATAAATACAACAGTTGATTCTGTTGCCCGACTGGTTTAAGTTTCGCTGCTGGTTTTAATAAAGCCAAAATTTTACCTCATGTTGCTGCAGGATTTCTTTTTTCCCTTAGCCAAGGACATGAATCCCCTGGGATGGGTCTATGCCAACATCCCTCAATTATCTGGGATTTACACATCCATGAGTGAAAGGAGGCACAAATCTTTATTGTGATATTAGCACTGACTCTATGCACCTTATGTTGCTCCTTTTTCTAAAAAGCTTGGAGATCTAGGATAATTCTAATAAAAGAAGTGAGAATTTTCTTCAAAGCTATGCTCTTAAGGACTTCTGTGTCTTTTGGGGTAATGTGTCTTTTTGTACAAAAAAAAAAAAAAAAAGAACAGCAAACAATTAAAACAATGGTGCCTGAACCCAGTTTTGCAATGTATTGGGCTTCACCCAAACCCCAGAGAAGTCAATCAAAAAAATCTACTGGATCCATCCCTTAAGCACTTGCTTCATTTCATTTCAAACCTGTGGCTAGTAGAGTGGACCCCAAATTTTTTCATATTATTGGATCAGTGCTCCAGCACAGAGTCCCCAAGCAATTTGCTTCTGTCATTGGTCTGTCCTCCCCTGGGCTGGTGGGGGCAGAGGAGACCTACACTGATGAAGAAGCTCTGCTCCCAGTTTCCAGCAGGCAACAGGAAAAAAATTGTATTACTCCTGCTTATTTACTGGATCAGCAGTTTTCTGGGCAAAAATTACCTTCTTCAGCAGGGAGGAACGACCTCTGGTCAAGAACTTCTGGGCTGAGAAAGTGATCCTGCAGTTTTTATTTAGGCAAGCTGAGCCCTGAGATATTATCTGGTTATATTCTGCTCTGGTTTCTCCCTTCTAAGTTTAAACTGCTGGGCCCTGCAAGTTATGTCGTAACACCCCTGTCCTGCCAGCTCTCCATCCTGTGAGTTTTCATTAAAATCACGGGGAACTCATGATTAGGCCCTACTTTTTCCAAATTTATCCTTTTGGGCCGCGTACTCCCTTTCCTAACACGTGGGCTCCACGCTGACAACTTCTGAGAGCTTTCCAGTTGAAGGAAGCACACATCATTATCCTTTATTATCCATTATTTGAAACTCTGGAGCGTACCCCAAAATATTTCATCTGAGGGGTGTTTGGGAATCCCAAGCCAGGTTTCTCTGAGAGCCCTAAGCTCCGGAACAGCCCGACGGATGTTTATGCAGAACAGCATTCCTGGTTTATGCATTAGGCTTTTGATGTCTGTGGATTTCTAAGCCAGCACTTAAGCCACCAGAACACACGGCAGGTAAATAAATAAAGATTTTAAAAAACTTTGTAGTTGAAAGCTGGACATCATTAGGAGCTGGGATTAGCGTTTCTTAAAAAACAGCATAAAAGAAAATGTACCATGTAAAACATCATGGAATGAAGTGATTTAATGCCCAAAAGCAGCAGTTCCCATGTGCTTGCTCCGGGCTCCAAGCGATGGCATTTTTAGTATCTCACAGGAAACAAACCACGAATGACTCAATTTACTGAGAGCGATGTTTTAAGCGTTATCTGGAAACGGAGATTTTATAATTTATTTCTTTTTTCTTCTCTCTTATCGCCATCCCAGACAAGCCTAAGTGCAGTTAATTAGCACGTACGGGGCTGAAGTGACCCTGGCTCCGTGCTGAGCTACCATCCCTGGGTGTGCAGCACAGCCAGCGGGACAGCGGGAGCACAGCCCGGGAGAGAGCCTGGATCTGGGCACGGGAGCCGGTCCCTTCCCTGAGTGGGAAATCCAGGGAGGGAAATTCTCATCTTCTACACCCCGTCCATCAAGTCGGTCTACATGCCCTTAGCAGAACACCCAGCCCCCACCAAAGCTTTCTGCGAGCTCTTGGAAGTTGCGTTATGGAAACGTGGAAGTTGGGCACCCGCAGACAACAGCCCTGACCTTTCACTGATCGGCTGCAGCGAGTTGGGCAGATCGGGGATGGGGTACAGAGGGTCCCTCGGGATGGAAAACCTTCAAGCTTGGGAAGCGGGATGCTCTCTCTCTCGCCGAGCGTCCCCACCACCCCGTGGTGGGATGAGCGAGTGGGAGATGCCCTGCTCGGGGGTAATTGCGCCTCTCTGCTCCCGGCTGCTCCTTCCCACAACTTGGGGCGTTCTCCCCAAGCTCCCCCACACGGTCACCGCGGGGCC
>NW_008237903.1:499526-502224 GCF_000691975.1 Corvus brachyrhynchos | reverse complement strand
TATTATTACTCCGTGGCTCAGCCCCGGCTCTCTGGTTTCATTTCCTTTTTCCTGATCACGATTCAAATACAATAGAAGGAAATCACACTTAAAGAGACAGCTGCCCGTTTCTTAACTGCACTCCTGGGGATTCGGCAATACAAACAGCAGCATCACGACTCGCTGGGTTCCTTAAAGAGACAGAGCGGGGCTCCCCAGAGCCAGGGCTGGGGGCTGCCGAGGCGTTCTCACGTTATTAATTCCTTACTAACGCTGTCTCTGTGGGCAGGCAGGTGGGCGACCTGAGAATGATCCCAAGGGCTGAAAAAAAAATAAGCGCCTGGTTCCGGATTGTGCCGCCTTCTCAACTGCACACAGGAGCCGCACTCACCATCCCTCTCCTCGCCCTCGCCCTCTCTGACATGAGCACGCACATGCCCACACGCACACATGGGTTTGTACGGCACTTGGAGAGCCACAGGTAAAGATCCCAAGCATTATTTGTCCGCCCAGAGTTCAAACCGGTCAGCTCAGTTGTGTCTCATTTATAGCCCCGAGCGAGCATTTGCTTCCAGACACCCCCCGGTTCTTGGCAAGCTGTGTAACAAATTTACACCCTGACACCGTGTGATGCTAATGAGCTATAAAAGCCGGCGAGTACCAAGTATCGATCTGTAATTAATCCAAGAGAGGCTAAAGATGGGGAAAGTCTTGCCTGAATATGTCTGTTTTCCCTCCCGCCCTTCCTCCCCTCCATCGGCACAGCACATCCCGGAAAGGACTGATTTACAGCGCCGGAGTGAAAACTATTGCAGCAACCCGAGCCTTTGCCAGTCTCTGTGGCGTTAGACACTGGCCCTTGCTGGAGGCAGAGTTCTGGATGAGATGAACTGCTTGCCCTGTTAATTCCTTTAAAAACAGCAAAGAAATATCTGTAATAAAGCCCCGGAGAGCAGTAGTAGCAATATTTCGCGTCTATATTAATTCCCAGAAGAGAAATGTATTTGATGTCTATTTTTATGACTACATTCTCCTTTTTTTCCAGCTTTTTGGCAGCTGGGGATATAATATCTGCAATACATTAATGAGCCCGATCCAAAGATTAGTAGTGTCAGCAGAAGGACTGTTATTCCTTTCAAGGGGCTTTGAACCAAGCTCTTGAAATACTTTAGAGCTATCACTGGTCATTAGAACACATCTTTCTTATTCTTTAAACACATTATCTCCAATGTATTTTAAGCTATTACAGCAGGACAGTCACTCTCATTTCTGTTGAAGGAAAAGGCTCTTTTGCTAGGTTTTCACAGACAGGACTGAATTATATGATGACTATTTAATTTCTGGTGTGTTTACCCTGTGATCAGCAAAGTAAAATAAATGTAAAGCTTGCCAGAAGACTGAATAACTAAACTATTGCAAGACTCCACAAAAAAAAAAAAAAAAAAAAAAAAAAAAAAATCTGCCAGGAACTTCGCTTGGTTAAAAAAAGAATCAGAAATTGAATTAAAGGTGGCTCAAAAACATGCAGAAGAACATCAAACATGTTTTGAAAAACCCAAGACATTTCTATGAGCTTGGTTTCTCCTGTGTCTCAAGGTTTAATAAAATACAAACTCTTAAAATATAAAAGGCAAAAATTTCCCTGATGATTGGGGTACTCATATTCTGATAAACTCCTGATGGAATAATGTGAGCAATTCCATAATGCCAGTAAATGTTCTGGTCTCAGAAGTTGTGCACACACTGCAGATGCACTGGCCTGCTGCCCCACTTCTATTTATTTTCCCAAAATTCACAGGAAATTAATATATTTAAGACCTCTGTCCCTTTGTGTATCTAAAAGAATTCAAAAGTTTTGGTGAGGGACAAAAGCATCAACATTGGTACATAAGGAATTACTTAATTCCTTAGAAAAACAACATCAAAATGAGGACTTACAATACACAGTGGTCAGAGGTTATTGGGAAAAACCATTTTTAAGGTTTTGCAATTCCTTGGTTTGCTCAGACCACCTCAGGTCTGGCAGATAATGAGATGTTTCTCATATTCATAGTTGAACTCGTGCACTGATGGACAGACCAGGATCATTCTCTGCTTTGCCAGGTCAATCCATTCACCTGCAGAGAGTTTTTCCCCATAAAAGCAGTGGAGCAATGTGCAGTGTAGAAGCTGAAGAGGACAAATTGCATGGGTTTCATTTTTTCAGTCAGATCCAGAACAAACTTTCCTCGCTGAAGTCAGATCTTTAAGCACAGAACTCGTGATAGTGCTGGGATCACTCCATGGGCCTGCAAGCACCATCTGTCTCCTCATCGAAAGTAATGGTAATTAAAACTGTGAGATTATTTCTTGTTTTCTCTCGGTCCTGTGAAGGAGAGATGCCAGGCAAAGTCGTGAGCAAAGAAAAGTGGGAAAAAAGCTGGATTTGCAGCAAAAAGCTCAGCAAGAAGGTCCTCAGAATGCTGACCAAGAACTGCATCTTCAAATACCTCTGAGGAACAAATCCATACACCTTCTTGGGACAATTCCATTTTCATTTATTGGGTTTACGTATAATGAACTCTTGCTCTGGACAGTGAAATTTGGCCTTTCCAGCTGAGGGCTTTTTGTCCCACCAGAAGAGATGACCAGTAATCAAGAAGGACTTCTTTTTCTTCACCTTGAGCAAGTCCCTTAATACCTCTTTGCCTCAATTTTCCCATCTGCAAATGTTTACTTT
>NW_008237903.1:490612-499492 GCF_000691975.1 Corvus brachyrhynchos | reverse complement strand
CTGAATAACGTTCCCAAAGACAAAGCGTTATTCAGCGCTGGAATTAGTGGTGCCGCCATTTCCTGCCCAGGCACAAAAAGACCAGCACTATTTTTAGTGAGGGCTTTTCTTTCCATTGTTTCTTTCTCTGTGAAGCTGGATTTTCCAGTGCTCTTTAGTGTGGCTTTGTGTGTCTGTGTTCATTGATTGAAAATCCTGAGGGATGAGTTTTGGTTTCAATTAACTTTTATTAATAAACATCACGCTATAGACTAATTATTGGAGCATGGCTGAGGTCAAATCTGCTGTTAGAGACTCCATTTAGCATTCAGGGCTTGGAATAATGGGCCATGAATAAGTCAGCTGGACTTTTCTAGATGTTTCTCAACAGGAATTTAATGTAAAGCCGCATCATTTCTATGAGTGGTGTAATCTAAACAAACAGCTCAATGTGCCTGTTTCCAAAGAAACATCCTCTCTTGCACTCAGGGACTATTTTCAGCTTGGTTTTGGAAGGCCACAGTATCGTCATCACCACCCAGCCTCAGGTTGTTCCTACCTTTATTCCTTTGGTATATCCCAGCTTTATCCCCCCCTATAGCTTATGGATACTATTGAGCTATTTCAGGTCACCCTCATTTAGAGAAGTCTGTGTTCAGTAAGATTAACTTTGCTGCCCTCAATAGCCAGTAATGCTGGTTGCCTAAAAATGCAGTTTATGAAGATTGAAGTCTCTGCATAGATGGAAGAATTAAATCTCGGCGACATTGGCCTAGATTTTCTGTTAGTGCTTTCTGTGGGAGAGAAAAGTCAGGGCCGTTACTAAAGGTGAACAATTAACAGGAAAGGTGGCATAAAGGAATCAGGATTTCTGTAATTTGGGCTGTCTTCTGCTGCTGAGCCACCATTTGGTGATAGGAGCACTGCTGCACTCCAATCCACCTATTTGCCAGAACCCTCCTCTTTCCCACCTCACACTGGACTGAAGCCTTGACTTGCCAGCCTTTGGGATGAGGCTCTGAAGAAATGGAAATTTTGGGTTGATTTGGATTTCTTGAACACAAATTTGTACCCCACAGAACAAGAGCCTTGGTCTCTCTCTTAAAGAACACAGAATATTTGAGGAGAAATTTGGAGGTTGGAACTGAAGGATCCCTAAGGTCCCTTCCAAGCCAAACCATTCTGTGATTCTATGATTCTGTAGAAACCAGATGCTGCCGAGGAGATGGGACTGTGCCACTGGAGAATCAATGCTGTATCAATAGTTACTCATATCACCACAGTGTCATATTAATGGCATGAAGGGCACCACATAATTCACAGACCAAAAAAAAAAATTGTGTTTCTTCCCTTTTCATGAATCTGGAAATTTTCTTCCAGCCAGTAAGTTCTGTTCTGGTCTGTGTGCTCTCCACAGGAGCTGTTTTGATTTTGTTGGGTTCTTTTTTTTTCCATATCGAACTGTCCTCATCATTCTCTTAATTAGCAGATTTTCTAACCTCCCCGGGGACAGAGGTGGGTAGAGAGGATAAGGAGTTGTCACTGAGTGACGACCACATGCACTGACTCGAACACGCTTTGGAGGCTTTCGGTGAAGTGTGACTCAGAGAACTTACAGACTCCTGACCAAGGACACACTTCTCTTTTTGGGGCTTAACCCTTCCTTTGAACTGGAAGAAAACAAACCAGAACAATAAAAACCACACTCAGGGTGAGGTTTGCCCTGGGACTGTGAGGTCCAGACGTTAGATAAGGATCCTGGTGCATAAAGAGGTCTGAGCAGTTACAAAGTTTGGGGTTGTTTTGCCTTATTTTCTCCCACAAGCAATAAAGATGAGAAAAAAACCCCCACCCAGCCCAGCAACTGTGGTTATAGCCCAGAGAAATCTTCAACTGCAGATCACATCAGGGATGATGAAAAGTAAGTTACAGGCAGTCAGATGAAGGGATATTTCACTGCAAAAACGTGAAAAGTTCCCCCTCCCCATTTCCTCCCTCTTCTTTTATTGATTTCTCTTGCAGCCTTGCACGCAAGCCAGATCCAATTACTCTGTCATGGTTTTCATAAGGCTACTGCTCTACAGTACAGTCCTTTCAAGTAATTCCTCCTTTTTCCATGGTAAATACTCTTGCCTATGCTGATGCATGGGAATGACCCCAGTAGGGCACTGGGGAGAGTTTTGACGTTGGCATTAAATATCTCCTCCCAACCCATTCATGTCAAGGGAGAGACACATCTGAACCAAAATGGGCTTTGAGCCGGACCCACAAATACTTCAGTTTAGAAAATAAAGGGCAACTTGGGAAAGCAATTGCCTCAGGGAAAATTTCAGAGGGAGTCACAGACAACCAGAGACTGTAGCTCAGGCTCTCCTGTGTATATACACAGACCCAGATATGTCTATATATTTATATGTTTATGTATTTATATATTTTTTTTTTATTTTTACACACTTCTATGTAGTATGTATATAATTATGCATTTGTCAACACGGAGGCCCTTGCAGACTTGCAGGTCTTCATCTTTTGCTCCTTTCCAAGCTTCCCTACAAAAGCAGCTTTTCCAGATTACAGGCTCTAGTCAACACACTCCTTCATGTTATCACCTGGGAGAGTCACCAGGTAGATTCAACAACCGTGGCACTAACTAGCAAAATTACCAGGAAATCTGACATCGACCCAGGAACCCATCAGTCCTCTCCATGGAACTTTGTTATTGCTGCTCTTAATTCCTTCTAGGGTTCAACGTGCAATGAAGCAATATTCCCTAATTAAGTGTATTAGGAGGTGGATCTAACGAGGAAGTCTGGTGTCACCTAGTTCACATGGACCAGGGAAACAGCGAGAACTCCTGCTGAGTGGCTGCCCCATCCCATTGAACAGGCAAATCCCCAGGAATACTTGGCCTGGGGGCTGTATAGTCATAGAATCATGGAGTGGTTTGGCTTGGAAAGGACCTTGAAGGACCATCTCGTTCCAGCCCCCCTGCCATGCACAATAAGGTGCTGACACTTCATGTGCAAGCACCGTGGACCTTTGGAGAAAAACCAGCCAGAAGACAAACAAACAGCTCGATTCACTATTGCTCCACCAGCTCCAATTAAAGCTGCAGCGCAGAGGAGCCACGTTCACCCCTGCGCTCCAGAAGCTCGAGCTCAGCTTGCAATATCAGCGCTTGCTTTCCCACATTCCCTGTGGAAATTCGTCCGACGCCTTTCACGCCGTGAGTCTGTCCAAGTTCCATCCACAGACCTGTGTGCTGGACCACTTCACATCCCCTAATTCACCCTCCTTCACTGGCTGGCCTTCCGCTGACGAAATTTCATCACTTGGGAATGCCTGATGCATCCTTTAAATTCCTTCTAATTTTTTTCCTGCCTAACAAGGCTCTGTCCCAAGCATACCAGCCACCTAATTACTAACCTTGACCTTGGGAAAAAAAAAAAGCAGCACAGTGCATTTAATAACAACCCCAGTGAGCTGAGGCGGCTTTACAATTATGTTGCATAATGTAGTCATGAGGAGAGGGTTACCAGGGAGATAATGGTAAACATCAGCCTTAATTCTGTCTGAAAAATAATTGGAGTGGTCTCCCTTTGTGGCTAGGGGAGACGAGAAAATTGGATGGGTAAATTTCCAGTTACTGCAGATGTTAGTGGAACATGCTGCCCTCCACCACTGAGGGAATTATTAGCTGCCTCTGGATGCCATGGGTATGAGCTGTCTGGCTCTCTCCCCACACACACAAGTCTGTGGAGAAGTGTCATTTCAGGGAGAAAAGAGCACTGGTTCCAGCACAGCTGGGGTCTCTCCATGCTGTTAACTACATCTCTTTACAGTGACCCTATCAAAACCCTGTTTGATGGAGTATTCATCAATCCCGGCACATTTTTAAAAGAAGACAGTCTCTGTGAAAGTCCTCCTGCTGCAATCCTTATGCCTTTTCTCTCTGCACCAGTCACCCCTGGAGCCCCTGGCCCGCCTCTGGAGCACTTCCACAGCTGCCAGAAGTGCCACGTCCCTGCTCTGGCAGGACATGTGCCAGAGGAGGAGAGCTGGGATGCTGAGCGGTTTGTGGGCAGAGCATCCCATCCTGTCCCACCCCATCTGCTCACCACCATCCACCAACTGCTGAGTTTTCTTCTCTCGTGGTGCCACTGGGCCACTCTCAGGTGAAGAAAGATACCCACTTTGGAGTGCACCCTTCCCTGGAGCTCTCCTTTCTGGTTTCTTAGCCCCTTTGGGGACCTTTTGACTGATGCCATCACCCAGAAGTTTCAGCTTCTTCTCCTGGTCATCAGGAACAAAAATGAAGCCTGGGGAAGCCTGGACGTGCTTCCCTGCATTTTCTACCCCAGCCAGAGCCTGCACGTGCAGCCAGGTGCCTCTCATCCTGCCTGTGCCACAGCTCTCTCCCAGATATTTTAGGCAGCGAGTCTGTCAGCCTTTATTTATATTTAGAGCAGGCATTTAATTCCAGAACCACAGGGGCTGAGCACTCTCAGATTAATTTGTGGTTTCAATTCCCCTTCGACTGTGCTGCAGAGTCACCTCAGCACAGTGACAGGTAGGTGCAGCAGCTCCTATCACACACTCCCTACCAGCCAGCCTTCCGTCGAAGTCTCAAGGTGGAATTATTCAGCAGCCCCTATTAATATTTAAGTGCAGGCAGTGTTACACGGCCGCCTGTGTTTTTCAGCATGAAGTTTCTGCCAGCTCTGCTGCTGCTTTGCAGTGGATTTGGAGGAGCAGGGGCTGACACAGGAGGTCCTGGCTGCTGGATCCCAGCAGTGCAGTGGGCAGCACTGGGAGCACTGGTGGCTCTAGGGTATGGAGCGAGAGAATCAGGACCAGTGGACAAACCCATGGTGGCCAAACGTTTTCCAGTGCTTGTGGCTCTCGCTCCTCCCATCTTCTGTGGTGTGTCAGGTGGTGGAACGAGATGGTCTTTAATGACCCTCCCAACACAAACTCTGTGCTTCTCTGGAGCTCAAGGGCACAGACAGCCGGTTTTGGCAGAGCAGCCAGGCCAACCACTCCTGATTGCACCGGAGCAATGTGTTCTGTGCTGGAGCTTTCCAGCACTACAGCCAAGCTCAGCTCTGCTGGCTGAGAGACCCCAGCCCCGCCAGGCTCGGAGCGCATCCAGCGCTGCCGCGCTCCCCCCTCGGCTCCTCGGCAGATCTCTCTTGATGTCAAGCCACACTTGTTGGCACAAACACATCCTTTAGAGCTGCTTTCTACTACCCAATTAGAAGGCTGTCAGCAGCCTCCTGCATCTCTCCTCCTGCAGCTTCTGACAAGCCTGGACACCGCTATGCGGCTGCCGCCGAAGATTAAAGGAGTCTGTCCTTTGTGTTACCCAGCAGCTGTGTGCTGGTCAGAAACTAATTCCCCTTCCCAATGGATGTGCATGTGGAACAGCTAATGGGCTCTGTGAGCCTCTCTCCCTTCCTTGTGAAGAGGAGCACACGCACTAAAGAACTGAGTTGTTTAAGACACATTTCTCCCACCAAGCCGAGATCGAGTTGCCATTCCTGAGAGCTGGAGACTGGCAGGGGTGGAGGCGTTCTCAGTAGTTACAACAGTTCAGGAATCCTCAATTCTTTTTAATGATTCATTTAGCGGCTCCACACATCCTCGGAGACCGAGGAACGGGTGGGTGATGTTCTCACCTCCAGACTGCTGGCTCAGAGCTGCTCTGGGCTCTTTGGTGTGAAATGGGTTGAGTGACAATCCCGTACATTAACTTTACCACCCAACATAAAGATTACTGGGTAGTACAAAAGAAATGTTGCTTTAATCTCCTGCAGCAGCACAGAGGAGCTCGGATTTGTCAGGTGCTGGCAGCAGGAGTGATGGTTTGGTGGGGGACCTGGTCTCAACAGCATCCCAGGCTGCATCTGAGGCTGCACTTGGCCCATTAACTTCCAAAATCTGGCTGCGTTACCTGAGTGATGGAATATGTAGAGCTGAAGCACAACCAAAATAATTGAGCACCCTTAAATCCCATCGAACTCCCCAAGAAGTGGAACAAGCACATACAGAGTACTCAAAGCCCATAAATTCATTTAGCATCAGTTAAAGTCCACCTACTTCCACTGGTGTAAATCTGGAGTAATTCCACTGAAGCATAATAAGGTCAGTGGAGTTGACTAGCATTAAACTGGCATCGTTGAAAATAAATTTTTAGCTGTAAAGAATGAAAGATAAATGTTCTTTGATTTCCTGACCCCACTGTGAAAATGAAACACAAGATGTGGGAACTCTTTGAAACCCATAGAAATGTCTCCGTCTCAGATCTCCCTCCGTTAATCAAAACAAGGCACTGTAATCAGCCCCGATTCTGGGTCTATCTGTAAGGAACAAAGTGAGCTCAGAGAATTAAATCATTTAACACATTATTTCCTTCCTCATTTCAGTGCCGATTGAGCTTCTTGCACAATTTCTGCCCGCCCCCCCCCCCCGCCCCGGCCCCTGCAGCCGGGTTATGCTGCAGCTGCAGGGCTGCTGCAGGGCAAGACAGTCCCCAACATCCCTGTTGGGGGACACAGTCCTAAAAGGAGGGATTCCTGCTTTGGGAGCTTCTCCTTCAGGATCAGAGATGTCTTCTCTGCCTTCCTGAGGTCCGATTTCCTACTTCCTTTACTACCTTCTCAGTAGGAAACGTGGGACAGACCTAAATGGGGAATATTTGCCTGTGCTTTTACACCGCCCCAGCAAAATCCTGACTCTGCAGCCACAGCTTAGATCTTGGAATAATTTAGGTTGGGAAAACCCTCCAAGACTGTTCCCCCAGCACTGCCAAGGCCACCACTAAACTGTGTCCCCAGGTGCCACATCCACATGGCTTTTAAATCCCTCCAGGGATGGGAACTCCAGCCCTGCCCTGGGAAGCCTGTTTGGGAGCATCTTCTCGAGGAGTTTCCTGCTGCCTTTCTCGGGTGAAGCAAAACCCAGTGGTGTTCCCCACGGCAGAGTAGGGCAGAAATGACATGCTTTAAACTTACTCTAAGCTTATGTTTGGGGAAAGGCTGAATTATGATTTTTTTTTTTTTAAAAGACAGCACAAGTAGAATCACCAGACTCTTAGAATAACATTGTCTACACTGAATTGATAAGCCTTGTTTAGGCTTTTTTTTTAGATTTTAGATTTGTTTTATAGATTTGCAGTTTCAACTGAAGATTTTTATCAATTGCTCAGAGAACATTCTGAAGATATTTTTGTTGTTTTACATAATAGAGATGTAATAATTGCATAACCAGTGGCCTGGGCAGAGAAAAAATATTTTCCAGGTGGGATTAGTGCCCTAATATTTCACTGACAATATGAACAATAGGATGGTTTCCAATCTCAGCAACATTTTCTGTGCTTTCTTCCCACCACCCTGTGGCTCTTTTAGAATGAATGGCCATTCTGGCAGAATGAATGGCTATTTCAGTCATTATTTAGCCGTGGAAAAAATCTAACTTTAATTTGAAAGGTGGGATTGGCTTTGCTTCCGGATGGGAGTGTCCACTGAGATCCTACAGGTGCATTCTGCACTCTTGCTTTTCTCTGACCTTTTGAAAGTTTTCATCAGGCTTTGTCCACTAATTGATTTTTTTCCCCCCTCCTGTTTCACAACTTTCTGTGTTTTTGAGAACTCACCAAAACAGTGAGCAGGAATTTCTGGCCAGACCAAAATCACCCTTCTCAGCAGAACTTGGGTGGTTGGACTTGATGATCCGAAAGGTCTTTTCCAACCTAAACGATTCTGTGATGTTATGATTCTAAAAGCACCCACTGTAGCTTTCTAACTATTTCTATTTCCAATAGATTTCCTGTTAGCTGTGCCTACAGGAAATAAATGCCCAATAAATAGGCACGGGGTCTTAACTAAAGCACTCTGCATTCCGCGCCTGGGAACAAGCGATGACGCTCAATTGACAACTCGCTTCCTCCCCAGTGTCGTTTGGGGAAAGTGTCAAGGAGAAAAACTGCCAGGGAGGGAAATAATAATAAAAGCTGGGTGCTGGGCTGGCTGGGCTTCCTGCAGAGCACAGATGGCTTCCTGCGATAGCTCCTCCCGGCCACCACGGCCCGCTGGGTCCCCCCGACACACGGCGGCTCTGGAGGCTTCGTGGCTGAGCCTGCAGAAGAGAAGGCTCTGGGGAGACCTTAGAGCCCCCTCCAGTGCCTAAAAGGGCTCCAAGAGAGCTGGAGAGGGACTTGGGACAGGGGCCTGGAGGGACAGGAGAAGGGGAATGGCTTCACATGGACAGAGGGCAGGGTTAGGTGGGATATTGGGCAGAAATCCTTCCCTGTGAGAGTGGAGAGGCCCTGGCACAGGTTGCCCAGAGAAGCTGTGGATGCCAAGTGGGCGGGCTCAGAAACAAAAATTCTGGATGCTTAGATGGCTCATAAGCAATATCTTGCAAGCCTTTCTTTTTAAAGGATTCATGGGCTTACAGATTTACAGCAATATTGGAGATAAAGGAGAACATCTGACAGCTTCCTACCAAAATCAGCAGCAGCTGTCAGCTTATCTCGAGATGTTCATAGAAACCTGGAATGGTTTGGGTTGGAAAAGACCTTCAAGTCCATCTCATCCCACCCCTCTGCCATGGGCAGGGACACCTTCCATAGCCCAGGCTGCTCAAGTTGCTGGTGAACATCTGACAGGACCATTATTTACCAATACTATTTCAGCTTTAATCAGTTTGGGGGGTTATTAAATTACTTCCTAGGTCAGTGTGGGCAAAATTCAGTGCCTAGGCTGGAAAAGTTGAGTTGTTCTCTCAGTTACTCCTCTGGTAACTCAGCCATAGAATTTATCTTCATATTCCTTCTGGAAGTGCCTTATGTTTCATTAACTTTAGGACAAGGTGTGGAATGAAAATACTGAGAAGCTTGAAAAC
>NW_008237903.1:468172-490563 GCF_000691975.1 Corvus brachyrhynchos | reverse complement strand
TCCTCAGTCTTGCTGAGCTTGGCTCTGGCAAGGGATATTTCATTCTCTATGAAAGCCTGATTTTTCCTACATTCCAAAGCTTTATTTTGCATGAGTATGAATGATTGTGTGATTGATTGACAGATGGAGACACAGACAGACAGAGACAGACATCTACCAGGGACAACCTCTCTGACTTGCCTTGGCCAACGTTTACCTCAATCACTTCTTGCCTGTACTGGCTCAAATCTCACCCAACTTACAAAAACTTGGAATTTCTGGCAGATATCACTAAGCACACATTTATAATAAATCAAAACACTCATTTTTTCCCTTCCTTTCCCTGAAATGTTTAATTTTCTACCAAGCTGCCCATTTCCCTTTAATTACACAGACAAACCTCCACCTCCAACATCCACACTGGACTCTTTTACAACCACAGTATTTATTGCCAACTGACCCATGGAACCTATTCAGCATATAACCCTCTTTTTTTTCCTTTTTGACCACAATCCATTTCCCCCACGTGCATGTTTCTCTCGCTCCCTGTATCTCATCCCATCCCATTAGCTCTCTGTGCTGAATAGCCTGTTCCAGGACATCAAACTTTAATTTAAACACAAGATGATCAATAAGCTTAGCAAATTGCCTATGGCAACATCAGCAGTTTGAATCAAAGGGTTTTATAGGTAATTTAAAGGGCACCCTCACTCACCCCCACCATGTGGTAGGTACCTATTGCTTGCTTTGCCAAGAACAGCTCAGCTGGCTGAACACGAGGAAGAAGAGCTTTTCCTCCACAGCTGAGCTGGGAAATGGCACAGGGAATCCATTCTGGAGGCTTTTGAAAGTGTGTTTTGAACCCACAGAAGACAGGGCATCTCAGGAGGGGGAAAAAAAGCCTAACTCTCAAGACTTGTTAGAAAACGCCGACAAATCAGAGCTTAGAATCAATATCAGCACTAATGAAACAGAGATGGAAAAGGAAAACACTCACACACTTGTCAGTCCAGCCCTCCTCTGTGCTGCTGTGGCTTGGGACCACCATGTTTTCACCTGAGGGAGGGGAAGCCATCATTTAATCGTTTCCTAAAGTCTCTGCAGTTTGATTTCCAGGCATGCGGGCACCCTTTGGCCTGACACATGGAATCACTGAATAACAGAATGGTTTGGGTAGGAAGGGACCTTAAAAACCATCTCATTCCAACCTCCCTGCCATGGGACACCTTCCACTAGCCCAGATTGCTCCAATCCCCATCCAGCCTGGCCTTGGGCAGCCCCAGGGATCCAGGGGCAGCCACAGCTTCTCTGGGCACCCTGTGCCAGGGCCTGCCCACCCTCACAGGGAAGGATTTCTTCCTCGTATCTAAACTCACCCTCTCTCATTTTAAAACCATTCCCCCTTCTCCTGTCACTCCACAGCCTGGGAAAAAAAGATGGTCTTCTTCAGGACCCTTGAAATCTTGTGGTAGGAAAGGGAATTCTTTGGGCAGTGGGTAGCAGCAGCAAACACGTCTGGCCTGTTTCAGACACACAAGCATTATTTAGGAGCACAGGGGGTCCAAAAGGCCCTTGCAGGAGGGGATATATGGCTCTAAAGGCACTTAGCTCCTAGCTGGCTCCAGGTCGGAAATTACACAATGGATGTTGAAATGTTGGCTTGTTGAAAAGTTGTCATTCGAGTAATGGATGCTTTATTTCCTGTTTTTGCTGAAAGCTAAAGCGAAACATAATTAGCAAGCGAGAAAGCAACCTTGGCAGCCAAACAAAAAAAGCACATTTTGGGCGCCCGAGCCAATTAAAATTGTTTATGTAGCTCACGAACAATATTTTTCTCCAAATCATTAAAACAGAGAATTCATCATAACACAGCCAGGCCTGCTGCTCCCAGCCCTGCTCCTGTGCCAGGCTGTCAGCTCCCAAGGATGGACTGAGGGCACGCTGTGATGTCCAGGATGCTTTAGGGATCAAAGTGAAAAGGGGAAAGCTCAGCTTCCATTTCTTCTGGGTTTGGGATAATCCTGAGCACAGGAGTACTTTAATTTGCCTTGGAGATTGGAATGCCAATTAATTATAAATTAAAAATCTCTTTTTTCAGCCCTTTTTCTCTCTAAAATCAGCGTTGAAGAACCCCCCACTATTCTTTTTAATACTTGAATCCATGCCCTGCTTGATTCTCACGTGGATGCCCAGAGATTGCTTCTGATGATGTAAGGTCTGGCTTCTCTTCTTGCTACATGAGAAAATAATCCTTTAGGAAAAAACCAGTGGATGGACAACTATTCCTGCTCTTTAGCATGATGCCCATCTGCTCCCCTTGTAACAAACTGTTGTGCTTTCCATTTGAATCCTCAGCTTTCACTCCTGGAAGTGAGGCCATTTCATGTGAAATATTTCAGTGCATTTTTATGAATTGGCCCCTTTTAATGTTTTGCTTGCAAAATTAAATCTGGCGGTGAAAATTATCACCACCCTTCAGTAAAATTTATACGTGGCCTGAAATAAAAAACAAAAGGGAATGGGTTGATACGGAGGAGGAACAATTTCTCTCACCAAGCAATAAAGATGAAGTGCATACACTCGCCAAATTAGGGCTGTCTGTGTCTAGACATGCCCAAAGCTGTGTTTTTCTGTAAATTTGTTTTGCTTGTAACTTTTGTTTTTGCTTGCTGCCTATTTCTGGCCATGTTTGGTGCATGTGTGTTTATGTTACCGAGCATCGCCCGCTTTGTTCCGAGACTTTCAGAAGGAAAAATGGATTGGGCGTGACGTGCCCTGGGAATGTTCTCCAAACAAAGCTCTGGGTGGGTGTTCAGGCTGTTTTGACTTGCCCTTGGTGCAAAGTCAAGAGCATTTTGTGAGTGGACTCATGGATGGGAGGTGCTGGGAGCAGAAATCCTGGGCTCAGGCTCCGATCCCCACTGGGCTGAAGGGATAAAGAGGCTCCTTGTTATTTACAGTGCAGAAGTTCTTGTGCTTAAACACAGCTCATGGATCTGTAATCCTGGAATGGTTTGGGTTAGAAAGGACTTTAAAACTCATCCAGTCCAACCCCCTGCAGTGAGCAGGGATGTCTTCAACTAGACCAGGCTGTTCAGAGTCCCATCCAACCTGGCCTTGAGTGTTTCCAGGGGCATCCACCACCTCTCTGGGCAAACTGTGCCAGTGCCTCACCACCGTCACAGGGAAAAGTCCATAAATACACAAACCTGGGTGAAGGGAGGGACAAACCACATGATCAGGAACAGCAAAGGCAAGGTCTTCCTGGTGGGAGTCACTGTGGAGGACACCAGGCACCACTGGAGCCGTCGTGGCCCTTCTGCAGGCACACCAGCAGGGCATGATGAGGGTGAAGTTAAGCAGTTTCACTTTGTAAGAGTGGTGAGCATAAAATTAGTAACGAAACGTGATGTGCGTGGTCTTACCTGATCAAACAAGATATCCTCATCCATGAAATGTATGAGCCCTGAGTGGATTTTCTTTGATAAATGCCTTTCACTGGAACAGCCTGCGATGGGGTAGAGAAAGGAGCAGCCTGGTAAGGCCACGATATCCTGCAACCCACTTGGAATGAAACAATTGCTTGTCTCAAAGGCAACGATTTGGTCAAACCATTGCTATTGTGAGGTTGTGGGTTTGGTGTTGCTGTCATTGTGGCATTAATACACAGAGAAATTCAGATAGTTTATCAGCATCCATTAAGGAATGGGAGGAAATTAGGACAAAAGCCTGTTGTTTATTCAAGGTTGTGTTTTATTTATCCTCTGGCTTTTAAAAGCCTCTTATTTTATGTGCCTTCTGGGCACATGGGCTTTAGTTTAAAAACATCACCACTAAAACAAACAACCAAACTGACAAAAGTCGTTTTGGGGAGAGCAGCTGAGATGTAAAAGAAGCTCAGCACTCGCAGTACCCCTTGAGGTAAAAACTTTCTGCCAAGGTCTGAAGGACCATGACCCCTGGATCAGACCAAACGGGGAAATCGTGACTCCTGGCAAAGCAGATGTTCCTCCTTGGGCTCTTCAGACTTTCATCTGTGAGCTCTGAGCAGCGCAGGCTCCTGCCAGGGAGGTTGGGAGGTTGTGGGGGGGATGTGGGACTGGGGGATGTGATCACGTCCCTGTGTATCCAGACTCCAGCTCATCCAGGGGCTCAGCTAAGCAATGAGCACTTCCATGTTTAATAGAGGGGGAAAAACAGACAGGAAAAGCAGAGACCAAAGGACAAATATTTCTATTTCTGGGGACACACGATAAGCGTAAAACATTGGGACCTTTCTTGCTGATACCAACTGATTTTCCAGCCTCTTCTCTGACAGCTCAAGGTTCATGTATTTTCCTTCTTGTTACCCATGGTTAGACTCACCAAACAGCAAAATATCGGAACATTCCAAAATGGTCTATTGACAGAATTTTTGTTTTCTGTTTTATTTCCTCCTTTCCTCATCCATCAGGGATTGTCAGAAGCTCTGTGCTGAGGGCAGACTCAGCCGAGCAGGAAGAGCTGTTAAAATTCTCCTCCAGGAGAATTTGTTTTCACAGATTTCTCAGATTTCACAGCTTCTCCTTCACCACCACCCCACATACCCTGACCCACCTGACCAGGGTGGGACCCTGAAGTCTTCACCTGCGGTCCAGCTATATGGGAAATCCTTTCTGACCTGCCTTCTCTTTGCTCCCTGACCATCTCTTCCAGTTGGATTCTGTGTTGTTAACCAAATTCAGTGTTCCTGTTTCCTTTTAAAAACCAGAACGATCGCCTCTGTTATCCAGATGTAAATACTGTGCACAGCTGTCGTCGTGTGGACTGAGGGCTGTCTGGGTGTGCTCATGGATGGATGGATGGATGGAGGTCCTGCTCAATGAAATGATACTGATGCAGCTCCTGATGGATGAAATTAATTTACCTTGCCACTTTGGACAGGGTTAAAAGGCCATTATGGCAAGCAGTTGTGTAAGAGAACCAACGTTACACCCCCCACTGCTCCCGTGCGCATTCACATGCGTTGGGGAACAGCTATTTTTAGAAAGAATTTCCAAGGGAGGTAACCTGAATGGGAATAAAGAGCAGGAAGGGCGTCACCCAAGGATCTTCATCATTGCTCTACTCTAGGGCAGCTCTTCCCCCTTGACTAACATTGCTCCCAAACTGGGGGGGCACTCAGGGAAGGGCTGGCACCCTTGCCCCCCTGCCCTGTCCTTGCACACTCCAAGGATTTTTTATGTCCTGTTGAGGAAACACAGCAGTGTTTGGAGAAGCCAAACAAGGAGGCAAAGAGAAACCAGGGCTCTTTTAAAACACTTTGGCTACAAAAAAATTGTCCTGAGCTGCTTTTTTTCTGCGCTCGGCGCGGAGGGAGCAGCAGCCAATTGCGTTATAGCGCTGCTGATTACTTATGATTCCCTTCCTGTGAGGACAGGCCCTGATGTGTTGTTTTTTGATAACACTGGCTCCTTTAGAGCAATAACCCTGGTACAGTTTCCTGCCTAATCGGAGAGCAATTACTGTACCTCAAAAGGGAGAACGTTGAGAAGAGCCCGGGCTGAGCTCAGAAGTGATAACAGGAACATTTTCTTGCTAAGCCGTGGTTGGGCTGGAGCTCATTCGAGCATCTCTCATGGCAATACGTGACAAAAATCAAAGAGAAGGGAGAGGCTGAGGGCTGTTCTTGGGTACCACATTCCACTAGGATCAGATCCCCTGGTGCTTGCGTGGCTGGGAAGCGCTGGTGCCCATCAGTCGTAGAGGACATGGAATCTTCTCCCTCTAGGCCCTTCACCTGAATTTTCGGTAGTTTAGGAGTGAACAGTTCTGCTGATTTCTGACCTGTGTTAATTGACCTGGTGGCCTTGGCCTGGTGCTCACTGGGGGCAGGCGACCATGTCCAGAAGGAGAAGGCTCCACTGCCGTGGTTTGCAGAGGTGTTACTGCCTTTTAGCAAATTAATTTGCCAAACCTCTGTGGGAACAAAAATCAAAGTTTTAAGGGGCTGACAGGTTATTCCAGCGGAGTGGTGTAGCCAAAGACAGCGCTACCCCATAGCTTTGAAAAGGGACTGGCAAGGGAAATATTTCTGGGGGGAAAAGTAGTTTCTGCTTGGACTGCTGGCATACTTCTGGTGCTCCAGGGCTTTCTTTAGGACTCATGGCCTTCCACCTAAGGCTGAGACTGTGCTTTGGACCTCCTCTGTGGAGAAGTCCCTGGCTACAAAGGGTGTGTGCCTGTGGCAGAGAAGCGCTATCGCCCTGGAGTCGAGCAGGGAGAGGAAATGACTCAGTCATCAAAAGGCCCTCCTTCCTCAGGGAACTGTCCTTAATCAGTATTATCCCGTTACAATAATACCATTTCAGAAGGACTGGGAACCAGAGCACTTGCGTAGCCATGTAAACTGCTTCCTGTATTTGCCAAACAAAACAGCATTCAGCAATTAATAGAATTTAGCTGTTAGTGCTGCCATGATAAAACAACAACCCTGGCTGTTCCTCCTGCAAAATGTTTGGTGCAATCCTTCCCCTAGGAAAAGTCCTTTTCTTTTGGCTCCCTGTTACCTGCTGCTCCAGGAGAGAATAAATAAGAACAAACAAGATTTGTGGCATTTTGCTTGGCTGAAAGTGTGTGTCATAGCTATGGAAATTGTCCTCATTACCCTTGCAAGAGCTACTGCAAAGCTTCCTCCTGGGATGCCCTGATTAGTCATTGCTTTAGTATTAAGCTGGGATACTTTGTGCTGCTTGCCAGGGATCCTGTGCAATCTCTACCTTTTGGTGCTTGATAATAGGCAGCTCCCAAAATTGGCAGCGGAGGCGATGGGATGGAGCGGTGGGTCCTTGGGAGCCCGGGGCCGGGAGCGTTGCAGAGACGCCGCTCACCGTAATTAACTCTGATTAGACACGGCCACAGCTGGGCAGCAGCTCAGCAACAAATGGCCCCTTTTGTTCTCCTTGGATTTGACAGGAGAGCAGCTCATGGCGTGACAAGGAAAGGCCGCTTGTGACCTGCTCTGCCCTCGCCAGCTCTGGCCATCAGTCACTGCCGCGCCTGAGCACGCAGGGCCTCGAGGCCGACTCCCACTCAATCCCAGAAGGGTTTGGCTGGGAAGGGACCTGGAAGATCATCCACTTACAGGGCAAGGACACCTCCCACTAGCCCAGGTTGCTCCAAGTCCCGTCCAACCTGGCCTTGGACACTGCCAGGGATCCAGGGGCAGCCACAGCTTCTCTGGGCACCCTGTGCCAGGGCCTCCCCACCCTCCCAGGGAAGAATTTCTCCCCAGTATCCAATCTAAACTCACCGTCTCTCATTTTAAAACCATTCCCCCTTCTCCCATCACTCCATACGCTTGCTCAAAGTCCCTCTCTGGAAAACATGAATGAAAAGCATCTTTGCATGAGTAAATTTGGATGCGGGAATTTTCAAATATGTAAGGGAACCTCTGCTGACATGTGGAAAACCCACCGAGTAAAACTTGAAAGCTGCCTTTCTGTTTTTCCTGACAACGCAAAAAAAAATTGACTATATCACTCAGCCAGTGATTTGACCAAAAAAGAATCATTCAGGATGCCCACTTACCCAGGATGACTTCACCAGTGAGGGCTTTTCTCCTGAGAATGAATTAGCTGATAACCAGACTCGGCATGGGCATTTCCACATGCTTTGCTTTGAAGCCTTTGCAAATGCACAAGGATTAGAGCAAGGCTGGAACAGAGGAAGAGAACGTGGCTCTTTGCTTTTCTTGGAAATGTGGGCTACAAACTTTCAGCATCTGCCTCCACTGGTTCCTGCTTACTGGGAATGATAAAAATTGAACACTGCATTTTCTCATCGCAGGAACTTGTCAGGAAAAGACTTCCCCTGAAGTATTCTGTACACAAGATGTGTGCTGAGCAAAAAAACCCCCACTCCATCTCTGAATTCAAACTGCAGAGCACAAAGAGAGAGAGAGATGGTACCAACACACCCCATGTGAGACATGACAAATCACAAGAAGTTACAAAAATAGTTTTCAGAGAACTGCCAGCAAGGGGCCAGAGTGCCTGCTGAGCCACTACCCTTTACCTGACTTCTAGTCAGAACTTGAGAGAAACAGAGGTTAAAATTCTTCCCTGCATTGGATAAAAGCAGCAATGGATTTTTGGGAGCATTTGGGACTGAGCCTAAATCACTGAAATCAAAGGGTTCTTTCCACTGGCTTTGTGTTAGAAAATAAAACTGATTTGGGGAGAAAGGATCGTCTTTGAAGGGCTCAGGAGATGTTAATTCAGCTCTTGTCCCAGGGTGTTCTTGGGAAGAGTACCTTGTCTGCCTCTGGAAGTTTTCCACTTGCACAGTCCTTCCTTGCTAGCACCTTCTGCCTGGCTCGCCCTTGGGAACTGTTTGTGTAGGATCCATCCCAGACCTGTGTTTGCACAGCAGCCATCACACTGCGCTCCCAGCTGGGTCACAAAGAAGGACACTGGAAAGAATGGAGCAAGTGATTTGATGGGAAAAATATCAATCAGGAAATATTCTTTGTAAAATGAGCAGTTCAACCACACGAAGACATGAGAATATTTTGTACTGCACTAAGACTCTTAATTTTAAATCCTTGAGTCATTTTGGGCTCACTTGCTGAGCTGGAGATAAAAAATCAGAGACAAATCAAACTAAAAGAGGAGAGATTTTGGTCAGTATTTAGGAAGGAATTGTTCCCTGTGAGAGTGGGGAGGCCTTGGCACAGGGTGCCCAGAGAAGCTGTGGCTGCCCCTGGATCCCTGGCAGTGTCCAAGGCCAGGTTGGATGGACCTGGAGCACCCTGGGACAGTGGAAGGTGTTTCTGCCCATGGCAGGGGTGGGAATGGGATGGGCTTTAAGGTCCCTTCCAACCCAGAGCAGTCTATGCCTCCGTTAACCATAGACCTGTGTGGCACATCCCTCATTTCTAGGCTGAATTTCTATATTATCCAAAGAATTGAAATCCTCAACCTCCTTCACGCAGCTTTCTGAGTCAGTAATTAACAACAGCAGTACCAGCAAGCCTGGCAGGTTGTTCCTAACAAGCAGGAAGCACATTTTAAACGAACAGTGAAATTTTGGGAAAGCAGTTTGAACAGATTCTCCTTCTTCATTAGAGTATCAGAAGTAACATCCTTATTTCTGCATCTCTCACCATTCTCCCCTCCTTCATTTCACCAGCCTAATTGGGATAGGAGCCCTTTTTCCCCTCTGAATTTCCTACCCATGCATCCCATAGACACATTATGGTCCACAATAAATCCTGAGCAACAGGGATCCAAGTGTGCTCAATGTCTGCAATCACCCAAGGCAGATTTGCTTTGTTTATTATGGCAACTGATCAGGAAAATCTTCTTTCCAGATAATAACGTTACCTCAGAAAGAGCAGAGGCACGATAAATCAAAAAAACCTTGGCAATACAAAGGGGGGAAAAAAAAATACTTGGCATGCCTGGGTAAAAGATAAAAGCCCAGGTGGGTAACTATTGCACCGAGCATGATGCAAAGCCAGTCTTTCCTGGGAGCAAAATGATGTTTGGCAGGATAGCAATAGAGGAAAAAAAATAGGGTTTTCCCAGCTTTATTGGCAAAGATTACAAAGGGTCAGATCCATCATGCCTTTGTTAGACCAAGTCCATGGAGACTTTCCTTGACACAACCAGATCTATCAAAAGAGGAAGAAAACACAGTTAGCAGCCAGCACTAAGGGATTCTTGTCAGGTTCCCCCAAATTACTTGGAAAATATCTTTCCTTCAATTCTAGGCTTGTCCCTGGGTATTACACATCTGCTCAATTGTAGAAATACTTGAAAGATTACTGGGAGATGAAACTAAGAGTAAAATAAAAGGTTTTCCAGTGCAGGCTGATAATGTGTACATGCACCCAGTAAAACAGATCCCCTCCCCATCGTCTGTGACACAGCAGGGAAGGGACTCGGGTGAGATTTGTCACCTGGACCATGTTCCAACTCCTCCCTCGTTCCCTGAGTTTCTTCATGCATCTGTAATTATCCATGATTTTATGATACACCATCACAGCAGTCTGCAGAGGTTTCAGCTCTCAGGTGTTCACCTATCACAGCAGCCATGCCACAAAAAAACACAGCTGCTGGCCTAAAACGTCTGCAGACGAAAACCTAGTCCTAAAAAACTCTCAAAAACATGCAAAAATTTGGGTGGAACTCAACAGGTGTAAAATCTCTTGGGTATTTATGTGCCTGAGCGGTTCCAGGTCAGCAGCACATCCACAAGCAGAGCACCAATTTCTGTACTCAGAACTGGCACTTAAGAGAATTTCCATGGTGGGATATTTAAGAAAGGTAAAATAAATGTTGTGGATTAGCGCAGAGGGACTGAGCCACGTCACTGGGAATATGGGATGGCTGCTTGCCCACCAGCCATCCAAACTGGCCCCCCTCGAGGGCTGTGGGTACCTGGGAGGGCGGGGGCTCCCAGAGGACGGCTGGTTGCTGTTCCCACTGGATCCCAGCTGTGGGAAGCTAGGAGGAAATCAGCTCTGTGTATGGTATTCCCTCGAGGTCCTTCCTCAGAGGGTAAAAAGCTTTTGAAGAGGGATGGTGGGAGGATGAAAAGATATTTCTGGCACATCCCCGACTGCTGAAGGAAACTGCTGGAAGACAGCCTGGTGTCCTGAAGGTGCGCTGACAGAAATCCCTAGGAATGAGCGATTCCGCTGGCCCAGACCCACCACCCCCACCTGAGGCCATCCCTTTCTGCCGCTCAGGGCTGGAGGTCTGAGCTGCCCAAACTGTGTCCTGGGCGGCCACTCCCGCTGTCCCTGAAGGAGCTGATAAAGCCACTTAACAAGGGGGCTGGAAAGGCACGGGATAAACAGAGCCCGGGCAGATGCTCCTCTGCAGCGAGGCGATAATGGGGGCACGGCTATCCCTCCTCCCACACGTCCCGGCCCCTCGGAGCAGGAGGAAAGGGAAAGGAAAGGCTGTGTGGTCAGGGGCGAGCCCACCACCCCTGAGCCGCCCTTATCGGCCTGCCCAGAGGCACAAACACCCCTTTCACAGGGGCGTGTAAAACCCCCTTCAGCGCGATAGCAACGGCACCAACCGAGAAATGGCCCGTGAAAAGGACTAAAAACAAAAACTTCGGGGCTGCTTTTTTTATTTCCTGCCCTCTTTTTTTTTTTCTCTAAAACCATCCTGAAGCCACGTCTATTTTTCTGGGAAAGGGCCCCCCCGAACACCCTCCCATCACGTATCACATTATGTGTCACATATATTTCACACTGACAGGAGAAAAGGGAAACGTACAAAATGTCCTGAGCTCTGGGAAACCCAAATCCTTGCTCAGCAAGTGCTGATCACATCCACCTCAGTGCTGTGGGAGCTGCAGGGGCTCAGAGTTCACCCAAGGCACACGTGGATATAATAAATTAGGGGTTCACAGGAGGGAGAGCTCTAAAAATGAAAATACGGGCAGGGGGGAAACAAGGGGGAAACAAAAATGAAAGGATGTGAAGTGACACAGTGGAGAGGAAAGCTAAGGAATGGGATGCTATATTTAATTAAAGTCCAAAATGTAGCTGGAACACAAAGAAGCCACATGGTTTGCTGTCACAGGAGTAATGGAGTGCATCTGCTTTTGTCATCAACCCTGCTTATAGGAACAATACACAGAAGGGCTTTTAAACTCAGGTTTTAAATATCTAATATATCTATCAATTAAAAGTTAGCGCTAATGGGGGTTTTTTGCCCATAAAAGGCATGTGGCAATGCCAATGGATGGGTTTAGGTTGGATATTGGGCAGAAATCCTTCCCCGTGAGGGTGGTGAGACCCTGGCACAGGCTGCCCAGAGAAGCTGTGGCTGCCCCTGGATCCCTGGAAGTGTCCAAGGCCAGGCTGGATGGGACTTCAAGCACCCTGGGCTAGTGGAAGGTGTCCCTGCCCCTGGCAGGGGGTGGAATGAGAGGATTTTTACGGTCCCTTCCAACCCAAACCCTTCTGTGATTCCGTGATTCCGTGACCCTGTGGTTGTACATTAAACATGAAGGACCAGACCCAGCACATCTTTGTGTATGAAAGATCCCACAACACTTTGCAAGAACGGACTTGTCAGGTTGTGAGGCAGTGCTGAATCCATATTTAGCCGGGATCACAGGAACACCAGAGCAGTGAATCAGTTAAAATTGGGAAAGGCTGCGGAACACGTACAAAAATAACACCACTACAAACAGTTGTGGGAGTGAGAGACCCGCAGGTGCCTGGCTGAAGGCAATCCTTGCCTCAATCCTGGCAAAAGGTGATTCTGCTGATCAAAATAATTATGGAGGTGAAAGTTTATTGTCAGTACAGAGGACAAAAAAAACTCTGCAAAAATCGTAGCCAGTAGATGAGAGCTGGTTTTAGAGGGAGTGGTGAGAGAAAAGCAGCGTGGCTTCAGATCAGGATGAAGGTGCATCAATCAGATATGCAGATTTTTGCAGTTTATGGGGGGGAAAAAATAAGGAAGAACGGGGTTTTAAAGTGCTTGTTATTTTCCTTGATGCTATAAAGGCATTTTATTTGGAGGGAGCCATTAGAGAAGGCAGCAAAAACGACACAGCAATTCAGACAAGCACGTTGGTGGGACAAATGTTGGGAACTCCTGCAGTGCTGCAGGAATTGGGGAAAATTAAGCAACTGGTTCAATCCAAGCCTGGTATGAAACAAAGAGCCAGGAATGTTCCAGCGCTTCCAATGGACATTAGGGTGGTAAATGAGTGGGAGCATGTGACAGGGGAAGATCTAAACCTCACATTATGCAAACGGCATTGCAGGATCCTCAGAGGAATGAGGGAACGCTGGCTCTCTTTGCTAAACTGGCAAAATCGCCGCAGTCATCCTGAGGTTTAAAATCTGTTGGGAAGAAAAAGAAAGTGTTCCTGCTTTGGAAAGAGCAGGGATTTCTGTATAAATATGCCCGGGGAGTCTAATTGGTGCTAAGGAAAAGGAGGAAAAAAGTACAAAGATTTGCTTAGCCAAGAGCTTAAAACATGAAAGCATCAATGTGCTGAAAGGGAGCACTAACACTCCGTAGGCTCTTACTAAATACATGCTGTACACGTCAATTGCATCTTTAAGGGACCCAGATGAGAGTCCCTTAAAGACATTCCTGCACCCACACAGGGCTGAATGGATCCCCAGCTCCATGGCTGGACCTTCCTGATGGGAATAGGACTGCCAGGAATTTGTCAAAGCTCTAGACAAGGGTGTTATACAACTCCTGTGCCTGCAGAAGAAGAAAGAAAAAAAAAGAGCCAGGAAAGAAGACGTATTAAAGTCTCTGCCTTGGCCAAACTCCAACTCAATTAATTAAAATCCTCCTTTTAAAATTCCTCCTGAAGTTTCAGCTGGATAATACATCCTTCCATGCATGCCCTGTGAGGCTGAAGGAGGCAGAACCCACCACAGAGCCACCGATGGGTACCACGGGTGCTGCACACAGCCCTGGGGTCGGGTCGGGATTGGGGAGGCCCTGGCACCCTGGAAATTGGGAAGTGCTCGGCAGAGAGAAGGTGATGAAACCAGAGAAAACCAGCAGCAGTCAGTTTGCTGTAAATCTTCCTGCTGGGCAATGTATTTTTTTGGTAAATGTTCTCATGAAACCTCGCTTCTGCCTTCTAGTGGGGAAAAGACAGGAGAGCAGTGCAGGAGAGAGAATTCCTGAAGGGAAAATTGGCTTTGGATTCCTCACCACCACTATTAACAAGACTCCAGCAGAAATCTTGTCTTTTTTTCACTTGTAACAATGCCTGCTGTGTTCACTTCTCACCCTGACTCCATGGATTGCCAGGGTACAAACCCCTTTGGAACCTGCACTCTGAAGAGGAAGGACAAAGTGCAGCACCTGGCAGCAGTCACGGCACCGAAGGGCTCCATGGATTTTTTAAATTCTCTGTGGAGGTCCCAGCAGTAATCTTAGGATTATGGAATGGTTTGGGTTGAAGGGATCTTAAAAACCATCTTGTTCCAGCCCCCTGCCCTGGGCAGGGACAACTCCCACTATCCCCAGGTTGCTCCAAGCCCCTGGAGCAACCTTGGACACCTCCAGGGATGGGGCAGCCACAGCTTCTCTGGGCACCCCACTCCAGTTTTAGCTCAAACTCTTACCAGGATGATGAATTTTACAAATAATTTAAAAGTTTTATCAGCACCTACTTAATAAAATGGCATTGCTTACTCATCCTTGGAACAGGCAATCCAGACCTTCTTCTAATAAAACTAAACCAAAAGCTTCACCTTCTCTAACACTTCCAAGATTGTTTTTTTCCGAACAGCCATCTCTGATGTGCTGTTGGCCACTAGAGATGGATACATCCGGTGGGAATAATCATGGAAAAACGCCCAAAACCCGAGGATTGCCTCCTTTCCTTCACCACACTCTTCCTCACCAGCAGGAGCCAGAACGGAGAAGCCTCCCTCTTCCTCCTTCAAACCGCCGTGACTGTCCCGTGTCCCTCAGATAAATCCTGGAGCTCAAGGGATGAGCTGAAAATGGGGCTTTAAAGCAGTTCTTGAACGCTCTCTAGTGGTTAAAGAGCAACTACTGCTAATGGCACCTTCCATCACCTTCTCAATTTTAATCAGTCACTTGCAGTGACTCATGCCTCTCAGAGATAAAAAGATTTTTAAATTAAGGTCATAATTATGGTTGCAATTATAATAAGATTTTCTTACAATTTATTCTTAGGCACTGGAGTGGTGTTTTTCACTATGCAAAGTGTAGAGAGAGTTTAACATCACTCCTGTGCATGAAAATAACATTTATCTCCTTGACCAACCAACAGTTTTCATCCAAACTGTGTGATTGCTCACTGAGGATTCATCTTATTCACAAATATGAAGATTTTCCTGCCTATTTTCCCACCTATTGCAGGATGCCTGATTTCCAGAGTGGCCACTCAAGGTCCTCACAGACGCCCTGAATGTATGTCACCAAAAACGCTCATTTTTTGTTTTGCAGCAGAAAACAAAGTCAGGAAAGAACTGGGTGACCCAGTTATGGAAACCTGGCAGCTCCCAGACCAAAGGACAGATTAAATCGAGGAACACGCCACAGCCAGCGATGACAAAATCCTGGTGTTGGGTTGGATCATTAACAGATCACAGGCCCGCGTCCACGGGAATATTTGCATGGAGCATTATTTACATACCTTTCCACAGTTTAATTGCAACCTGTCCAGCAAAAACAAACACCCTGCTTCACAGACACACGTTATTTGAATGTTTTCTTTTATTTTTGTCTGCTATCTGTTTACTTTGAGGCCGTGCCTTCTTGTTTGCCTGCCTTTCTCTTCACGGCTGCTTCCTTCATCATCATCGGTTTAAACACCAGGCTGCTTTCCAAGTAGATTGGGAAATTGCTCCAGTAACAATCCTGCACAAAAAACCCTGGGTCTGTAAGGATTGTATCCCCAACATTTCTTCCAAATCCCACATTTTTCAGCTCTCCAGCTCTCCCAAGCCCTCCCGTCCCCAAACAGATGTGGAGACATAAAACAAAGCTCAGGGGTGGCTCCGTGAGCGGCTGATGCAAAGCAGCTCCCAAACTTCATGTTTGCCAGGAAAACTTCCTGTTAGCCAGCAAATTGCACTCCCTGCTAATTTTTCGTGACATTTCCCAGCCTGACAGAAACTTCTCGCTTATTAAGTCATTAAAATATGGTGTCATTAATTTTATTTTCTAAGCAGATGATTGTTCTGCCTTCGCAATTCTCGGAGTGTAACGCGTTATAATTGCACTGTGTTAGTTACTAATGTCAGGGAATGAGAACTACACATCGTTTGGGTTTGGGGTTTTTCTTAACTTTAAATCTTTCATTGCTCCTCAGCAAGGTGTGCTACAGCCTCCTCAGGGAAAGCTGCTCCCAAATTTCTCATTTCCTCTGCTGCAGTAGGGTCTCACCCTGTGTGTTTGCAGGCACCTGGTGGATCATTCAAGGCCCCTGAAACACATTTATGATCCATTCATCACTGGGGCGCTGGGGAATAGAATTGCCCAGTGGACTTGAAGAGTGTGGACTTCAAGTAGAAAACTATTGAAGCACAGGCAAAAATTAGGAATAAATCTGAATTTATGCAGGTGATCTCCTTACGTGTTTTCACATTTTTATGGCTTGCAGGGGTTGTGATTTGTTTGGCCTTTTTTTTGGCCCATTTGGGGCTTTTTTCACTGCAGAAGCATTTGCAATGCTTTGGTGGAAGTTTTAGTGGAAGAATTCTTTAGTTCAGCTTCCCTGGGATGGATATGGCCTTGAGGAACACACAAATGTGTTTCCTCTGAGAGTGCTGAGCACACAGGAAGGAAAAGGGCTGCAGTG
Organism: Corvus brachyrhynchos; assembly: GCF_000691975.1. NCBI lineage: Eukaryota > Metazoa > Chordata > Aves > Passeriformes > Corvidae > Corvus > Corvus brachyrhynchos. Next base: position 474,258 of record NW_008237903.1, on the reverse strand, counting down.
CCAGTGGGCACTCCTGGAGACAGCACACTCGGGAAGGCAGCTGTCACACCAACAGATTTGGAAATAACTTGTTTAGAGCAACCATTAATTGCTGTTTAGCATAGGGTCTGGGATTAGTCTTCCTCAAAATAGCCCAGCTGAGCCTCCAGTACTGACTGGAGTGGGAGAATTGTCAGCTCTTCCTTGCTCTCCTCTGGGCTGGAGGTCTTTTATCCTACGGGGGTAAAGGCTTTCTGCCTTCCTCGTGCCAGTATTTACTGTGAGCTGTAATTCTGTTCACTGTGAGGAAATGACATCTCTGTTGTCACTTTATCTGCTGAACAGGCTGATGGGTGGATGCTACCATCCAACAGTCAGGCAGAAAAGTACTCAAATATAGTCAATATATTACGAACCTTTAAATACACCTGACTCACAGGAGAAATCCTCAGAAGCTCAGAAAGACAGGAGATTTGTGCTTAAATACACAAATGGAAAGAAAATGGTAAAACATCCTGTGGTTTTCTTCTCTTTTGCTCCATGGTTACATTATAAAGATTGCACAGAGGAACTGGAAGGTACAACCTGTACCTGCCCCTTGCTAAGGGTTGCTTACTCCCAGCTCTCTCAGCCACACTCGCTAAGAACACTTTTATTCTCCACACAAGAACATTTTGTTGGAGAGGTTTTAAGTATTTCCTGTCCCTTTCCGAGCTGGCAAACAGACATTGGGTTAAGAAATGTAAATTATATCATACAGCCTGAGCTGAGCAGGTCAGTACAAACAAGCAGAGGACTCAGACTGCGGAGAGGCATCCCCTCACCTCAGCTGTTTCTGGGAGAAACTTTGCCATTTGAAAGCTCTTAAGAAGAGTTTTTAGACTGGGAAGCAAAATTAAAGCAACAAGTTGATGTGGCCACCTGAAAATTAAGCTGTGTACTTGGATCTTCCTGAATTAAGTTAGAGATGCTCTACCTTTATTCATTAAACATCCCGAGTGAGTGGGAAATAAAGGAGGTAACAGGCAACATGAATTTGCCACAGCCAAACTGTGCCAGACTATTTCAGTTCCTTCCACAGACGGACAGAGGAGAAGCAGAGGAAAACCAGAGGAAAACCTCCTGACTTTAATATGGTTTCTGATACTCTCTCACACAACTCAGAAGCAGCCTGAGAAATCATGACCCAAATGAGAACCACAGTAAAGTGGGTACAAAGCCAGTCTAGGTAAAGAATAATTTCCAGGGATTCCCTGTCAAAAGGAAAGGAGGTGTCAAGAGAGGAATTTGTCCTATATCAGCATTTTGGATTCCCTAGAATAGCCAGTCATCTTTCACCTTAAGTTACTTCCAATTTCACTCCTCCTTTACCTCTGTTACTCATGTGATGTGCAGGAAGATTCTGACGTGCCCCTGGGGGAGTGTGAGGTTTGATTGGCAATTTTCAGGTGTCGTGACCATGAATAAATTATGAATATAATTAGCAAAACCCATTGTTTCCCTAATGACCATGCCTGACCAAAGCAGCTGAAGAGATGAAGAGCTCAGGCACAAATTTCCTGAGTGGGTAAGAGGGCAGGCAGTGGATCTGCTCATCTATTAAGATTTGGGCTCCTCCATCCATAGAAATAAAGATAACATAATTCTATTCATAGAAATAAAGGTAAAAAGTTGGCATTAGGCACATCATGAGCCCCACATTACCCATTCCATCTACAGTAAAACCTGGCCCTTGGCAGCATCCTTGCCTTTCAACTATTGATTTTCATGACACATTTCAGCACTGGGTTGAATACCCTTTCAGTAAGAGCCATTTTTTCACTCCACAGTTACACAGCACAGCTCTTTGAGGAAAAAAAAAAGTAATATTTTCTGAGGTGATTACAAGTTTGGGATGACAACCTCTGTAGATGTTCTCCAGAATTAAAGATCTAAGACATTCAGGCTATGACAAGCCTAAATTTGACTTACAGCCTCATGATACTCTCCTTTCAATGGTTGTGAGACACTAAAGTGGCTGAAAAAAAAAAAACCCAAATTGAACAGAATATTGTTATTTAAGAAGATGCTTTAGTTGGAGCTGCAGCATTTGTCACAACACCACCCAATATGTTCCTTAGCAGTAAGGAAATAAGGACAGAATTTCTTGACCTAATTTACAAATACAAAAAGATGACTGAAAGAAAAAATTAGAGGGAGGACAGGCATAAACATCCTGGAGAGTGTGGTGAGCTGGGCCCATCCAAATTAGCTAAGCCAGGCAAATATATAAAGCCCTGGGCAGTTTTGAGCTGCTTTTCAGAGCTGAGGCTCCTTTGGCATGTGGGACCAACCTCCTCCCTTCCTGTGCCAGGGCCTTGTCCATAAACTAAGGCTTGATCTGCTTTGCATAAAGTTTGTGGAGCAGAAGGGTGTCCCAGCCTGCTTCTGCAGCTGGAGACTTCAGTAAACAATTGCTTCATGAGAGGGTGGAAGAACTGAAACAGAAACACCTTTTGTAATGACCTCCCATCGATGGCTGTGTAGGGTTTTTTTCTTAGTAGCATTTGATCAATTTCTTGCTGCATTGGACTGGAATGATGCTAGTTTTGATAAATCATACCATTAGACTTCATTTAATCTCCTTTGAACTCAAATACCTTCTGAATTTTTTTACTGACTTTTCTCCCAAAACATCAATGTTTAACATTTCTGATAAAAACCTTGTATTTTAATCTTATCCAGATGAAAAACATACACTGAGCTTTCAATCCTTCTTCAGAGGAGTTTGTTTTGTCTGGGTCTCATTTTATGATGAAAGTTAGCCAGCCTGTGGGCTTAGCTAGAATGGGAATTTCTCTCCTTTGAGCAAATTCCTGCGGGAAAAGGAAACCTAAATAAAAACAAAGCGATACCTTTCTAAAACAGCCCGAAAAGCACCCCAGCTTTGGAAATGTGCAGACTGGGCCCCCCTCAAAACCTAATGACCATAATGCCTGTATAACAAATCCGGGAACTGGGAACAGAGCTTGGTCCTTCCCATTTTCTGCGCTCCAGCGGTGGAATGGGATCTGCTTTTCAACTTAAGCTGTGGTTATCTCTAGAACACGACAGAACACTGGCACTACTGAAATCCCATAACATTCCATGAGCTCAGGCTGGGAACTGCTTGATGAAATGACCCGTGATAACATGCAGGAAGGAAATTTCATTTTAGTCCTATTGAGCCTATTAAAAAAACAAAAAAAACCCCAAAAGCAAACAACCCAGCCTAGAAGAAATGGAAGTTATTAATTATATTAATTTCATTATAACGTTGAGGATAATTCTGAGTAGGAACAGGGAGTAGATGTGGCAATTAAGGAGAGAGCACTGCGTGGGTCAGAGCTCCTGGTTTGGGGAAGTAGGGAACAGATCAGCAGGGTGGGAAAGCTGGCGAGCTGTAGAACCAGTCACTGCTTGGATAAGTGGGGAACTACAAGATGGAAGGACACAGGGATGAGATGCCAGGTTTGGGGAGATGGGAGCACATCTCTGTTTGTGTGCTCTGACCACAGGAACAGTCAGAGCCTGGCAGAGCTGCAGGGAGACACAGCTCATCCTTGGAGCTCACAAGGAGCTGACCTGAGACATTGCTTTTGCTTGGAAACAGCTTTTAGGGCATTGGGGGGGGAAAAGAAAGCCATAATTTTTTCTTTTTCTTTTTAACTTGGAGAAAGGACAAGGGCGTGGAGGACTAGCAGTACTTCCCCATAGGATTTTCCCCAGAGGGAGTGGCAAGGCTTGGCTTGGTCGAAAGTCCTGGAGCAAAGGGGAGCAAAGGGGAGCAAAGTGGGCAAAAGGGAAGGAATCTGAAATGGGAAGGGTCGGGAATGTGACTTCCCTCATCTTGAGCAATTCTGTGTTCTAAAGGTTCACGTTTGTGGAAGTGCTTTTGTTGGGGGGATTTCCTCTCCTCCCTGGCCTTTCTCTGGTGCCTGAACAAATGTGACTCCAAACTCAGCAGCTCCAGAGCTGACCTTCATTTGCAAAGCTCCCAAACATGAAATGCAGGGATACTTATCTCTAAGAAATGTAAATGCTGAGACCCACATGCTAATTACAAGCTCATCATGCTGCAAGTTGCCAAGCTGGAGCTTACCCACAGCTCAGCAACACTTCCTCCAAGCAAAGGTCTCAGCTCTTATTGATACTTGGGAATTCTGTGGGGTTTTCCTCTGCCAGGAGCTGATCAATATTGTCGGCACAGACAGATGAGGAATTTGTGGACACTGTTTCGACAGGAATGGTGGGAAAGAGATAGATTAATAATTCACAGCAAGAGCTGCCTGAAATTATGAGCACGTTAAGTACGGAGAGAGATTTCAGGAGCTGAGATTGCCTGTGTAATCTCATGCAATAACTGCTCTCAAGAGCAGCCTTTTAACTTCTTTTATTTTTGAGAACATTTGCTACTCTGTGTTTCACTTTTCCACGAAAAATAAACATCTCCCATTGATCAGGAGATATATTTATTAATCCACCACATATTCTTAATTTATTGTCCCTGTTTCTCCCACCTGCTCTGGCTTTTGTTTTATTGTGGATTTTTTGTTTTTAGCTCTTCAGCAAGACAGGTTTGGAGTACAAACTCTATCAGAGCTTGGCTAAAAAATTTGCCTAAGATGTGCCTGCCCAGAGCTCATGGAGAACTGCAATGGCAATGTGAGGAAAAAGAAGAAATAAATAGGAGTGAGTGACACGGTTCCATATTATTTTAAACCATTGTATTTTGTGGTAAAAAAGCCTCAAGTGCTTCACATGCTGACAGAAAAACTGCATTTTTCTTGGGGGGAAAAAGGGCATTTCAAGACCCGTGTGTGGGGCTTGGAGAAGTAAATCCATAGAAATTAAATCTTGTAAATACAATGGAATTACCAAAATACAATGGTATTACCAAAATCCTTGTGGTGAACAGTGAAAAGGACTTTCAATATTTGAAGATTTTGTTTCATACTTCATTTATTCAACTGAAAAAATTGGGATGGGTGATTTATTACGTCGTGTAACCTGCTATGCAAAACCAGGTGATCTGTAACACAAATATCGAACACAAAATGACAAAGCATTGAGCTGCTCCAGGAAATGCAGGAACACACGGAAAGCAGAAGCATAAGGAGCAATATTTAGAGATGGAATGGAGGGAAAAAATCTGACCATCGAGAAAACAGCTTCTTCCTGGATTATCAGCTTGAATTAACTCCTGGGGAGCAAGAACCAGGATGGAAACACGGGCAAGGATATGGTGAGGAAAGGCCATGAGACACCTCCCTTTTGGTGATGGGGAACCATCAGGTTGGTCCAGTTGTTCAAAGAATTGGGCTTTTTTCTTCTTTTCAGTGTCACTGATTGTGTGGATCCACGAACAAAGAGATTAAATTAAAAAAAAAACCAAAACAAAAAAACACTTAAAAAAACAACGGTGCAAATACAGTCTTAAATTGTTTATTATAACCAAAAATTCCAATGTCAGGGGGTGACTACTGTGAACTGGATTTTCAGGGGTTTACATTCCCAATGTTTTCCATCCATTAATTCCAGGACAACTCGCTCAATACCAAATCCTTTCCCATTTAGCTCCCAGCCTGCTGAAGGCAGTGGCATTTCATTTTCCAGCTGTGCCCCACTAAGCAGCCCGGAGTATTCATCCCAAAATTTCCTTTGCCTCACTGAACCACCGATGTCAATGCAGTGTCTTTAAATTAATACTGAAGTAATCAATTGCTACCATAAAGTAAAGCTTTACTGAGCGGTGGCTGGACACGGGGCAGCTTTTTGCGACTGAAATGTGTAGGACTAATGCTACGTGGGGATTGTAGAGATACACAAGGATTGTATCTGGAGACGCAAACCCCAGCCTGAAAGACAAATGAAGCAACTGTTCCCGGCGAGTGAGCTGCGGTTATTAGGGCTCAATTACAGCCTTGCTGCACTTCCACGGTTTAGGGACTCGCCCTAAGGCACGGAAAGCGTGTTTTGGAGGCACATTTGTGCCGGGAAAGGGAGGCGGCAGGGCCGGGAGGGGCTCCCGCGGACGCCCCACTATTGTGTCTGGCGCTGAGGCGCCCGGCGCGCGCCTGAAGGGCCCG
>NW_008237903.1:435538-466762 GCF_000691975.1 Corvus brachyrhynchos | reverse complement strand
CGGAGCTCATTGTGCCGCCCGCACAAAGCCGGGGCCACCCCACCCCGCCCCGGTGTCACCGCTCGCTTTCCATCGCCCTAAGCTCAACTCTTTGGGAGCCTGAGCCCAGCTGGAAGCGGCCTTTCAGGGGTTATTTTTAGAAAAAGCAGCTACTAAATCCGTGGTGCTCGGACGGTTCCGAGTTGTGGCACAAGAGGAAAAGGGTGTCGTGGTTACTCGCGGCGTGTTTTGCACCCTCTCGGTGGTGGCAGATTAGATGAGCTTCGCAGGGCTTTACAACTTACAGAGCATGAGGCGTCCGTCAGAAAAAGAGCTAATGCATAGCCTCGAGACTTGCCTCAAAACACCACATTGCCAAGCTAAAATTAGGGATTACTGAAAAATAATTTCATGCTCATGCCGGAGCCCTAAATCTCTTTTTATTTTTAAACGTGAATAAGCATAATAACTGTTCTATTAATTTTTTTAACTGGCACTTTTGGCCGTATTCATAGTATTCCATATTGTAGAAGGTGGAAATATAACCAGTAAATTAGTCTGTACAGGTGGGTTGTAAATGAAAGAAGCCGTGCTTTAGCTATGAATAATACACTGTGTATCAATAATACACTGTATAAATACACTGTGTACAGTGTAGCTTCCCACTTAAAAACTGGGTGTGGGATTTTCCTGGGTTTTAAAAATGGCAAAAAGCAGCAAGCCAGGACCTTTTAGGTAAGTTTTAGAATCAGAGGAGCTTTTGCTCCATGTCTGTTGTGTGTAGACAGGACAAGATGTCTGTCTTAAACTTGTCATTAATACACAGCAATATGTGCACACACAGTACTGGTCCTCAGCTTGAGAAAGGCAGCAGATCTTTCTGTCTCTTAATTGTTCCAATACAAAAAAATTGTTTGAAATTTAACTGTTGTACCCGATATACACAAAAATCTGCTGAGAATATTTTTTATTTGTTAGAAATATATATTTTAAGAACCAAAATTATTAGGTGAATATTTTGACCTGTTCTGTACTTGGGAGTATTCAAAAGGATAAAGCACTGTGTTACTGGTGTGAGGGTCAGCTTTTCTTGGGAGCAGTGTTTTTATTAACTTTGAGGTCTTTTACACCTAATTTACACTTGCCTTCGCCATTCCATTCTGTTGGAGTGCAGTTTTAGTCAGGTGAAGTGTTCTACCCAGTGAATAGAGGGGACAAAGTGCCCTTTTTTTTCTGGACATGTCTTTTGTTGGAAGATGTTCCATGAAAATTACTGAACGCATTTATTTTTGGAATACTCTCTGCTGGGCAGTGTGGGCTTAAAGAAAAGGCAAGGGCAGGGGCCTGAAAAGGAAAAGCTCCGTATTGTCTCTCACTGATGAATTAAAGTTGAAAGATTCCTAAGTCTTAATGGCCTGAAGTTCTGAAACTTCCTGAAGGAGGACTCATAAGCATTACAGACGTCGTGAGAGAAATGGGTTTTGGTGTGGTAAAGCAGAGTAACTCATTTGTGGGCTTGAGCCTCTCCCTTGGTGGGGGAATCAAGAGTTCTGTAGTAAATAATGCTCTTTAATAGAGAGCGTTACATGCTTTGTGTCTTAAAACAAAGCTCATTGTGCACATCAGTATTTCCTTGTACTTTGTATCTGTGGATAAGAATATATTTTTAGTTTTTCCAAGCATCCAGAAAGTAAAGTTGTGCTGGATACTGCACAGACAGGAGTGGGTGAGAAATGCAGTAAATCTCACTGGGAACTTGTGCTTAGTTGGACAGCTAATCCTTTCTTTGTCAGCAGCTGGTACCGAAGGCCAGTAGGGATGATTTTCAGAGCTTTGTGTCACAGAATGAATACAGAAATACACTTAGACACACATTTCTGAAGGATGAAAAATGATTGCTCTGGAAGAGGTACCGTCTTAGGTTTTGAATGAGTGTGCAGCTTTTAGTAGAGGAAAAGGTCACTCTTCATGAAGAAATTTGAATTTTTGGAGTAAATTTAATGTCACATTTACCTCTAAACGCAGAGGATAAAATAGCATGACTACCAAAACACAAACTGAAATAGTATTTGTAACTTTGATCTATACTGTTTTGAATGTTTTTGTATAAACTAAAACTACTAGATTATTAGTTACACTTTCATTTTCTTTTCTTAAATGTGACCTCATTTGAAAGAATGAACATTGCTTGTGTTAAAAGGGACTAGGATAAAGGGAATTGCTGTTCAGAAATGGATGTGAAAGCATGGCCTGAAAACGTCTGTGTTCCCCTCATCTCTTTATATTTGGAAATTATAGGAATGCTCTTCTCTGCTCTTAGATGACAAGATATTTGTGTGTGCATGGAAGGGGGTAATTAAAGGGGTATTTTCTCTATGCGACCTTCAGATGTGCAACTCGAGTTTATGTTGACAAGCTTAGTTAATTTAGAAGTTACCTGGACTCCTCCAGGTGTTTGTCAGGTGTCTGGGGTTAGAGTCCTGCCAGCTCTCTGTGCTCCCTAGGAGAAAATATTTCACCTTCAATTTCTCCTTCTCCCTGGCTCTTTGGGTTTTTGTTTTTAGAGGGAAAATCCTTTCCAAATTTTAAGCCAATTGAATGGAGATCAAACTCTGGTTTTATTTCAGGGCTGAATGAAAAAAACCCAGTTATTTTTGCTTTCAACTTGTGCAATAGAGCATGAGCCATGTAAGAGCAGTTTATCAAACAAATGTTCTGCCAAAGGGGCAAAATAATTTATTTGGGTGGGTTAGGGGATGGGCAGATGTTCACAGGGTAACATGTGAGCTTAAAAACTTGATGTGAGCTTGGTGTCTGGAGTTGGAAAAATGGCACGTGTTGCCTGTGCCTGGTAACTTGAGCTGCTGCCACTTTATCAGCTTGTCTGAATTTCCTCCTGAGTAACCCTGGCTGGGGTGCAAAATGAGGAGTTCCCAGGTGCTGCTGTCCGGGCTGCACAGAGCTGTCGTGGAACAGCAGATGGACATTTGAAGTTGATGTGACGCGGCTCAGTGGGATCGGTTTTCCATTCTTGTAGGTGCAGTCAGTGGTAGCAGGAAGTTTGAAGCTGCCCATTGATAGCATCTCTCTAAATGCTTTTGTCCATGATTTTGGGCCACTTGGATGTCCCAGGCTTGTGAGTGTCTCCAGAACCTTTCCTTGTGAGGCTTGGTTTGAATTTTATCTTTGGAGATTAAACGTGATTTTGGACCAAATCGTAACATTCATTTCAAACTGTGTATTAAAAGCCTGAATCTTTCTTTGAAACCTCTCTTGGTAGCAATTTTGGATATCCAGCTTCATGTCTTGAAAACCCAAGCAGTTTATCTGTGAAATCATGTGGTGGTTGGTGCTTTGAGGTTTCAGCTGGGTCTGTTTTGGTTTTAACTGGTTATTGTAGAATAGGGATTGTCTCCCAGTGAGTTCAGTTAACTGGATGCATGATGAGTCCAAGGGGCTCTGGAAACACCTTCTAGTTTCAGTTTTTCAGATGCTGCTTTGGGGTTTGGATGACAGTTTTTGTTTCAGAAGAAAAAGACACACAGAATGTGTTGGGAGAGCTCGATTTGTGTTCTGCAGCCCAGTTGGTGTTCTAGAATTCATTTGTAAAAGTAACTTTTTTTGAACAAAAATGATGTGTAGAGCAAAATCCAGGTCTCCTGCCGTGTAGTCAGCTTCCCTGTAAATTCAGAGTGTTTCTTTAGGAAATCCTGTGTGGTGGTGGTTTGGGAAGAACATCTCTGTGCGGTCACCAAAACTTGGGGTTCCACTCTTCTGTGACTTAATTCTGGTTACTGAAGCAGCTTTTTTTTCCCTTGGGGGTTAACTGATCATGAAACTGCAGTCTCAGAATCGATGTATCTTTGTCATTTGTTTAAAAACTAATACATCATGGAGATATTTTTTTCTAAACCATCGAACTTCCCAGACTGTGGGGAAAAACCCACCCACCCACCAGAATATCTACAACTGTTATTTCAAAAATAAATTCAGTTTAAACAGAAGACCTGTAAGTGTTTTGTGTTCTGGCATATTGGTGTTACTGCATCCTTCCATCTTCCTGGTTCCAGCTCAGGACTGAAACTGCTTCTCAGAACTGGTGGAGTTTGAGAGGTTCTGAACTTCCTTGTTAAGTGTTTTACCTTTTTGATGGCTTTTTTTCTGCCTGTTTTTTTGAGAAAATGGGAAGTCTGGTTTTGGTTTGTGGGGTTTTTTTGTTCATTTCTGTGCAGTTTTTGCTGCAAAGCAATGAATGAGTGTGGAGGTGATGGTGGAGGGCAGATAAATTACAATGCAGAGATGTAAAACAGGTTAATAAACTTCTGATTTGTAACTTGGCTTTTATTTGAGTTCAATGCAAACCATATTACACAGCTATTTTAAATGTTGGATTATCTTAATTGCTTTTGTGCTGTCAGAAACACTCAATTTTTGAGATGCCTCAGGAAACAGTCTTGGGATGTCCTTTCCACCTTTTCTTAGCTTGTAGTAGAGTTTGGATTCCAAAAGGTTTACTCCAGCTGTTCACAGAGGTTACCTTGTCCCCTTGCACCTTGCAGCTTGTCATGCACACTTGTGCTGCTGTAATTGGTAGAACCATAGCATTGAAATTATCTGGTTAAATATAGAGCCTCCCTCCTGTTCCTGACCCCCTTTTTTAAGGGTTATTTTTAATCTGATGATTCCAGTGATCCAGTTTGTAGCACAGCACTGGAAGTGACGGCTCAGTGGTCAGGCATTTCTAAAACCAGTGTTGGTTTGGAGGGTAATGCCATGTAACTGCATTTTTTGTTTCCACTTTAGGATGACATTTTTGAGACAGTTCAGAGGAGGTGAAGAGAACTGTCTATTACTGTGGTAAAGTAACTCAGTTTCAGATTCCTATTAAAGTAAAATCCAGGGCATGCTTAAGCAATGAACACCATAGTCCCAGGAGCCTGGTTTTGGTGCTTTTTCCCCAGGAAACTCCAAAGCACTTCAGGTATCTCAGTGGAAAAAGCTGAGGCAGGGTGGCTTGCTGCCTGCAGAACTGGGAGCTGCTGACTCATGAGCTGTTCAATACTCAAATTTTTGTGCTCACTTTGCCACTGGATTTTTTTTTTCCTGCTGGTTTGGTCTCCATGCTCTGAGATCTCCATCTGTGAGGAGTGAGGGTGAAGTTGTGTAGGGGGGTTAAGATAAAGACAGTCTTCCCCTCTTGCAGGCACTGCAGTAGGTTCCTAAAGCAGGAATTTTACTGCAGTTGTTTTACAGCACTAATGCTGCTCTTGGATTGCTGTTAGTTGACAGTGCAGATTAAAAAGGAAAGCATTTCACTTAATATTTCTGTGTAATGCAGCTTTGGATCTTAAAGTGTCTTTGGGATGATAGAAAAACGCTTACTTGGCAGTCGAAATCTTTGTGGTAACATTTAACTAAATGCACATTGGCTTGTCCTCTGCATTGCAGCTGACAGGGCTTTCCTTCCTCTGCTTTTACCTTCCCAATAGGAATATTTATAAAGAAGAAAAAGTGAAGACAAGTAACTTTTGTTCTATTCCTAACAGAAATTGACATATTACCCTTTGCTTTTTGGTTGAATAAAAATAAGCAAAGCATTTACATTAGACCTAAGAATATTTCACTCTTCAAGAAAAAGGTTGTGCATTGTTCAGTATGTTACTGAAATATCTTAATCTGAAAGGACCAACCATGCATGGAAGAAGTATACAGAAAAAATTGTAGTTATTTAGGATATTTTTGTCTCTTCCCTCCCTCATGCCCTCAGCCAGCAAAATGGATTCTGTCAGTGTTTCACAGTGTAATTTTGCAATATATGGTTTTTTTCAGCAAAGTTGAACAAAGTGGTGTTCTGGAATACAGTGTTCCACCCTGTTTGTTTTACTGTTGTTGTTTATGGGTTTGTGTTGGAGACTGGATCACAGAACTTGTTTTAATGCATTTTTCTAGACCGTGTTCAAGCTGGCTCATGTTTGCAGTCTATTTACTGAGCACCCTCACAAGCTATTGCATCAGGGTGACCAAGGGAATTGTAATCTGCAGCAGGGGAGCCAGTGACTTGAGCAAGTAGGAACTTCCTTTGAAATTTCCTCGTCTGCAAAGCCAGTTTGCTGTAGGATTTCAGCCATCAGAGGTGTGGGTTGACCTGGCTTTGCACTGGGGCACTGCAGTGGTTCAGCCCTTTTACCTCCCTTTGGCTTCACAGCTCAGCCACACTCTCCCAGACCAAGAGAACTGTCCTGTGATTGTCCAAGCATGTCATCATCTGCTCTGAAATTGGGATGGAGATGAGTAACCTGACCTTCCTTCCTATTCAGATAGATGTGCAGTGTGCCAAATGCTCTCCAGGGCTACTTTTTTGGTCTGTTAAGAACTGTGGCTGCTGCATTTAACAACTGTTACCATGTAGTTTCTGTCCCCAGCATGAGATTCCCAGTAATATATTTTTGGAGGTCTGGAAGTTCTTGCTTTGACTTTGCCTAGGCCATTGCTGGCTCTGATACACTGGAAGGTGAAGTAGTTAAATGTTGTATCTGGCTTGGAGGACTTGAAAAGATCCAGACTGTGGGCACCAGTGACATCAAAAGGACCAAGGCTCACAGCGGTGATTGAGTTTCAGGAAGTAATGATGGGCATCAAATACTTTGGAAGAGGAGCTTGCCTGGTAAATTGTTCCACAGACTTTGATCTTTCCAAAAAATCTGAGGCTGAGCATAGAAGTTGAATTAACTAGAAAAATACCAGTAAAATATTTTAACTGAAGACTCTGAAACAAAGAGCAACAGCAACCAAACAGGGTGTCCCTCAGTGGCAAATGTAAACCCTGAGACAGTGGTTGCATCAGGGTTTTAATTCTTTGACATTCAAAATGAAGTGTTCTGCTTTTCATGTTTTATTATCCTAGATTGGGAAGATAATTTTTAAGGATTCATTTTAGTAACTTTTAAAATCAGATCAAGGCTAATTTCATTCACTATGTAGTAATTAGTGATAATACAGAAATGGTGGAAACAGCTTAGTGATTAGGTGTGTTATCCTAACAGGCTTTGCTTTCTTTTGAAGACCCTTTCTAGTTTGTTAGCCTGTGGAATCTGTCACTTGGGCACACAGGAGTTCTACCTGCTTTTGGCCAATGTCACTCTTCTGCATCATTTTCTGTTTAAGCAGATGAGAAAACCCATCCTGCTGCAAAGTAGCCCAATGATGCTTTTTTCAGTTTCTTCCTGTGGAAAAAAAATCCTAATGCTCTTGAACAAGACTGTGTTAGAGAGCTATTAATATGAATCGTGTTGGTGGGCATTCTTGCACAGAAGATTAGAAACTGTTTAAAATTCTTTACAACTCTCTTAAGTGATGCAGCTACAGAGAATTACAGTTCTGGATCTTAATAGCATTGACAGTGGGGGTTTGCAGTCAGGTTTTGGTACTGTAGTGATAAAGTGGTGATAAGCTCTACCTCAGCCCTCAGTTCAGCTCTCTGGGGTTTGGATTGAAGGAAATGTCCATTGAGAGTGGTTTTCCCCTTAGGAAGAATGTGAATTTCCTTGGAAATTCCAACTAGCCATGAAGATATTGTAATAGCCAAATAAACACGGTTAAAATATTTACCTCTTGGGAAAATCTTTATGTTTTAACCCAGAAGAGAATTTTTCTCATGTACTCTTCCTTCAGGACAGTTATGTGCTTGTGTTACAGTCTGTGTACTGTAATAATACAGTGCATAATTTTGTTAGCCCAAGTAGAAAAAAAAAGCTTTAAACTGATTCTTGGCTCTTCATAACAGCATTTTTCTTTTGTTTCAGAGCAAACTTGATGATTACCAGGAACGAATGAACAAGGGAGAACGTCTGAATCAAGATCAACTGGTAAAAACAACCAAAAAAAATCCTAACCAGATCTCAGTTAAATTGTTTTGTCATCTTGTGGTGAGGAGTTTTGTGCTGCCTCTCTCCTTGTTGGGGCTGGTTCTTAAAGTAGGTTATTGTAGAGCTTGATTCAGCAGCAGTTTTGCAGTTGTAGTAAATAAAAAGCAAATATCAATTTAAATTCAGTTGCATGGTGCAAACATGCACATTGATACTTCAAGAGATCACCAGATGCTCAGTAATCAACAGTGTTTTGTTGATGATTTTTAACACTGAGAAAGTGAAGGGAAAAAATGTACCCTCCAACTATTGCAGCTGTTGACACTTAAAGAATGAGCTGCTTCCCTTGGTCCGTGTGATGATTTCATCTTCACTTCGGTGGTTCTGTGCCAGCTGAAAACTGAAATATCACAGATCTGTGTGTTTTTATTTTGGAATGGCCTGTTGTGAAGGGAAACCATGATAAGGTTTCTGTTTGCTGAGCAGAGAAGAGAACTGACACCATGCTGAGGAGGGAAACACATGTTTTTTATGAAGCCTGACTACTAGGCTTGATAAAAATCTTCTTTGTTTGGAGAAATCCCATTATTTTGTCACAGCAGGGGTATAAATGTCTCAGCCATATCCCCCTGATTTGATTCTGATTTGGTGGAATTTCGCAGTACTGCCAGATGGGTTGAGGCGTTTGGTTTGCTTTGGTGCAGATCAGAGTATTAGGTTTAAGAAGATAGCAAAAGCAAAGATTTCTGGAGAAGGGGACATTATGCTCTGTATATTCTGATTTGGGCTCTGACTGGAGATAACAAATCATTAATTCTCAAACTCTAGAGCAGTTCTGAGTTGCCAGATGTTCTTCTCCCCCATTCTCCCAGTTGTTAGATAGTTTTTGTCAGGAATTGGCTACAGCCAACCATGAGACCAGTCCATCACTCACGTGAGCACATAAAGGCGTATTTTTATATATGTTTAGCATATCTAAAGAAACTAGAGGCCCCAAGGACATAGACAAGTCTTTGATATCTGGGCCAGTGAAAATCTAATTTGCCTTAACATAGCTGCAGTCCCATTAAGGGGTCCTGTGTCTCTCTTCAGAACTAAAACACGTGGAATTTATTTGTTGGAAGTATATATTCTGTTCTGTTGGTTCTGGTTCACATTTGTGGTTTTTCTGGGTTTTTTTAAGGATGCAGTGTCAAAATACCAGGAAGTGACAAATAATCTGGAATTTGCTAAGGAACTGCAGAGGAGTTTTATGGCTCTGAGCCAAGATGTAAGTAAAGATCAAGCGTTGCCATGTGGGTTATCCAAACACTTTAAACTCTTCCACTGATGCAGTAGTCACCTCTATTTACAGGGATGAATTGCCCTTGATTTCCTGTTGTTTGACTGTTTTATTCTATTCTTTATATTAGTTGATGTTAGGTTTTCTGAAGAATTTCTGATGCACTCCATAAATGTATGGAAGCAAGAGTAATGTAGTAATTTTCTGACACAACTCAAGTGTTGAAAACAGTGTGATCACAGAACAGGTTTGCAGTGCAACATTAAAGATGGTCACTTGCTAGCATTGGTAACATTTTCTTAAATTGATTTCATAGGGTTTTCATTTCTTAATAACACAGTCTGAAATTACATTATGAGACAATTCATATTTTTGTAAAGGATAAATTACCTGGATTCTATAAAATAGGTAATCTTTTGAGTTGGTGTTTTATCAAGGAGGCAAAATAACATTGTGGTCGAGAGTTAAGTTCTAAAAGGTTGGGAGTTCTGGAAAGAGCAGCAGCATTGGAGGAATTGGTTGTGTAGTGGATGTTAGTGCAGCTGACTGCTCTACCGAGTGGTTTTAGCTTGTGAACAGGCTGTGAGAATTTGAAGGGCAGCGGCATCCTTGTATTACAAACTGCTTTCTACATTGGTTGTGGCTGTAAATTAATTTGTAGGACTAAGCCGACCTGTTTCTTCATTTTCTGGCATCACAGTTCCATCTCTGTTTACAGAATGTTAGTAATGGGGAGCCTTCTTTTCTGGACAAGTCAGTTCTGCAGTGTTTCCCTGGTCAGCTGACTGCTAAAAGAGGCCAGTGAATCCAGGAGTACCAGATTGGTGCTCTGCTTTCAAACTTGATTGCAGTTTTTCCTGACTGGAGTTGGTTCACATGTAGTTGATTTTAAGATACATCTTTGATTTTAAAAAATGAAATTCAGGTGTTTCAAAGTGAGAAAGTTACTGTCACAATAGATTTTTTGGTAGAGAATATTAAATTTACAAGGTAAACCAGCTGAATTTGGGATGCTGGATGCTTGGATGAATAATGGAAGAAACATCCTGTGGGTTCAGACTGGTGCTGCATTTAGACCAGCCTTGTGGAAGGTTCAGTGCAGAGCTCAAGGCTGATGATGATGTGTCATCCTCTCCCTCCCTGCATCCATGCTCCTCACCCTGGAAGTGCTGCAGTGGATGCACATGCTTGTTCCCTAGGGTGTCTGACTGGGGATCTCATGTCCAAGAATTTGTTTAAATCCTTTTTTGAACTTGCTGATCCTGTCTATCTCCCCAGCCTTTCAGGGCAAAACATCCCATGAGTTCCCTCCTGTGGTGCGTGAAAAAACAGAGGGTACTTTGGTTGATCTGTTTTAAGCTGATCTGGTAGTTCCAATGAGTGTTTCCTACTGTCATGGGATATGGTGAATAACTTCTCTGTTCCTGTTCTCTGTGTGGCCAGTGTGAAAAATCTGGATCACCCAAGCCTTTCCAAATGGAAGAACCCAACACTTAAAATCTGCTCTTGCCCAGTGCAAGAACCCAACACTTAGGCTCTTCTCTTGCTCTCCTGCACCTTTTCTTAGCAGTTAGAGACATTTCTATCTGTTTTTCCCTTGGGTCCTCTCCAGATCCAGAAAACAATAAAGAAGACCGCTCGCAGGGAGCAGCTGATGCGAGAGGAGGCTGAGCAGAAGCGTTTAAAGACTGTGCTGGAGCTGCAGTTTATTCTGGAGAAGTTGGGTGATGATGAAGTGCGCAGCGACCTCAAACAAGGATCCAATGGGGTGCCAGTGCTGACAGAGGAGGAGCTGACAATGCTGGATGAGTTTTACAAGCTGGTTTACCCTGAACGAGACATGAACATGAGGTAGGGTTATAGCAGAATGCTTGTCTTTCTAATTGCCAGTCGGTTAACAATGTATTTAGTATGGTAATTTAAAGACTCGGTAAGAAATTAACTCTTATTAATTAATTTTTAAGGTTGAATGAGCAGTATGAGCAAGCATCTGTTCACCTGTGGGACTTACTGGAAGGGAAGGAAAAACCAGTTTGTGGAACAACCTGTAAGTACAGTCTCTGCATGAAGAGACAGCACGCTGAATTTGTGCCTGAGCTAAAATACACATCTGATGTAAGAGAGCTTGGGCAGTTAATTATCTCTGAGTTTTTAGAGTAACTGCTTCTCCTCAGCTCTTAGCTGGACTGTAACAGTGACTTCTGAGGTTTGGGCTCAGTGTGTGGTGGTTTTTATTTTACACTGGCTCAGCGTTACTCACTGTTGAAGCTCAGTCCGTTCCTGCTATTTCAGCAGTACTCTGCTGGTGCTCAGTAACAGGTCTTTGTTTCTGGAAACCTGTGTGTGAACAAGGAGCTTTGTTACTGATAGGACCTGATACATAAAGTGGCATGGCCATCCTTAGTGGGATGTTCTCTCCCCCGTGGCTCCTGCAAAAAGCGTAGTGGCTTTGCCCTGTTGTCATTGATCAGCTGCAGATCAGGGTGTGACCATGCCAGCCAGACTGCTTTTTTGCAGGATATAATTCCCAAATACATGGCCTAGGCAGCCAGTAATGCTGCTTTCCCACTGGGGCTGATGTCTTTTGGGTTAAGATGCCCCAGCATTCATCTGAGGCACTGAGGGCATGTGTTCTTTGCTTACAAAGGCTCTTTTGAGCCACTTCACTTCAGGGGAAGAACCTTCATGAATCAGGTGGTACCTGTGTACATTTGTTTGTACTGACAGTTGTTTTGTAAGAAATTGTCTCACAGTAATGGTTTTAAATAACAGGAATAAAAGTCTACTAAGTAAATTCATAAACTTGACCTCACTGTGGAGTGTTCCACAAATCTTCTGAAGACTTGTATGTACTCTTAAGATCCTCCTTGCCCTTCAGATTTTTCTGAATGACACTGGGTTATTTATGGATTTATTGAATGTGATGTAGTAAGAGAAGGAATCCTGTACCAGTAATGGTCACGGATTGGCTTGGGGCAGCAACATCTTCCAGCAAAAGGGTCATAAAATGTACAATCTTTGGACTGAAAACTCTGCAATCTTTGGGAAGGAAGGAGAAGATGATGAGGACCGAGTTGGTGCTGATGTTCCCCTGTTCTGTTTCCCCAGACAAAGCACTGAAGGAGGTTGTTGAACGGATTCTTCAGACCAGTTACTTTGACAGCACCCACAACCACCAGAATGGGCTGTGTGAGGAAGAGGAGGCAGCGCCTGCACCTGCGGTAGAAGACACTGCGGCAGAGGCTGGTGAGAAGGGGGAGATGCCTTGTGACTGACACATTTGTGTTGTTCTGTCTTGTCTCTGCAGTCCTCAGAGTGACTGAATTGCAAATGCAGTGCTCATCTCTAGTACCAAAACCATCCAGGATGAAAGTTCTGGCTGCCTGAGGCTTTGCCACTTTCCAGTGGTTCCCACCAGTTTAAGCTGTGTTAGAAGGGAGCAGTTTTTGAAGCAGACAGTGTGATTACGTACTTAAAGTTGGGAATGTTGTATCCAGTTTTAAGAACAAGCTCAGGACATTTTTCCCTTTTGTGGAGAAGGCATAGCTGAACATAACTCTCCCTAGCAAGAACTTAATGTTGGAGTTTTTTTGCTTTTTAATTCAAAGCTCTGAGATTATTTGTTATTACTAATTCTCTGTTAATGCCCCTGTCATTTCTGCTTCATTCTGGGACACAAGGTTTTCTCATCTAACTTTGTATCTTCTAGGTCTGTAACATGAGGGTGGTTGGGGTCTTTATTGTTGTTGGTTTGGGGTTTTCCCAGACAAACGGTTTATTCCTTTTTCTTCTAGAACCCGATCCAGCAGAAGAATTTACTGAACCAACTGAAGTTGAATCAACTGAGGTATTATTCACTGAAAGACTGTCATTTTGTATACCTTTAATGCCACTTACTTTTACTTTCATACCCTTTCTTATTTTTATTTTAGTATGTAAACAGACAATTCATGGCAGAGACTCAGTTCAGCAGTAGTGAGAAGGAACAGGTAGATGAGTGGACAGTTGAAACGGTTGAGGTAAGATCTTGTGTACTGCAGGTAAAATTGCAATCCCTGTTTCTGCTGGCTCACAATTCATGATAGGTTTTAGTATTGCATCCCTTCTCCCCCAATATATAAAAGAATACATATATTTAAGTAGGCTTGGCCTCACTACTCGATTCTTTAATTACATACTTAGCTCAGGAGTATTTAAAAAGAAATAAAATCTATTTAGTCTGGCTAAGTTTGCAGAGAACTTGCTTTTCTTCATTAGTGGCTTGCTTGGGAAAACAGGACTTAAAAGTCTTAGGCTTAAAAAGACTTTAAGGACTTTTTTGAAGTCTTTTTTTTTTTTTTTTTTGAGAACTTAGCTGCAAATGTAGAACTTAAAAGTTTATCTCCCCAGCTGCTGACAGTGTGGTGTAGTTGTGCTTTCATTGAGCAGGTCCCTGGAGAGGGAGCTGAAAATGAGTAACTCAACTAATACCTGCTGCAGATTGCTTATGTGCATAATTTGATGTTAAAATATGCTTGTGTGTACGTCTCTGCTTCCCAGAACTACAGTTCTTCAAGTATTTCACTTGTTACTATTTTGCACTTGAGTGGCTGTTCACTTGTGGTGTTTGTGGTGCACTGGTGTTGGGATCCATCCCCAGTTTAGTGATTTGCACTCAGACTTTGCTACATGTACAAGTCCATGATTTTATTGCACCAGAGTTTGTGTTCTTCACGTACAGAAAAGGACAAACCCCATGTTTGGTATGTTGGAGCTTGAGTTGTGTCTGTCTGTTAAAAACAAGCATGAGCAGCTTGTTTCAGGTGCTGGAGAGTTAATTTTTGATTGATTTTAGCCTTCTGCAGCAGCAAATTGCATTAGACTTTCTTGGTGCCTTTGGACTGCTTCTAAGTGTAGGAGTGGATTAAGTGTTCAAAATCTTGTGAAATGGTGAAAAAACAGAGCAGCTGTTTTGATCTGATAAACTAATCAGCTGATTTACACTGAGTCTGGCTGAAATTCCTGTTCTACAGCGTTGAAGACCACTAAGAAATTTAATAATACTGAGGATGAGTGTGAGGCTTCTAGGACTAAGACAGCTTTGCCATGTTTGTGAATGAGTTTGGTAGTTTCTTGTCATAGTATTTCAATCCCTTACTCAAAAAACCCCTGAAATATCACTGCTGTTGAATGTGTTTTAAGAAATCTGTTAAACTGACAAACCCACACATTAAAGTCACGCTTGGTTGGAGTATTCTTAGAAGGCACAGCATTTAAAAATTAATGATTGATAGGCTTCAGTTATACCCCTTTTATATCTGTTTCTACCAAGGGTCCAGAGTGGTTCAGTTCTCTGTAGTTCTTAATATAAGGAGTATGGATGAAGACATAGTTCAGGTTGCAGTTTGGTATGAGACAGATTTCTGAAACTCCTCATTTTTCAGGCATCTGTACTAGATCCAATATGGGATTGGATCAGCTTTGTTTTCATAGGGACAGTACAAAGAATGTATGCTTCAGTTGTCCTTTTTGTCCCAATATCTTGGACATCTTAGAAAAGGAATAATTTAGAAAAATTTAAGGTTGAAAATCACTGTTTCTTCATAATTAAGAACCTTATTTTCTCAGCTATAGCACAAAAAAGGGAAATTGAGAATATCTGCCTGTAAAATTATTCTTGCTGGCATCACAGTCTCATTTCTCATGGGAATGCAGCTGAACTGTGCTTTGGTAAGATCATGACACAGAATGTACACTGATAGCTGTGAATTTTGAAATCTGAAAGAGAACATTTGCTCAGAAGAGCTCCATAATTGTTCAGGAAGGGGGAGGGTATCATAAACTTCTCTCTTTTTCAGTAACCCTCAGGTAGATGTGATACAGTCAGGATTTCTGTGGTGTGTTTCTAGTTTGGGACGTGATGATGTCTTCACAAGGATGTTTTTTCTGTGGGCCTTCCATAAGTTTGAAACTAAGGAATTTACTTGTGAATTTTCCAAGTGTATTTGGATTATATGATGTTTTAATTTTGGTGAAGATGTCCTTTATTGGTAATAGTATTTATGGAGGTTTTTTTAATTGTTGTTTTGTGGGGGTTTAATTTTTATTTTTTTAACTGCTTCTTCTCTAAAAAGTACCTGAGTCTGGTTGTAAACAAAGTTCACTGTGTCTTAGATTGTGGAACTTCGGGTGGATGGATTTTGTGTAGAATTGAAAACTGTTCTCAGACTGCCAGAACACAAGTTCTTTCTGTTGGTTTGTGGTGTCGTTAAACTTGTGGTTTTACCTTTCCTCCTCCTTTTTTGCTGTCCCCTGTCAGTCTCCTTGCATTGTGTGTGGCAGCTCTGCCTGCTGCCAAAACTATCTTAATTCACACAACTTGAAATTTGTTCAGTAGTTTCATCCTACTGTGGTTGTACTAGGTCAGAGTACCTGGTAGTGCTAATAAGGCTGAAGGAATAGGTCCTAAACTGTTCTCCTGACATGAAAAAAAAGAGGATTGGAAAAGATAATGTAAAATCTGAAACACCATCTGAAGTTAGTGCTGTACTATTTGTGAAAAAGGAAAGTGTTGGATATTTTTGTCACTGTTATGTATTCTTGATGATTCCATCAACGCTTTTTTTTTTTCCTTGAAGATACTGAATTGTTGTGAATGACTTGGACTCCATGAGTTGAGTGGTATGCTCAAATAATTGAGAGTATTTTTGATAACAATTAAACAGGAGATGAGTAGCTGCTGGTTTTACTACTCAGGAGTTTCACCTGATCTGGCTTGCACTTTCTTTTCAATTTTTAAGCTTTGAAATGTGCAAAAGGTCTATATATGTGCTCGAGATAATTTTTTCCATTTACAGGACCTAATCTTAATTTGGAAACAGTCCATAATGTGAAATTTGGGGATAGGCCAGAGCAGTTATGCTTGGTTTCCAGTGTGGACTGCCTCAGGGTGTATTTTTCATGGGAATTGTCAAATTGCTTCTCTGTGGATTGCTACTAGTGGTGATCTGGCTCTGAAGGGAATCTCGAAGAGGACTGTAGGTTGTGGTTAGATTTTAGTTTTGTTCAGATTTTCTGTCAGGGATTTGGTGAAGGAACAAGCCATTGGAGTTGGTGAGGCAACTGCATGTGCAGAATGCTATGTGCAAACAAGGTTTGGAAAGCTGGGCAAGCAGTAGGAATACTGGAAGGTGCTGTAGGTTTCTTTGAGAAATTTTAAAAAAATGTACAGGCTTTGAGGTTGGATAGTGGCAGTTTGAGGCTTAAAGTTCAGATCTTTGTTATAGGACTGGTCTAAAATAGGACTGGTTTGTTAATTGTCATGATGGCTGTACAGAAATCTGTCTTCTGCAGTTCTGATAAGAAATCACGTTTTTCACATCAGTTTTTTGAACTTCCAGGCGCTTGTATGCTGATTTATATCCTGTGTAACTAAGTTTTAAAGCTTAGCTGTTTTTCTGGAAGATTTTTAATATTAGAAGCTCACTGAAATAGAGAACTAATAAACAAGTCATTGACAAAGATACTTTTAAAGGGCATTTGTTGACATAGAAAATGGCACTTCTGGATTATGGGAGCTGCCTAAAGAGCAGGTTAGGGACTGGTTAGGGCCATCAGAGTGCAGCTCGACCATCCTTGCTGCTGTCTGTTTTCAAACTTTTTGCTGATGGTTTTTTGAGATGCTCATGTCCAGCTTTGCTGGTTTCTCTGCTGTCTGATCAGGTGCTATCTGAAAGCCCACTGCAGTTTGTTCCTTTGTTGATGTTTGCCACTTTGGAATATGTCTGGTAAATCTGAGCTTTCTTGCCCACCATGAGCTGTGCTTCTGCTTCTGGGCTTCTGGTGTCCCCTTGCAGTGCTGTCTGGCAATCCTTGTCATGCAATGCTGCATGCTGTTCCCTGAGACAGTAAATCAGGGACCTAGGATAACAGTGGCTGTGAAAATTGAGCATTTTGAAGTCTTAAGAAAGACAAAAAAAATTCTGACTCCACTTACATTTACCAAAAAGCAATGAGAAAATAATTGTTCCCCATTTGTGCATATTTTTGAAGCTTACTCTGCCCCCACTTCCTTTAAATTTCCAAATGCTGATAAATTGCTGTCTCAAATCCTGCTCTAACAAAATCCATGTAATATTGAACAAACACCTTTTTTCATGGGGAAAAGAGTAGATGGAGACTAGAAAAGAGCAGAGTGTGAACTCTGTAGTCCTGTGAGTGCTCAAACGAGTAGCTGGCCACCAGCACTGACCTGTCTGTAGGATGTAATACTCAACCCCACTACAGTAATTCCATCATCCATAACCAGTTAGGCAATAGCCAGAAATGCCAAGAACTCCCAAGTCACTTGAGTGCAGTGCTGCCTCGAGCTGAAATTGCAGTTGGTTGTTGTTTCTTGTTAGGTTGTAAATTCCCTGCAGCAACAGACACAGGCGACGTCTCCTCCCGTCCCGGAACCTCACGCGCTCACTGCTGTGGCTCAGGCAGACCCCCTGGTCAGGAGACAGCGAGTACAGGACCTCATGGCACAGATGCAAGGCCCCTACAACTTCATGCAGGTATTTCTGTACTCTAAACATTCATCTGTTTAACCCACAGCAATGTGGATTTGATTTTTTATTCTTTTTTTTTTTTTTTTTCTCCCCAGGACTCAATGCTGGAATTTGAGAACCAAACGCTTGATCCTGCCATCGTATCTGCACAGCCCATGAACCCAGCACAGAGTTTGGACATGCCACAAATGGTTTGCCCTCCAGGTTTGTAATGGTAAATCCTAAACATAAATACTGGGGAAGCCTGCAAGTCACCTCTTAGAAGTGCTTCAGTTACTGCTGCGTAGTAAAAGGGTCACCACCAGTAATAGTACAGTCCTGTTAAAGTGTGTTTTTCTCAGAAATGAGACTGTGCTATTTTTAGACTTCCAATTCTCACTTGCTTATAGGTTTTGCTTGGAAATATGGGATATCTGAAGGGTTTTTTTTGTTTTGCTTTGGATTATTTTGGACTACTAGAAAAAATGTTCTTTGCATGGCAACAGGAATTGGTAGTTTGAGTATAGCTTTGCCATGCTAAAGGCTTCATCATCTTCATGGTGATCAGCTCTCACATAACTGATCAGAGAAGATAGTAATGCTATTCTGTAAAAGGTTTTGATTTTACTATGTAATAAGTGAAATTATTTTCCTTCAGTTCATGCTGAGTCAAGACTTGCCCAGCCTACCCAAGTTTCTGTGCAACCAGAAGCCACACAGGTAAAATGTTCAGTAAATTGTGTTTTGGATTTGAGTTTGATATTAGACCTGAGTTAATAATTCCTAGCTACGTGAGAAACTCAAAAAGCTGAAGTTCCCATTTTGGGAAATCAGTGGTCTCCATTGTTGCTTACAGGCATTACTACTTGCTCGTTTCATTCTCTGCAGACATTACAAATTCCAGTAAGGGGATCTTCTCTTTGTTTAGTAGTTAAGCCATGGGTAGTAGTACTTCCAATTTATCTAGAAGCAGGTGGTTTGTTATTTGCTTGTAACAGAAATCACTTGGTTAAAGGGCAGCCTGTGTCTGTTCAACTGAGTGTCAGGGCACAGATAGATCTAATGCATTAACTACAGATTTTGTGTTGTGTTTTATTACTTCCAGTTGCTTGCTTGGATTGGGATTTTATACTGGAGTTGTAGAGCAGTCAGCGTGAGTTGAATGCTGTTTTCAGTTGAGCTTTTAAGTTGGATCTCCTAAACTTCCTTCTCCACTGTATAATTGAAGTAGTCACCTTCTTGTTAAGATGTTTCAGTTGTCTGGTGATTAAAGAACTTCCTAATTTTGTGTTAAGCATGTGTGGCATCTCCAAGGACTCTGCTGGTCTCAGTAATGGGTCTGATCCCTGTAGGTATTTGCAATTAAAAAGCCTGGATAGATGATGGATCTCACAGTACAGGCAGTATAAATTGCTTCCTTTGGCTTGTCCAGATTGGGTCTGCAAAGTTTAAGTCACTCATTTACATAGAAACAGGAGTGAGTTTCCTCTGTATGTACCTCCTGAAGTGCTGGTGCTCTCCACAGTTTTGTTGTCTTGTATGAGTAGAATAATTTCTTTGGGCAGAGTGTTTTCTCTGCGCTAGTTTCTATTTTGCTGTTAGGTGATGTCTGTGACTTAATCCAATGGATTTTTTTTTCTTATTTCCCTTACCTCAACCAGTGCTGCCAGTGATTCTCTTGAGGATCTTGCAAGCAGTAGCTAAACTTACTCTTGGCTTTGGAACATTCCAGTGTGGTGTGAACACCACGATCAGTTGTTATCCATTGCCTCTTAAATTCCCCAGTACAGCCTTTAATGCAAAGCCCTCCAGCTTTGCTGGCTGGAGTTTTCCTTGGGCTCTGTGTGAGAGCAGAGCTCATAAAACATAAAATTCAGGCCATTGGAAGCCAGCCTGTGTCCACTTGTGTTTGAGCTTGGAGTTGTCATGTTACAATGTTGGTGGTTGGAAGTAACTAATTTGTACTGGTTGTGAAGATCTGCTGGCTCACAGACCAGAGAGTACCATCCATCCGGAGGTCTCTGATACATTTTACAAAACTGTGTGTGAGCATCAGCTGACTTTTGGGGGCTTTGGGGTTTATTTTGTCAGGTTCCCTTGGTTTCTTCTACAAGTGAGGGATATACAGCTTCCCAACCCATGTATCAGCCTTCTCACACAGCAGAGCAACGGCCACAGAAAGAATCAATTGACCAGATTCAGGCAAGTCAGGTTTCACAGGGGTGGGAAGAACTCTGATTGCAGGTGACATCAAATGTTAGTTTGTTTCTTCGTAAATAACATTCTTTTTAGTTGCCTGTTGATACGGCCACTTCAATTCCCTTTTGATTCCAAAATTCTGAGCCTTTCTGTGACCAGTAAGTCTTCCATAGTAAGACTTTTCATTTGGAAGCTTGTATGTTTAGTTAGATGCAGCATGCCAACATCAGCATGGGAGCATCAGTGTTGTTGGCTTAGGAGATGGGATTTATTTTTTTACATTGGCCAGCAGTTAGCCTGGAAACTTACTCATTTCCCATCCAGTGTTTTCTAGTTGTGTTTCAAGTTAATGAGGGAGAAGATGGTTAGATTTTTCCTCTCATGATGCTGTTGTGAATGAGGCTGTTGAGCTGAAGTAGCAAACAGTTGTTTGTAGAGGTGAAGCTGAGGCATTGCCACTCTTTTAAAGTTAAAGTTTTGGTACCTCAAAAGCTGCTAAAATGTTGTTTGTTTTAATTATCAGGCTTCAATGTCACTGAATGCAGACCAGACCCCATCGTCGTCATCACTTCCCACTGCATCCCAGCCGCAGGTGTTCCAGGCTGGATCCAGCAAGCCTTTGCATAGCAGCGGAATCAATGTTAACGCAGCTCCATTCCAATCCATGCAAACAGTGAGTAGGAAATCCATACTGGATCCCTTCAGTTTGGTACTCATTCCTTGTGGTGGAATCACTCATGTAGCTACCTGGGATAGTCTTTGGTGATTCACATTTCTCAGACTTTGATGCTTCTTTACATGATACAATGAAGAGCTGTAAAAATGAATTTCTGCTCTTACAGGTATTCAACATGAATGCACCTGTTCCTCCTGTTAATGAGCCAGAAACCCTTAAGCAACAAAACCAGTACCAGGCCAGTTACAACCAGACTTTCTCCAATCAACCTCACCAAGTAGAACAATCAGATCTCCAGCAAGAACAACTCCAGACAGGTAAAATTCTTGTGGCCTTGGTAGAGCAGGTGATAGTCTGTGAAGTCCTAGATGATGGAGCAAAGCATGTCACGCGTTCCCTTGCAAACCTTTCCCCTGAGCAATGCCAGGTTTTGTTACTCTGGGTTTGAATATCCAACAGGGAGTGAAATTCAGTATATTTATCTCCAACTGTTACACCACTTGACTGAGTTTTATATGAGTTTAAATAAAGACATGGACCAGGATTATTCTGAAGGTGAAAGCAGTAGAGTGAAGTACTTGCTCTGGTTGCTTTAAACAAATAGTGCAATTTGAGGTGACATTCTATAAAGGAAATAGTAAGGCAAAAATGAGAGCAAATATTTATGGCTTCTCAATAGTCAGTGCAAGATTTCACAAAGGTCTGGAATGCTTTGCTGAAATCAGTGAGATGTGGTTTGAATTCAGCAGGCAAAATGCTTTCCAGGTTAGCACCTTGAAAAAATAAAAGTCTCTATCCAGAGCTGTTCTTCTCTCAGCACTGCCTTCACTTTCCCCTGAAGTGCTAACAAGTACTGGATGTGCAATAAGGAGAAAGAGCCTCATCCTTTTCCTCCACAACCAAATGCTGGGTTTAAAGAGAGATTTGTGGGAACATAAAGAAATCCAGACTTTTATACTTCCTTTTTCCCCCGATTCCCCTGCAGTGGTTGGTACCTACCACGGTTCCCCGGACCAGAGTCACCAAGTGGCAGGAAACCACCAGCAGCCTCCCCAGCAGAACACTGGATTTCCCAGGAACAGCCAGCCTTACTACAACAGCCGAGGGGTGTCCCGGGGGGGATCCCGCGGGGCCCGGGGCCTCATGAACGGTTACAGGGGCCCAGCAAACGGATTCAGAGGTGAGCAGCTCTGCGAGACACTCACAGCTTCTGCTTGCACTCGGGGGAGCGCCAGCTCAGGATAGCAAGTGTCAAACTGACCTGGGGCAGTGTCTCTGGGAGACTGTGACACTCACAGTAGAAATCTTACTGGCTGTAGATGAGCAACTTCAAATGTAAGTGTGTGTCTGGACCTCTGTTACAATACAATTGTTAGGCATCCACTGCAAGTATAAGCAAATGCAGCAATAGCCAGCCATCAAGCAGGGAATTTGGATGCCAGTTGATATTTCAAAAATGCTTTTTATTTCCACAGTGTATTTTATAGTTCTGTGTTTCATCAGAATGAAAGTAGGCTGGCTTATGTAGAAATACAGGAACACTAGAGTCCAAAAGTCACTAGGCCAAGGGAATTAACAGGAGTGGAGGAATGATACTGTAGTTCTGGATAGATAAGAGAATGTTCCTGATTCGTGGACTTTATATATGTGGCTGTCAGTGTTACAGAGAGGTTTATGTTAGAATAGGAGAGAGGTAGTTCCCTTGTCAGGTATTCTGGGATTACTTATGGACACAGGTACTGTCTTCCATGTTCTCTTCCTCTCGTGTGGCTGGGGAGTAGAGAAGAAACTTGTGTAATAAAAATACAGCTGATTGGAGTGTGAATGCAGTTACCACAGCTGGGGCGTTTAGGCAGGAAACCACCAGCAGCCTCCCCAGCAGAACACTGGATTTCCCAGGAACAGCCAGCCTTACTACAACAGCCGAGGGGTGTCCCGGGGGGGATCCCGCGGGGCCCGGGGCCTCATGAACGGTTACAGGGGCCCAGCAAACGGATTCAGAGGTGAGCAGCTCTGCGAGACACTCACAGCTTCTGCTTGCACTCGGGGGAGCGCCAGCTCAGGATAGCAAGTGTCAAACTGACCTGGGGCAGTGTCTCTGGGAGACTGTGACACTCACAGTAGAAATCTTACTGGCTGTAGATGAGCAACTTCAAATGTAAGTGTGTGTCTGGACCTCTGTTACAATACAATTGTTAGGCATCCACTGCAAGTATAAGCAAATGCAGCAATAGCCAGCCATCAAGCAGGGAATTTGGATGCCAGTTGATATTTCAAAAATGCTTTTTATTTCCACAGTGTATTTTATAGTTCTGTGTTTCATCAGAATGAAAGTAGGCTGGCTTATGTAGAAATACAGGAACACTAGAGTCCAAAAGTCACTAGGCCAAGGGAATTAACAGGAGTTCTGGATAGATAAGAGAATGTTCCTGATTCGTGGACTTTATATATGTGGCTGTCAGTGTTACAGAGAGGTTTATGTTAGAATAGGAGAGAGGTAGTTCCCTTGTCAGGTATTCTGGGATTACTTATGGACACAGGTACTGTCTTCCATGTTCTCTTCCTCTCGTGTGGCTGGGGAGTAGAGAAGAAACTTGTGTAATAAAAATACAGCTGATTGGAGTGTGAATGCAGTTACCACAGCTGGGGCGTTTAGATCCTACGTAGGATCATGTTTAGCTCTGGTCTGAATGTTCTGTAAATCAAGCCTCAGATTACTCTGAGAAATGCCCTGAATTCTGCCTCCTCCCAGTCCTTAGCAGGTGTTCATTCCCATTTCTTGTAATATGTTAGCCCTGATGTTGGAGACATTTGCCTGACTTGCAGGTAAACAGCCCTTGCTAAAGGGATGGGGTTTTTTAAGGCTTAAGTAAAATACTGTTGCTGATTTTCTTTCTATAGTAGCAGAAGGTCAAGTATTAAGTGCAACTTTGTTTTGCAAGTGAAAGACTTGTGCCCTGTTCCTTAGGGGGATATGATGGCTACCGTCCTTCCTTTTCCAACACTCCAAACAGTGGCTACACACAGCCCCAGTTCAATGCTCCTCGGGATTACTCAAACTACCAGAGGGTAAGCTACCAGTGGAGGGGGGAAATAGGTGTCCAAAGCACTCAAAGCTGTTAGTGACAACTTCCTCTGGGACTTTTTTTATTGCTCAGGAACACAAACTGCCTCTGTGTAGTTTGGAAAAGTTGAAGACTAAAGACATCTATTTATATTTCTTAGTTATATTGAGCAACATATCCTGTAACTGGAGAGAGCATTTGTCACTGCACACTTTATTACAGCTGCTAGGCACTAGTGAAAATAAGAATTTATTTTTTTAATATTATTTTAAACTAATAAAGTGTTGCATGTTGAAGTTACAGGTGTTTTGTCAGTGCACATCATTCGAAAAGCTCCTTGTTTTGCTGGCAGTTAGTAACAGAATGCCCAGGTTTTATGTTGTAACTTTTTTAATTTCTTTGCTTCAGGATGGATATCAACAGAATTTCAAACGTGGCTCTGGACAAAGTGGACCTCGGGGAGCTCCTAGAGGTAATTTCCAGAGTAGTGAATAATTGATTTGGGTTGAGTGGAAGTTTCTGAGCCAATTTTTAAAGTTCTGGACTTCAGAAAGAACCTCACTCCTTCCTCAGCAGCTCACAATTAAGAATAAGCTGACTTTCCTCTGACCTCATAGCTGACCCTGCTTTTGAGCAGGGCTTGGTCCTGCAGAACCTCTGAGTTCCCTGCTGACTTGAGTTATTGTGATCCTGTGAACTGGTGGTAGAAGTTTAATTGGCTCTTGAATGAGGAATTCTTGGAAAAGAAGCTAAAACAGCAATTGCTGTTGACATTTAGATACAGCAGAACTACTTAACTGTCTTTTATTAATGAAAGCCCTAGGAAGCAAACCCCACAGACATAATGAGGCTGTAGTTCAGCTTCTAGACTTTATTTTCATCACTATTTTTTCAAGTCTTTTTCTTAAACCATTTTTGGTGATGAGACTGTTGTGTGTCAATACAGACATGGCCATGAGTGCCTTGTCAGTGAGGGCAGCTCGAGGCTGTGTCCTGCATCTGTGAAACCCCACGTGGCAGTTCAGTTCTGAAGGGTTCTGTCCCTGTCTCGGTCCCGAAAGCCCCGAGGTGCGGCGCTGAGGCCTCGAGCTCAGTGCAGCCTGGGCTGCGCTGAAGCTGAGAGCGTGTTTCAGGAAGCACAGCAGAGTCTCTCTTGAGTTTAACCAAGAAGATGTAGGACAGTTTTTAAACTAACCAGATTTCCTGCAGAATTCAACCTCCTTTCTGTGTGTTTTCTAGGTCGTGGAGGGCCCCCCAGACCAAACAGAGGGATGCCTCAGATGAACGCTCAGCAAGTGAATTAAACACATTCACAGGATTCCATTCAACGCCAAAAACACGCTGGCCAGTGTACAATACATGTTACCAGAAGAGTTATTATCTATTTGTTCTCCCTTACAGGAAGTTTGTTGTAAAGGGACTATTTTCATTACCCATAATGACAGGACTACAGTTGCCAGCTTTATATTCCCTGGATATTGAAAGGAACGAAACAACGTTTACTCTGCATGTTCTGTCCTAAGCATCATCTTGAGCCTTGCATATGAGATTCAGATTCCTCACCCTTGCTAAGAGTAAAGCAAAAAAGGCAATTTTCAGGGTGATCCAATCTCCATGGTTAACTGAAGTGGCAGGAAAAAGCAACGACTCGCTTCTGACATTTAAAAGTGATTTAACAAATTCAGATAAAATCTGCAAATCCATAAAGATTTACTGTGGTGGCAGTTGACAAAACTTAAATGTTCCCATGAAAGGATGGAAAAGGTGAAGTGTGGCTTGGTAGAACAACTGCATTTCAGCTTTTTCTTATTAAACCGAAGCACTGAACAGTTAAAGGTGTGTAGTGATGCAAATGCCCTAAATAGACAGGTGGGCTTAGAAGCAGTTTGTGACAGAGAAGAGGCACCCTTAGCTGCAGCACTCCTCATCACCAGGGCCCTGATTCCCGTGGCTAAGGAGTTCCGAGCGCTTGCATAACTGCTAATGTAACTGTGTAATTTTTTTTTTTTTTTTTTAGGTGACAAGGTGAAAAACAACAACAAAAAAAAAGGTTTGATTTGGCACTTGAACAAAATTTTGCAACAAATCTGAGCTATAATCTGGATGGCCACTGTATATTTGATGTGAAGTATTTAGATATCTCTTTGAAACACTTTTAAGTTTCTTTGATAGCAATGACTTTTGTAAGGATTGGTATTCTCTATCATTCCTTATGACTTGCACATTGTCTGTCACTAATACTTGACCTTGCTGTATTATCACCTAAATAACTGATGCCGGTACTGATGGAAATCTCTAATGGATAATCATAACACTTTTGGTCACATGTCCTTTTGTCTTTCCTGCAGCCTTGAAGGTTTTAAGAAATCTCAAATGCCCGCTGCTGCTGCCCTTCCAATTGCTATCTTTTGAAAAGCACCAGTCTGTGTTTGAGTTGATTTCCCCTTTTCAGGGAAATGACAGCCAGCAGTTACAGTTCTAATGGTATAAGCAAGATAAATAAAACATGTTTATAAAAATTGTATCCTGGA
This sequence comes from Corvus brachyrhynchos, assembly GCF_000691975.1. Taxonomy (NCBI): domain Eukaryota; kingdom Metazoa; phylum Chordata; class Aves; order Passeriformes; family Corvidae; genus Corvus; species Corvus brachyrhynchos. The sequence continues at coordinate 440,655 of NW_008237903.1, read as the reverse complement.
ACACTGGTTTTCAACGGCTGAAACAGATTCAATGTGTCGGGGTGACGTTTCATAAGGTTTCTTTGGGTTTTTTCCCCAATAGTCTCTTTTTCCTGACTAGATGTAAACCCTCCTCCTGTTTTTCTGGTTTTACTCTACTAGCTGTGACTTCTGGGAAACCTTTTATTTTTGATGGACTTTTCCTTTTTTTTTCATCAAGGCAGCGATGTATAAAAGAAATGGCATAAGCCTAGGAGCTGGAAAATACCAAGTCTTATTCAAGTTTTACTGCATCCTTGTGGTATAATCTTTGGAAAAATCACTTGTGCCTGCCTTTTGCGCACATGCACTCTCTCTGCAGTGGGGAGAATATTTTGATAGCTGCCTCCATAGAGGTGTTGGTAGTTCTGTTGCATTCTATAGCACGTGCAAGAAGAAAAGTGCTATATTATATGTTAAGTATTGCTCATCAAATAATTCCTACCTGTGGAAAGGTGAAATTAAGGAACAGCTGCGTGGTGTTTTAACTGTTCTGTACAAAACGGAAGGTTGTTTTCACTCAGAGGGTCATTTCTACTTTGTATCACAACTGAACTTTCAGAACTTGCAGTCAGATACTTTTGACTTCGTTGTGAAACAGTCTGGAACTCCATCCAAATAGGTGGGAAATCACTTTTCCATGTCCTGTGTGAAGAGCACAAATGAAAAATGTTTTCACTGCGGGAAATGATAAGCTTGTGAAGACCATATTCCACACCAGGCATCCTGAAACGGGGCTGATGTCTGGAAGCAGCAGTTTGAGTCGAGGCCTAGAACATTCCTAAACTGCAGTCCGGTGAGAAGTTGCTGTTCTGTGTCTTTTTTAGGAAGCTATTACTGAGATAATAGTCCCTACTGTTTTTTAACTGGAAAAAAAAAAATAAAAAGACAAACCTTTTAATGTTGAACTGATGTAGGAAAACAGTGAATTCTTTTAATTACTTTATTTTTCTTTGTGCATCAGCTTACTTTTAAATGGTTGGTAGAACTCGAGCTGCTCAGCTTTCTCCATTGCACACCAGATGCTCCTTAAGGAATTGTAGTTTGTCAGTAAATGTGCACCATACTCAATCAGAGACCACTGAACAGATCAAAACACTCCACCTAAAGTTTTGGGGGGTTGGTTTGGGGTGTTTTTCCAACTTGAATTTATTAATAGAACACTGGGCCTCTTCACTGTGAGACAAGTTAGAAAATGGCCTTTAGAGCAGCTGCTCTGCTGTTCTCTGATGGAGGGAGAGGTGGAACAAGCCCGTGAGAGGTGAGCTGGGAATTTGCACGGAGCCCTTTAATCCCAGCCCTGGTGTAATGAACTGTCCTGAAACATCTGCTGGGGTCACCCTGGGGCACACGGAGCCCTCGCTGCTCTTCTGGCCTGGTCAGGGGAGCGCTAAATTTTTACTCCATAGCTTGGCTCTGAATCCGAGTTCCCTCCAGATCCCAAGCACTCCTAGGTACGTTTCCATTGAAAAAGGTCCCCTTTTGAGAAAAGACTGTTAACAGAAGTTCATCCTGAAGCAAAGCCGTGGCAGTTTGGGGCTGGCTGCGGTGCCAGGCCCGTTCTGGAGGTAGGGATGAGCTGTTTATTCCATGGGGTAGCTGGGGCCTGATCCTGTGGCTGGAAGGAGAGAGTGTGGGACAGGGCTGTGTCTGAGCCTGTCTGAAACCAAACTTCTGCCTTCAGCCTCTTGCTTCCTCTCGGCTGTAATTCAAGGGTTCCTGAGCAAGTAATGGATCAATCACTCGAGTATTTCAGATGTTTGTACGTATTGTTCCTGTGTCTGGGAAACCTGGATCCTTCCTAGCCATCCTCCTACTTAAGAACTTGCCCAGAAATCACGAGCTGTTGTCTTACACCTGAGGCCACCCTGGTCCTGAATTTTACTTCTGTGTTTTTGCTGTGTTTTCTAAGAACAGTTCGCCAGTGCAGCTTAGGGATTTTGCTGTGGAGAGAGTTCTAAACTTTGCTTAACCCCTGTTTTCTTCCCCAGATCCTGTCTTTTGTATACAGCAATCTCTGAATCATCACTCAGAGTAGTTGGAAGAGTATTGTCGGCTTCTTGTTACTTAACCAGGCAATGTATCCTGCTGGGACTTAACTCTCAGAGAAACCTTGTGTCCTTAAAATGTGTCTTCTCAAAAGGTCCTGCTGACCTTAAGATTTTAGGCAGGTTGGTTGTGTTACAGGTCCCTGGGAGAAAGGATCAGGCTTCCTTCTTTCTCCCAAATGGCATTTGAGTTGAGAGAAGTTACTGAAGAGGCTCTAAATGTAAATAAATACTGAAAAGATGATGAATGATACTGGAAAAGTGGTTAAAATTCATATGATCAAGAACAAATTGGGCAAAATCTTTGTGGTCCAGCAGAGCAAGATAAAGAGTCAGTTGGAGAATCTTAATATTCCCCTCCTGTTAATGAGTCACATCCTGGAGTATCCAGACCATCCCTCTTGCTCTTGTGAAACTGTTCTTGCTTAAAGTCTGTTGCAGAGTGCTGAGCTGGATGCTTGAAGATCCAAGCTGGAGCTGAGGTTTGTCACTGTGTGAAGGAGGCTGGTTTAGTTTCTAGCATCTGGACACCTGTTCCTCCAGTTTTCCATCTGCACTGGGTACAGATGGGACTAAAAGGTTTCCCATCACTTGAGCTGGCACCAGAGAACTTCCACAGGTGCGGTGGGAAGGTGCAGGTGTCCTTCACTGATGGACCAGAACACGTGAAGAGCAAGCAGGAAATGATCCCAAACAACAAAACTCTCCTGATGAACTTAGAGGACAATTTCCTTATTTAAATCTGGCCTTAAATATATTTATGGTTATTGTCTGGAACTTTGCCAGAAGCTCCAGCATTGTGCAGCTCCCTTCTAAAGGTGTTTTTCTCGAGATGACAGGATTTGTTAAATGCCTCTGGGCGCCCCATTGATCTCAGATTGATCTTGGCTGTAGCAGTCAGTGGCACAACTTCAGGGAAGGAGCTTTGACAGGGAACTTTGGGAACATTCCCTCATTTTGTCAGTCGTGGAGAGGGCTACTTGCTTAAACTGTAACATGTTTTTGTTGGGCCAGTACGTTTTTCCAGAGGGAAGGAGGTGGGGAAGGTTCTTCAAAGGTGTATCTTTGGTGGGATGTGGCAGAGCGTGATGTGAAACCTAATTTTCTAGACTGTTCATCTAAGGGAAGAGGTGCTATTCTATTCACCACTTCAAGAGGCATTTGGAATGTAATGGTATTAAAAATCCAGCCTTAATGGAAGGAAGGAAATTTGTTTTCCAAAATCTGCCTCCTCAAAGCCACTTGGAGCAGCACGCAGGAGAACTGCACGAGGAAAACTAGAGCCTAACTTGGCATTTGGTTCTGAATTAAACTGATTGTTTGCTCTTGCTGCAGTTTCCTATTAAAAGCCAGATTCTTTTCCCCTTCCTTTATAACCTTCATGAAAGAATCTGATGGATGCAACTAGCTCGGTTCCAACTCTGCTGGCCCATTTCTACCCAAGAGTACACCTGGAATTTTGGTCTCAAGCTAAATTTTAGGAAATATCCGTTAGACTTTTATTAAATGAAAATGTATTTCCTCTTTTGAAGCTCTTGGATTTTAGAATGAGCTTTAGTAATGCTTCTACCACATGAAATAAGTGTTGAGAATTTTTAGTTTGTTGTCAGGTTTAAATTTTCTGATGGCCTTAAACATACCTGTATATATGTCTTTGCAGTTCTTTAACTCAGCGTTGGAAACAAGTTGGTCCATGGCTTATGTAAACACTTGAAAAATAAATCTATTTAAATGTTTTATGTCCTTCCCTTTCAAGCAAACATTTCATACCTAAAGGGATTGTCTTGCTACACTTGTGTTGCATTGGTGGTTTTGTCTCAGTGATTGGGTTTACCTGGGTTCACCTAAAAAAAAACCTGTTCCACAGCCTTTATGATTATTAATTCAGTAGTTTTATCGTATTTTTATTATCTTTTAAAACAACCCCAAACACATCCAGTGGTGTTAAATACATTTTTCCTACGATGTCACTTGGTTTTAGATACTTCGTTGTTTGAATGTTCAAGTTTTAAAAAGAATTGGCAGTATTAAAAGCGAAGAATAAATATATCTATGCAAATAGCTCGGCTCAACTTTGGTATTGAAAGGTTAGGAGTAGTTTTACTGTCAGTTTGAGAATAAAATTCCGTGTTTCTGAAAACTCGCTGGAATTTCAAGTCAGGTTGAAAAATCGTTTTCCTGTTGCCACTCCACGGTTGTGCAGCTTGGGGTTTTGTATGGAAAACTTTCAAACAGCTGTGGTGGATTTATTAAGCAGCAGAGCTTAAATCTTATAAGCTTTATAACAGTTTTATTGAGGAGCAGGGTTCTTAATATTTCCTGGGGTTTCGTTTCGAATCCTATAAAAATGAACCCTACAGATTCGTTGTTTTCTGTATGTGTTCTGTTTGCTCTCTGCAGTCTTGTTTCCTTGGGGAAACTGTCTCCAAATGCCCTTTTTTTAACGCATGTTTGTTTTTGTCGTCTCTTCCCCCAGCAGCAAAGGCCACCCAGACTCAGAGTTCGGCTGGTGTGGAAATGGAATTAATTCTCTTTAGAAAGTCAGAGGCCTGGTCTTTGTGCCCACACGCCTGGGGGGCTGCAGGCAGGATTTCTTTGGAACGAAGCATTTAAAAAATATATCATCAGCCTTTCCATTGCGACTGAAGTTTGGTTCGTCCCCTTTTTACAGCCAAAAGTCACTGAAATAAATAAATAAATACATAAATACATAAACAACAGCTGTGGGAGGTAAGGGCTGCTCTGTGTCTCGCAGGGATTTTGGGAGCCGGCTGGGCACAGGAGTCCTTGCCCATGTGGAAAGCTACCTTCAGTTATTCCGTTTGGAAGTTCAATAGGCACAGAAATGTGCGTTTAGACAGAAATGTGTATTTTTAAATAGATGTGCGCGCGTCGCGCAGGCGGCCGGCGCGGGCAGCCCCGGGGTCCTCCCACGCTGCGCGGCGCCCGCGCCCGGCCCCACGTGGCTCCCACGTGGTGCAGCGGGAGCGGAGCCGGGGGAGAAGCGCCGGGGGAGAAGCGCCGGGCAGCCGCAGCCATGGCGCGCCGCAA
>NW_008237903.1:412942-435390 GCF_000691975.1 Corvus brachyrhynchos | reverse complement strand
AGCCCCGGGCACAGCAATGGTGTCTGAGCAGGAGGGAACTCGCAGGGACAGAGGGTTTGAAAATGGTGTGTGAGACCTCACCTCAGACATCTCCTGTCTGGGAAGCTCATGAGCATCAAACGCAACTCAGCACAGGCTGGGGTTTTTGTGTTTGGTTTGGTTTCTTAAACTGGGGTGAAGGATATTTAATTTCCTGGCCAGCTGGAGTTTTTTTTCCTCTCTCTCTGCCCTGAGCTGTGATGGTTTCTCACTCGGACTGGGCTTGGTGTACGGAGTCGTCTCGCAGATGAACTTGCTTGGTGGAGCTGTGTGGAAGAAATTAAGTGCTGAAGTCGTTTCTCTTCGGAGACTCTGGCCTTGTGTTTTTCGACAGTGGGGAGGGGAAGAGCAGCACGGCAAACCCGTGGTGGTTTAGGATAAGTCGGTTCATAGAATCACAGAATTGCTCAGGGTGGAAAAGCCCTCCCGGATCCCTGAGTCCAGCTGTTCCCCCAGCAATGCCAAACCCGCCGCTACCCCCTGTCCCCAAGTGCCACGTCTGCATGGCTTTTAAATCCCTCCAGGGATGGCGACTTGACAGCCCTTTCAGGGAAGAAGTTTTGCTTCATATCCACCCTGCCCCTCCCCTGGCCCAGCCTGAGGCCGTTCCCTCTCCTGTCCCTGTTCCCTGGGAGCAGAGCCCGATCCCCCCGGCTGCCCCCTCCTGTCAGGGACTTGTGCAGAGCCACAAGGTCCCCCCTGAGCCTCCTTTGCTCCAGGCTGAGCCCCTTTCCAGCTCCCTCAGCCGCTCCTGGGGCTCCAGCCCCTCCCCAGCTCCGTTCCCTGCCCTGGCCACGCTTCAGCCCCTCGATGTCTTCCATGCAGTGAGGGGCCCAAAACTGACCCCAGGATTTAAGGTGTGGCCTCCCCAGAGCTGAGCAGAGGGGAACAAGCACTGCCCTGGTGCTGCTGCTATTCTGTTCTAACTGCTGTACAGCTGATAATTCCTTTGTCTCCCTAATAAACGAATTATAAAAGAACTTGGGAAAAAATGAGCTATTCAGGTGGCAGTGCAGGAATGTTGGCATTATTTACTGATGGGCTCTGGCATCTCCCAGGTCTGGTTGTGTTCAGTGTTTTCACTGAAACACGCAGTGGGAAACCCATATTAATGGATTATCCATAAGAGACGAGCCCTAGGAACTGTGAGTAGCCTGGAATAATCAGTGCATGCAGTTGGTAGTTCTGCCAGAGAGGGGAACTAAGGAAGCAGGAGGTAAAATCCGGTGTCTTCAATTTCGTGCAGCCCTGGAGAAGGCACAGACACAGCCTCACTTCGTGTCCAGGGATCCCTCTGTTTTCCACAGCAAAAATGCAGCTGTAAAATTAAGTTTAGAAGAACTTGCTTTTAAACCACTTTGCTTTTGGATGTTCCCTCCTGAGCTGTTTGTGAGTGTTTGTGTGCTTTGGCAGGTCGTCATCCTTCACCACATGTTGTCCAAGGCCACGGTGAAGGCCAGGCCCTCTGTGCTGTGGTGCTACAAGAAGGAGCTGGGCTTCAGCAGGTGAGAGATCCCCCGTGGTCCTGCTGCTCTCTGGGGAGCAAACGCTGTAGGTTGAGGGATTTGGGTGTGAGGGGAAGCCAGGTTCGTTCCTGGAGGAGCTGGGGGAAGTTTGCTCTTCCAGGACTGAAATTTGGCTTCCACAATGGGGTTGACACTGGCAAAAAGTACCTCTGGTTTTTTCCTGTAGCTCTAACACTGACTCCGCTGCCCTGGACCAAACTCCCCCTCACCTTTTTAACCCCAAAACTCGGGCCCCTCACCTGTTGAGCCTCAGTCATATTTAGGACTGAGCTCTGACTTCCAGACTCAGCCTGAGCATGCTTTTCTCAAACGCTTTCCCAAGAAAACTCCTGTGTGATTTCGCCCTCCAGCCACCGGAAGAAGAGGATGAGGCAGCTCCAGAAAAAGATTAAGAGTGGAACTTTGAACATCAGGGATGATGACCCCTTTGAGCTGTTCATAGCAGCCACAAACATCCGCTACTGCTACTACAATGAAACTCACAAGATCCTTGGGAACACCTTTGGGATGTGTGTCCTCCAGGTGAGGAATCGCTTGGCTCCCAAAAGGGGGCTGCAACAATCAGTTGGAATGCTGCAGGAATAGGGTTTGTTGTTTCTGCCACTTGGGTTCTGGTGGCCTTGCTTATCCCTCACGAGCTGTGTGAGGGTGAGGTGGCCTCGTTGGTAGGAGCTGTGACAGGACATTGGTTAGTGCAAATTTAGGTGTGAGTTAAACTTGGAGGGATGAAGTTTAGAGGCTTCCTGTGCCTTTCAGTAGGAGCCAGCTGCACTGGGCAGCTCTGAAGTTCTGTTTACTCCCCAGGATTTTGAAGCCTTGACTCCAAACCTGTTGGCCAGAACTGTGGAGACAGTGGAAGGTGGTGGAATTGTGGTGATTCTCCTGAGAACTATGAACTCCCTGAAGCAGCTCTATACAATGACCATGGTATGTTCAGCACAGCGTGGCTGTTCTCTACCAGCAGCTGCATTGAGGTGATGCTGAGTGGGTATTTATTGGTTCTACTATGGGCTGTGATCCTCCTTCCATCATCTTTCCTGCTCCTTCATTCATCTGTGACTGGATTTATTATACTCAGGCATTTCTGAAAGGCTGCCAGGAAGGAAGGAATTACAAGGAAGAAACAAGAAACACCTGTCACTCACAAATGGAACTCTGTTCTTTTGTCCCATGACAGTTTTGGAAAGAATTTATTCTGTCTGCCCATGTATCAGCAATTTAAGTTAAAAACATAGAGCCTTTGCAGTGTTTTGTGTATTAGGTGAGGTCAGCTTCACAAAACAATTCACACTGAGTGTGCTTACACCTCAGTCTGGAATTGTTGCCATTGTTAATAATGCCAGTAGGTGAATTAAAGTGATAGAATATTTTTCCTTTGCATCCCTGAGGTGCTTGAAATGTTCTGGCAGAGCTGACCCTTGAGTCAGGCAAGAAATACGTAAGGCTTGTAAAGAAAGCATGGGTGGGGAGGGAACGTTTTTAACAAGGGTTTGGGAGATGTGGGTGTTTCACAACAGAGTCAGAATCCTGTCTGGGATGTGCTGTGGCTGGAAGGGGAGAGACAAGAGCGGGAAGGGAGGTGTGACAGTCCTGTAAATGTCACTGTCACTGCTGCCCCTTCTCCAGACTGACATTTTCTCTCTGTTCCTTTTCTTTCTCTTTCAGGACGTTCACTCTCGGTACAGGACAGAGGCCCACCAGGACGTGGTGGGGAGGTTCAATGAGAGGTGAGTGACTCAGGGTGCCAAGGGTCTGGGCTGTCTGCCCAAGGAGAGCACCAGGAGCAGCACTGGGTCTTCCTGACAGGGAAGCATCCCACGGGATTGCATTGGAATAGGCCTTTTCTGAAGGCAAATACCCAGCTGGGGGTAGCTGTAAATACTCACTCCGTGTTTAGAAGAGAGTTCAAATGACCCACCGGGGAGTGGTGCTGGTGTTTTACGGAGTTTTCTCTCCCTGCTCAGGTTCATTCTGTCCCTGGCCTCGTGCAAGAACTGCCTGGTGATTGATGACCAGCTGAATATCCTGCCCATCTCCAGCCACGCTGCAAACATCACTCCTGTCCCCCCCCAGTCCCAGGTCAGTGAGTGATCCCAGCCCTTTTCCCTGGCAGAGATCCCTCTGAGTTGGCCACGGGGTGTTAAAGATTGCAAAAACAGGGAATTTTTTTAATTTCACCTTGATTTATAGCAAATGATGGCATTGCAGAGAGGAAGCAGAATGTTCTGCAGAAATTATGTGGGAGCTGTTTTTTCTTTCTTCATTGGTCTTTATTTTAAGTTTCCTGGCCCATCTCTCTCTGTGCTCGCCCGTATTTATTAATTTTCCTGCACTGCTGCTCAGCCCTGTGAGGTGGAGTTTGATTGTGGTTGTGGAGGGATCTCAAGCTGAGGGACAGATGGGACAAGACAAATAAAAAGACTTTTTTGGCAGTTGGAGGATGGGAGAACACTTTGGAAAGAAGTACATTGCAGGCTCAGGGCTCTGGCAGTTGTTTCAGTTTCTTAGTTACACCTGTCACATTCCAGGAAAAATTCCCTGAGGATAACTCAGACACGTATTTGCACTGTTAGAAATGTATCCTTTTACCACTTCCACTTGTAGACTGCAGTGAAGTGGAACCAGTTTTAAGCAGAAATCTCAAAGAATTTGAACTGTGCTGTGTGGCCTAAGAAATAACCAACACAGCTTCTGTCAGAAATGGTAAAAACATTCTGATAGGGCCCTGATTTAAAAAAAAAACCAACAAAATAAAACCTCCTTTTAGCATTAGAACAATACTGACAGCAGCACAAGTGCTCCTCTGCTGGCTGGAGAGGCTGGAGCCTTTGGGAACTTTAAGTGGCAAGAAGGAAAATCAGCCTTCATTGCCATCTAAAATAGATTGTGTTTGTGTCCAGGTTCATGGTTTGGCTCAGAAAGGCTTGATATTATTTCAATATTGCTGCTGCAGTCGTTCTTCCCCCTACATGGACACTGCATGTGACAGGGGTAACAAAGATCATAAAGACTGAAAAATGAGTTAAATTATTCAAAACATTTCCCCAGAATCTGTTTTTCCTATCAATGCCATTCTCTAATTACTGTTGACTGCAAAATCCTTCCCTCTTTTTTTTCCCCTCCAAGCTTGGGGAAGCCAGGATGGGAGAACCTCTTTGTGACCATTCTCCTGAAGATGCCTGGAAATTTAAGTGTTAAATATTTGTCTGTCCATATAAAGGTTCCTGTTTCTAGGGAATATATTCTCCTTGTGGTAACTTTTCCTTCCAGATCCCTTTCTCTGCCCAACCAAAGGTGCCAGAAGACACCACAAGGGTAGAAATGTGCTGAGATGTCCTTGGCTCATCCTGTTGTGTGCTTGCAGGAGGAGAGCCTGCGGCCCCAGGACCTGGAGCTGAGGGAGCTGAAGGAGAGCCTGCAGGACACACAGCCTGTGGGAGTTCTGGTGGATGGCTGCAAAACCCTGGATCAGGTTGGTGTGGTGGCCAAAGCTGAGATTCTCTGGGCTTGGCAGGTCCCAGTGTGAGAGAAATTGGAACGCTGTTTTCTGGGGTTTTCTCTAATCCTCAGGCAAAAGCAGTTCTAAAATTCATTGAAGCCATTTCTGAGAAGACCCTGAGGAGCACTGTGGCATTAACAGCAGCCAGGGGACGAGGGAAATCTGCTGCTTTGGGGCTGGCCATTGCTGGAGCTGTAGCTTTTGGGTGAGTGACCCCCCCCCCCCTCCAATCCCCCAGGCTTTATCTGCATCCCTGAGTTTAAAAAAAAACAAACAAAAACGAGATGGCAGGATCTGAATATATTTGTAATTTCCAGTCTTAAACCCCTCATATTTTTGGTCTTGTGTCTTTTGATTGCTGCATACACTGTTGGTCAAGTTTTTCTTAAAACTCCAAGTAATCACACATAAATTGAGATAAGTGTCTGAAGAAATCTGCTGTGTTTTGGTTATTAGGTAAACAAAATTATTAGGTTATTAGGTAAAATCAACCCCTTCTGTAAAAAACCCATCCTATTTAGTATTTATGTGGTAAAATCGGTCAGAAAACCCGTTCAGCTCTTGTTTTGGTTTTTTTTTCTCTGCAGTTACTCCAATATCTTTGTCACATCTCCCAGCCCTGACAACCTCCACACTCTCTTTGAGTTCATATTTAAAGGCTTTGATGCACTGCAGTATCAGGTGAGGGGAGCAGACTCATTTTAAAGTACTTTCAAAGCATTACTGCCTAGGAGGTTTTTCACCTCACCTGGGCTTTTGGCTACAGATATTCACTACCAGCCTTTTTTACAGTGCTCTGCAAGAAAAGGAATTGTGGGAGAGTTATGTTTCTTTCTCTGTTTTTAAGCAGGGTAAATCAGTTTCTTTGTGAAGCAGATTTTAACATCAGTAGATAATTTCCCAGTTCTCAGGCCTTTGAAGCTTTTACAAGAATTCTTGATTAGAATGTGAAATAACAATGTCTGAGCCTTATTTTGATGATGATGATGATGATGGTAAATTATATTTTTTCTTAGATCTTCGCTTTTCATATTGTTTAAAAATGTTATTTTCCAGGAACACCTGGACTATGAGATTGTTCAGTCCTTGAATCCAGAGTTCAACAAGGCAGTGGTCAGAGTGAATGTGTTCAAGGAGCACAGGCAGACCATCCAGGTAATTGGCATTCTTGCCTTTCCACTCTTTACTCCTGGCTGTTGTTTTTGCCAGTGCTGAACTTGTTCTGGTTTTAAGCAGGTTCATTCTGTGTGGTGTGTAACTGTCCTGGTGGGTTTTGCTGAAAGGCAGACCTTTAGGGAGCAACTTCCTCAAAATACCTTCTCTCTTTCAGGGAATAACTTGTAGACTAAAAAGCTCCCTCGTGGGCTTCTCCCAAAACAAAAGCAAAGGAAGGTGAAAGGAGCACTGCAGGAAGAGCTTTTAGTGATTAGATTTCCTTTATTTTCCTCACCTCTGCAGATGAATTGGTGTGGAATTGTGCTGAACAAGATGAGTGAGCCAGGCCTTGTCAGGGCAGCATAAACCCTCTCCTGACGTTTTGATTTCCACATCCCAGTCTCTGGCTTGGTGTTTGAGGAGAACAGGGACAACAAAGAGCTTTCCAGGGCTCCAGCTTTGTGAATTCTGATGTTTCCCTGATCCCAGGCAGGCTGCTGCTGGCAGTGACAGTGTCCTCTCGTTGCTTGCAGTACATTCACCCTGCTGATTCTGTGAAGCTGGGGCAGGCCGAGCTCGTGGTGATCGATGAAGCTGCTGCCATTCCTCTGCCCCTGGTGAAGAACCTGCTGGGCCCTTACCTGGTGTTCATGGCTTCCACCATCAATGGGTAAGGCTGGGGCAGCCACTCCGTGCTGGAGCTTCCCCAGAGCTCTGGATGGCTGCCTGGTTCCTCGCCTCAGGCGCTGTGTGTCCTGTTTCTCAGGTACGAGGGCACCGGTCGGTCGCTGTCCCTGAAGCTCATCCAGCAGCTCCGCCAGCAGAGTGCCCAGAGCCAGGTGACCCTGACAGCAGAGAACAAATCCACAGCCACTGCCAAGCTCACCTCAGGTACAGCACGTCTGGGGCTGCTGCCGGCCACATCCCGTGGCTCTCCCACGCATCCGTGTGCTTTGCAGCCGTGGGGAAGGGGCTGTGGGGGGAAATGGCGGAACTCCGCTGTTGGTCCCTCGCGAGTGTCAGGTGGAAGGCTTCTAAGAAGTGAAAGTTAGCAACTGACCATTTCCTAATGTGGGAGCCCTTGAGAGCACAGGGATGCTGTGGGATTCTTGTGGCTGGCAGCACTGAGTGTCCTGTGCAACCCTTGCAGCTCGCACTTTGCACGAGGTGTCCCTGCACGAGTCCATCAGGTACGCCCCTGGGGACCCCGTGGAGAAGTGGCTGAATGATCTCCTGTGCTTGGACTGCCTCAACATCACCAGGATCATCTCTGGCTGCCCACTGCCAGACACCTGTGACCTGTATCCTCGCTGAATGTTCCTCAGGCTGGTTGAGGGTTGGTTCTGTGGCTGGTGGGATAAGCTCAGCACACGATCTTTTCCCTAAGACCTCACTCCTGGAGTTAAGCTCTCCTGGCACCGGTGGTGTGTGGTGCCAGGACATCACCAAACTCCAGTTTTGCTGCAGAGACAACCTCAAGGAAGGGTTGCATGAAGGGAATCCCTTGTTGCAGTTATAAAAGGTTTATCCTTACAGATGAAAGCTGCAAACGCTGTCCAACATCATTTATTCCTGTAGATAAAGCTGTGGAGTCTAAGGGGACAGGCCAGCTTGTGGCCCAAATCTTGAAAATAAACCAACAGGAAGCTTTCTCCTGCTTTCCAAGGAGGTTTTTTTCCTTAATCCCTGCGTTTAGGTACTATGTCAATAGGGACACACTCTTTTGTTACCACAGAGCATCAGAAGTTTTCCTGCAGAGGCTGATGGCCCTCTACGTGGCTTCACACTACAAGGTAGGGCTTGTGCTTCTTCCATCCAATTTCATTCCCAATTTCAGTGTGGAATTTTTCGGGGACAGCAGCGCTTGTTGTGACTGCCTGGCTGAGATTTCTGAACAGCTTCTGTTGCTTCTTGCTGTGTACAGAGCTGTATTCCCCTTTCTCTGAGATCTCTGCCTCAGTCCTGGCTGAACATACTGGATTTCCAGATAGTCTGGAATATTTTTGCCTTGAGAAAGTAAAATTCTAAATGAGCCTCCAAGCTTGGCAGGATTTTATCAGTGCCGAACCTCATTTGCAGCTCTCTTTACCATGTTCTGGTGGCCTCAAGTTCATCAAGAGCAGCACCATTATGATACTGAAAGGAGAAATGATTTATCGCAAGGTTTCAAGACCAGGGGTGATCTGTAGATGTGAGTGGGGAAGTCCAGAAGCACTGAAGTACTGAGCTCTAAAAATCTGAGGCTTAAAAAAAAATTTTAAGATCTGGTACTTAAGAGGTAAGGAGCTGTATGAAAATAGGAAGTTCAGGCTCATACATGTTAGAGCACGAGGTTTCCCTCGAGGTGTCTGGTGGTGTGACAGCCGCGAGCTGGCCTGGGAGCTCCTCCATCCCTCAGCATTGTACTGGTTCCAAATTCCTTAAAAGCTCTACATGTGGAGAATAGAGGGATTGTTTAGAAATCAGCTGGACTTTGAAGCTCTCCTCACATGGAATAAGCATTTGGGTAACACTCCCAGGCACATCCCTGGGATTCTTGGGATTGTCCTGTGCAGGGCCAGGAGCTGGACTCGGTCCTGATGGGTCCCTTCCAACTCAGGGTATTCTGTGATTCTCTGCACACTTTTTCATCTTTCTGATGTCTTTACCCTCCAGAACTCCCCCAACGACCTCCAGATGCTCTCTGATGCCCCTGCCCATCATCTCTTTTGCCTTTTGCCACCTGTTCCACCCACCCAGAATTCGTTACCAGAAGTCCTGGCTGTTGTTCAGGTAAGAGAATGACTCGAGTGTCAGTTTTGACAGCTGAGTGGCTGTAGGAGAAAGCATTTTGGTGTGTTCATGGTTTTTCTGCCTTCCCTGGCAGGTGTGCATGGAGGGAGAGATCTCCCGCCAGTCCATCATGAACAGCCTCTCCAGGGGAAAGAAAGCCTCTGGTGATCTTATTCCCTGGACCATTTCAGAGCAGGTGAGTGATTTGGCTGTGCACTCACACCCAGGCTGTATCTCATGCATTTCCTGTTCCCAGAGTGCCCAGCTGTGTCCTTTAAGTCGACTTTTTGTCCCTTGTGCAGTTCCAGGATCCGGACTTTGGGGGCCTGTCCGGCGGGCGCGTCGTTCGCATCGCGGTTCACCCGGATTATCAGGGGGTAAAGTACCTGGGACCCAGCTGTGGTGGTGCCATGAAAATGGCTCTCCAGGCAGAGTTCAGGAACGGGGCACACATTCCAGTTCCTCCAGTTTTTAGCATTTAAAGCTCAGGGCACCAAACCAGTGCTCCCGTGGTTCCTAGGCAGCACCGGCGCATCCCGGGCAGCCGTACACAATCCACATCCAGGGATCTTTACTGTCACACTACCAAGTGTTTGGCATTTCCTGAGCGCCAGAGTTAAGCCCCAAGAATTACTGCACAGCCCTGAGCTACCAGCTGGGCTCCCACCGGGATTTTGGAGACCCTGAGTGTCCTCCTCCATGGAGCTGCCACGTGGCGAGAAAAAGCATTTTTGGAGTGACCCAGTGATGTCTGCACTGCTGATGGTTAATGGGTTTTAAGGGCAGAACGTTGTTGCTCTGTATTAAAAATCAGAGACCTCTTTTTGCTTACAGTGTGTTCCTTCTTCACAGATGGGCTATGGCAGCAGAGCTCTGACTTTGCTGCAGATGTACTATGAAGGCAAATTCCCATGTTTGGAAGAAAAAACGGTTCAAAAGCCAAAAGAAATCACAAC
Organism: Corvus brachyrhynchos; assembly: GCF_000691975.1. Taxonomy (NCBI): domain Eukaryota; kingdom Metazoa; phylum Chordata; class Aves; order Passeriformes; family Corvidae; genus Corvus; species Corvus brachyrhynchos. Next base: position 425,443 of record NW_008237903.1, on the reverse strand, counting down.
TGTGAGCAGCGAGGTATGGTAATTTCTTTTATTTTCTGTCGTGCCAAGCAGTGCAATTTCCCCTGTAAGTCTCCTCTCTGTAAGGAGGAAATAATCAGGTTTGATTTTCATACAGAAGAAGAGCTTTGATTGGCAGCTTTCTGTGGGGGTTGCTGCTAACCCAGTCCCACTTTTATTTTCCAGACTGTGGGTTTATTGGAAGAGGTTGTGACACCTCGGAAAGATTTGCCTCCTTTGCTGCTCAAACTGAGTGAGAGACAAGCTGAGAACCTGGACTATCTCGGGGTGTCTTATGGCCTGACACCCAGATTGCTCAAGTAGGACATGATTCTATTTCCCACTTACATCTTGGCCTTCTTGAACAGATAATGAGCTCTACTTGTCCCATTTTTCCAGGGTGTAGAAGTAAGAACAGCCTGTGATAGGTAGGGAGAGGTTAAATTCCGGTTCCTGTGCCCTGTAGAAACTTGAGGTGTTGCTGACTCCAGAGCTGGTGGTGGTTTTCCTGACTGATGTAAATGCCTTTCACAGCACCTGGAAAGTTTGTTCATGTTTTGGCATCACATTGATAATTTTACACTCCCCTGAGCTGGAGCCTCAGTCAGGTGGGTGCTGTTCCTGCTTTCTGTCAGTGTTCATTTGCACTGATTGTTGGGGTGTCTTAGAGACTTGTGCCTGCTCCTCACCAGCTCTCCTTGTACAGCAGATAAATGGCCTTTAACCACAATTTATTACTGTGCAGTCAGCAGCTTCCTAATTCTCAGTGGGTTTCTGCTTTTTCCCAGGTTTTGGAAGCGTGCTGGATTTGTGCCAGTTTATCTGAGGCAGACCCCAGTAAGTACCACACTGTTCCTGAGGGAAAACCCAGCCCTGCTGAAATCTCTGGGCATGTATTCCAGGAGATTCTGTGAGAAGGGATTTGGGGTGGGAAGGTTTGCTGGGGCTGCTTTTAGGGCTTGGTTTATGTTCATTTTTGTTCTTTGGGCCTATAGTTAAGGAGTAGAATTTTAGGGTTGGGAGTGTGGGCCTCCAGGTAGTTAGCACATAAAAATTTAGAGCAAAAATGCAGCTGTTGAAGGTTATTAATGTGTTTATTGGTAAAATAGCTGAGATTTACCAAATTCTAGAAGTTCATAGGTTTTCCATTAGGTGGAGGTGGTCAGTAGCAGGTGATGCATGTGTTGTGGATTTAGAAGATATTTCCCTTCCTCAGCTGAGCACAGAGTGCAAAAGGTTCATGGGGGTGATGGGAAATGAATCCATCACAGAACCACAGAATTGAATCTTGTTTATCAGAACGACCTGACTGGGGAGGATTCCTGCATCATGCTGAAGATGCTCAATGAAGAGGACTCTGAGCAGGAGCCTTGGCTCACTGCCTTCTGGAAAGGTAACTCTGACCCTGCTGACTCTGCTGACAAGAGCCCTCTGGGCTCCTCATTATTCTAGAGGTCCTCTGGGGTAATTTATTTTGTCCTCTTGCCCTGTAGATTTTAGGAGGCGCTTCCTTTCCCTGCTTTCCTACCAGTTCAGCACCTTCTCTCCCTCCTTGGCGCTGAATATTCTACAGAACAAAAACATCAAACAGCAGCCCCAAGCACGTGAGTACCCTGACTGGGACAGCTGAAAATGCACAACAGGGCACGGCTGGAGCCTGGCACCTGCAATTTGCTGTTTTCTCAAGATGTTCAAGAGAGGAGAGTCCTCTGGGGAGAGCTTGGAATCTGTGTCTTGTGGGGTTTTAGTGTCTGTCTTGGTTAGAGGGTTTTCCTGCTGCAGCGAGGGAGCAAACCTCTTTTACAGCAAAACCAGTGGGAATTGTTAAAGGCTGGCAGTTTCTCAGCTCTCACTGGTTTCAGTCTCTCCAGCATGTTGAGGTGGATAAGCTGGGCTGTTCTGGCAGCTGCCATGTTTTCCATATGGATGTCTGCCTGCCTGAAACAAACTTGGGCTAACCAAGCTGGCAGTGTTACTGCATTCTGAGTTGTGTTGGGAAGAGAACCCATGGGGTGGCAACTGGCCTTTCTCAAACACAGGGAAAAGTACTAAATACCTGAATAAATGTTAAACACTGAGATCCTGGGTAGCTCTGAAGAACGTTCCTGACCTTGCTGCCATGTTATTGTCCCCACCAGCCATCAGCCGTGCTGAACTGGAGTCGGTTTTCATCCCGTATGACCTGAAGAGGCTGGAGATGTACTCCCGCAACATGGTGGACTATCACCTCATCATGGACATGGTTCCCACCATTGCCAGGATGTTCTTCCTCAGCCAGATGGGAGACATGTCCCTCTCTGCTGCACAGTCGGTGTGTACGGACGGAGTGGAGCGAGGATTTGGGAAGACACAGGGAGTGCAGTGGGGAATGTGTGTCTGTGTTTGCTCTGTGACTGGGATACGTGTCTTTTCCTCAGGCCCTTTTCCTAGGGATTGGCCTGCAGCATAAATCTCTGGACCAGCTGGAAAAGGAGCTGGAACTGCCCAGCAGTCAATTGATGGGACTCTTCAACAGGATCATCCGCAAAGTAGTGCAGGTGAGAGCAGCAGGACAGGCCTTGGTCAGGTGGGACCGTAATTCCAATATTAGCAGAAAATAGGGCACTAAGAGAGAGCTGAATCAGAGCTGGGCATCCTTAACACATCCCCAGCTACTGACCGTAAACCTCTTTGTAAGGTGGGCAAAATCCCAGCAGGGAAATGTGTGGCAGTGATTTCAATGCCCATGGCAGGGGGTTTGGAGCTGGATGATCATTAAGGTCCCTTCCAACCCAAACCACTTCATGATTTTGTGTAGTGATTTCCCAGATAAGAGGGCTTATCTTACGTTTTTCCATGTTGAATGCCCCGACCAAAATGCTGAGCAGACAACCCATGTTGCCTGAGCCATTGTTCAGGGCACTGGTGGCATCTCAGCTTTTCTTGGAAAACAGGTAAGTTCTTTTCCAGTGTTACCTAGAGGTAGACTTGAAATCCAGTGAAATAACTGGAAAGTTTTGGATCTGGTTGCTGCTTTTCTTTCTCTCTAAGGTTCAGGAGAGCAAAGCTCCTGAAGTCTGGCATTAGGAGCTCATTGTAGAGGTGATAAATGATGTTTAACAAACCAAGTGTTACATGTGCTGGGTTATTTCATTTTCAGCTGTTCAACACAGTCCAGGAAAAAGCTGTGGAGGAGCAGATGGCAGCAACAAAGGACGTCGTGATGGAGCCAACGCTGAAATCTTTAAATGACGATTTGGTAATTACAAACTTTGCTCCTGGTTCCTATGTAAACCCTTCAGGGAGTCCCCTCGAGTGCAGAAACATCTAAAGTCATCCAAATTTTCTTGGATGGAAAGGGTTCCACACCACATCTGGCTCTGTAAGGGAGTTAAAACCTGGCAGGCTTGCATTTTGTGCACGTGGAGTTGTGCTTTAAGCTGCAGTTTGGGGGTTTGTGTGCAGATAACGTGAAAATGCAAGTAGGTAAAAGAGAGAAGCTAATGAGGATCAGCTGGTATTTGTTTTAGGAGATGTATTTGTGGGAAAAGGCATTTTCCTGCCATTACAAAGTCATTGTTGCCCTCAGGACTTAATGGATCTTGTGCTGTCCTGTTGCAGGAGGAGGCTGCAAAGGAATTCCAAGAAAAGCACAAGCAAGACGTGATGAAGCTGAAGGAAATGGACCTCACACAGTAAGGATTCACCTGCCTGGGTCTCAGATCCACTTTTTCCCTGGGTGGAATGCTGGATCTTGCTGGGATTTGTGCTCAAGGCTGTAGTTGCAGTAAACCATCAGTAAAAGAGAACTAGTGTGTATTGTCAGCAGTGGGTAAAACATATAAAAAAACCCCAAATCAACACAAAAAGAGCAAACAGCCAGAGCTTTTACTTAAAAGTGTCAGCAGATTTCTCTCTTTCTGGTTCAACAGGAGTTGCAGATGCCACTGATTCTTCTCTCTCCCCTCCCACTTTTTGTCTTATAAACACTGTCCCCTGTGCTTAATGTCCCTGGAAAGTTGTCTGGCTTGGCCCTACATTGATCTTTGTTAAATCTGAGAAAAGGATTAAAAGCATCTTGGAATCTGTGGCTGTCAAGTTTGAAGAACGGACAAGAATGGGTGTGATTTGAAGTGACTGGCAAGTCAGTCACATAAGGAAAATAAATACAAGCAGAGTGTTTTAAAATGAATTCCATTTTGTAGCACTGATAGTGCTTTTTATCATTTTGGATCATGTTGCCTTGCTTTGTTTTTTCTCTCAGCCAGAAATAGATTTTTGTTCTCCTCCATGAGGAGAGAGAGACAAAAAATTTGTTTTGAACGCTTTTCAATGCAGGTTATAGAAAACTTTGAGGCTTTGTCCATCATTGTTCAGCTCTGTGTGGACAAAGCCTTATCTATTCCAAATCTCCAGGAACTTGAGGTGGAGAGCAGCCACTCCATTTTGCTACACAATTGCTTTGCCTTTTTAACTCGGGGTGTAATTTCCAGGGTGCTTGAACACCCAGACAAGGGCCACATGAGCTTACTTGAGTAGCAATTATTGTCTTCATTTCTCTTTTCAAAAGCAAGCTGCAACTCTTCACTTTTCCCCAGACTGATCTGGAAAAGCCATCCTATGCCAGCTTGGCCAGCCTGGCTTTGTGTGCGTTTCCTGAACCTGATTTGGTTGGGTGCTGGCACAGTGGCTTGGTTTGCAGAGCAGTGTGTGCCTGACAGTAGAAACACCTTATTTTTCTGGTTTTTCCTTTGTGCTAACAATTTGACTTGACCTTTCCTTCGCCTTTCCCACTCCAGGTACATCATCCGGGGTGATGACGAGGAGTGGAACGAGGTGCTGAGCAAAGCAGGACAGAACGCTTCCGTCGTCAGCTTGAAAAGGTTAAGGAAGTTGAAATATTCCAGAGATCTCTCTGGTCTTCCTGCTGGCTTTGTTAAAATGTTTTGCAAAGGAGTGAAGCCTAGGGGTTCAGTGCAGGTTAAGTGAACTCAGTGTCCTGGACAGATCCTCAGCTTTCCTGGAGAAATTGGGGTGTGAGAAGCTGCGAGCTCTGCTGCCCAATGTTGCTGTGTTGCTCTAAGGATAGTCCTCTCTTCATTAACTTGTTTCATTCTCACTTTATTTCTGATGGTCTGATCCTGATCCCACACAGAAGCTGGGACTATTCCTCCCTTGGGAATAGTCCCTGACTGCCCTGTTTGCTTTGGGATCTAACACTGGTTGGGAGCCCCTGGAGAAAATGCAAATTCAAGGAAGAATTCTTTCAAATGTGAACTTGAGCCTGGAAAACGTCTGTGTTCCTGCAATTCCTTCCTTTTCATCCATCTTCTTTCTCCTGCCTTGCCCAGCATGGAGTCTTCCCGTATTTTTCCTTGGGGATTTATAGTTGAGACTTCCCTGCTCATTTATTTCCCCTTCCTGGGGTGCCTGACAGCTCAAGTAATTATGTGATCTCTGTTCCACCCTTTCATGGTTTTATCCATGAGTGCTGGAAGCTGTGAGTTTCCAGAGGCCTTCCAGGAAGGAGAGAGTCTTATCAGTTGCTTATAAAGATCAGAGCTTGGAATTTTGTTGCTTTTGCTCAAGTCAGAATCCAGTGCAGGGACAAAATTGTGTGTTTAAAACTATCAGTGGTAGTTTCTCTTCTAGATACTCTAAATTCCAGATACCCCATTTAGGACAGATAAAGTTTTGAAAAAGGAAGACAAGAGCTAAAAATTAAGATCTCCTGGGTTAGAGAATCTCAGGACAGACACTCTAAAATTTAAGTCAGGCTCTTGTTTGTGCTTTTTCTAGCACCAAGTTTAAATAACCCAAGAAATGGGGTATTTTCTCCCTCACTCCTATTTTACAACAAAAATTTCCCTGCTGGATGGCAAGCCAGTGTATTTCTAACAGCTGTTTTGTTCCTGTTTCCCAGTGAGAAGAAAAGAAAACTAGAAACAGCACGAGGACCCAAGCAACAGAAGAAATTTAAGAAGACTAAAGATCTAAAGCAGAAGAGGAAGAAATGACTTTAAAGCCGATCGATGAACTTGAATTAACAAGTGCTGGGTCTGTACTTAAGAAGTCCTGTTCTCCTCGAAATCAAGAGACTCTTTTGGAGGGAAGAAAAATCCTCAGAGGCGTTTTTCAAGTGTTTGTATTATGGGAAGAGCAGAGTTCAAGTGTTTGTGTGAAGGTTTTTACATGAAGTGTGACTGCAGAGCGTGAGTGAGGGATTGGAATGCACTGGGATGTTATGACAGTGCTTGAGCAGCTACAGAGTCCCCATTCCAAGAGGGCAGATCAGTCTGTAAAATTCCTGCATCTTAAAGGTTCTGTGGTTTATTAAAAGAGTTTGGACAACAAAGGACAGAAGTGTGACTCTGCCTTAGCACTGCAGCACACCTTGATCTCTGCAGCTGCTGGGTCTGGTGGCCCTTTGGAGCTTGAGGGGGCTTTTATGTACTTTGTGTTTGGGGCTGGCTGATCACTGCCCACTAACTCTGTCTCCCTGCTGTCCTAGAGCTTCGGTGGAAAGTTTTGTGTTCAGGTTGCCAGGAGTCAGCATTATTGTACCCAAACCTGGTTCTGTGATCTTCTCTCTGACCTCAGGGGCCAGTGGAGCAGCCAAGCACTGAATTCCCAGCTCTGCTGGTCCACGGTCCCAGCTTGGCAGTAACTGTGTGCCAGTCTGGAGCTGGGACTTGCTGGGAGTGTGGGTCTGCTGCCTGTGGGACTCCAGAGGCTTCAAACCCAGGGCAAACCTTAGACAGTCCCAATGCCAATCCTGAGTGCCCTGGTGCAGTGCCTTGATATTCTTCTGGCTTTTTGCTGTGGGGGTTTGGAACAGAGACCTCCCTGCAGCTGCTGCACAGCTGTGTTGTATTTACCTGCAGATCTCACAGCTCCTTTTCCTGACAAATCCTAAGGAAACAGTTCCTTACTAGGTGAAGACAGCTTTTCTTCTCTAGAAGGCTGATTGTGATTAAACACAGGTTTTGCACAACACAGCCTGGGCCTGCCTGTGGTTTGTAAGCCACTGTGTGTGGGTTGGTGGCAGTGGCACATTCCTGAGCAGGGACACCTGCAGCCCTCAAAGAGAGGCTGGGATCACCCAGCAGCACTGCCAGGGCTGTGGTGGCCACTGGCTGCCCTGAACCGGCTCCAGAGATCTTGGAAAAGGAGCAGACACGGAAGGCAAAGGAGTGTGAGGCTCTTGAGAGCTGCCCAGGATGTGCTGGGGAGAAAAGGTGAGTGCAAACTCTGTCTGGTTTTGCTGTTACTGTTGAAAATAGTGTTGTGCACCCTGAGATGGTCTGTCCTGTTGTTTATTCCTTAGAGCCTGTTGGAGTGCTGGCCTGCATTTGGGAGGAGCCAAGGAGCCTGGAGGTGGGAGGTTTTTCCTGTCAGAAATCCATGGTGGGGATGTTTTCCCTGGCTGTCCCAAGGGGAAGGAACAGCTCTGGAGTGGCTGTATCCCCTGAAAAACCAGTTCAGGACTGTTCATCTGACTCTGCCCCTGACCTGTGGCTTCCAGGGACCCTCCTGGTGTACCAGATCTTCCACTGCTGCTTTTTAAAGAAGGAATTCCAAACACAGTAAGTCAGTCATACAGTCTGAGCTGTGGCAGTGGTGGGGTGTGAGGGGGAGCAAGGGTGGTATTTGAAACATTCCTGACTGGAATTGGGGCTGACCCTGCACTTCAGACACCTCTGAGTGGGCATTGAAGGGCTGGTCCCAGTGCTCCAAGCCCTGTGGTGGAGGTGAGCCAGGGTTTGCTTGCAAAAGTCACTGCAGGGAAGAATGACAAGGAGGTTTGTCAGAGTGCTGCTGTCAGACCCCACCTGCCAGTCTGGGCTTTGGCTTGGAGGTTGTTGTGTATTGGCCCTGCAGGGAATGAATGTCCCCTTCCCACCTCAGCCCAGCAGATCCCAAGGGCTCTTCCTGGAGTACTTATTCTTTGCTTCCCTTTGGGCTAACTTAATCTGCACCCTTCCATGAGCAATTCCCTGGCTTCTCCTGGAGAAAACCCCACAGCAGAGGCAGTGTGCAAAGGAGCCCAGAGCTGTGCTTGGAGCAGAGAGTGCTGAGAGCTGCGTGTGCCTCTGCTGCCCCAGGCTGGCAATATCCCCATGGCACAGACTGGGCAAATGGGATTAGAGGGAGCACAATCCCTTCCTGGAAGAGGTTTTCTCCTGTGCAGATCAGGCACAGGGCAGGAAGGGAACTTTGGAAAGCCCCAGAAAACCACCACTCCGCCCCGCATGGATGACATGACCTGTGCCTACTGCTCACCATGCACCCAGCCAGAATCAAGAGCAAAGGCTGGTTTGGGTGTGAGCACTTGAAATAACTTTGAAAGAGAAGCAATCCCCTTTTGCTGCTTCTTTCTTTCTTTCAGATGCTGGGATTGCCTCTGGGCACATGTGCTGAGCTCTCCCTGCAGGGAACTGTCAGGCCTTAACAGCTGTGAGGTTGTGTTCTTCTCAGTGGGGAACTGGAGATAATAATTAATTAATTAATTGATTGCAGTAATGTTTTCTGAACCTTTCCCCTTTCCTGGTAGATCTTCTCTCTCTGCCTCTGAATTTACAGCTGTTCCCTGGTGTCATTGGCCCTGCCTGAATTCCTTGCAGCTCCTCACTGGGAAAACCTGGGATAACTTCAAGGGGACAGAGGAGACATTTTTAGCTGAAAACCTGGGGTGACTGAGAGGGGACACAAGAATTGTTTGTGTAGGAAAATGGGAGGGGATGTCGAGCGGAGCAAGGTGGCATTTTTGAGGGAAAAGCTGAGGTGATGTTTAGGGGAGAGAATGCACATTTTTGGGGCAGAAAAGAGTTAATATTGTACAGGAAGGAAAAACTGGGGGGTAAAACCTGATGTAATCTGTAGGGGACAGAATGAATATTTTGGAGTAAAAATGAGGTACTCAGTAGTAGACAAAGAAGGAAAATTTTGGGAGGCCAAACTTGACAAAGTCTCAAGAGCAGAGAATGAACACTTGGAGGGAAAAAGGAGGTGATGAGTACTGAGCATGTGGGGAAAATTTGGGGGCTAAATCTGAACTAATCTCTAGGGGAGAGCATGAACACACTGAGGTAATATGAGGGAATCAGTTGTGGGCAGATAGGGAAACTTGTGTAAAAATAATATTAAATAAGCTGTAGAAAGAACATTTTGAGGTAAAAATGAGGTAAGCAGTAGTAGACAGATGGAAAACTTTGGGGGTAAATCTTGATAGAAGCTACATGGTAGAAAGGAAATAAATATTGAAGGAAGAATGAGGGAATCAGTAGTGGACAGGTAGGGGAATTTTGGGGGGTCAAACTTGAAATAATCTAAAGGTTGAGAATGAATCTTTTTTGGTAAAAATGAGGTAATAAATTGGGGACAGTTAAGGAAAATTTTGGGGGTTAAACTTGAGGTAATCTCTAGGGAGAGTGTGACCACTGACATAAACTGAGGCAATCACTGGGGCTAGGCAAGGAAATTTGGGGTGTAAAACTTGGGAAGATCTGTAGGGCAAAGAATGAACATATTGAGGAAGCAATGAGGTGATCAGTAGTCAAGATGAGGTAGAATGTGGGGGGCAAACCCTGAGGTAATTATGTAGGAACCATAAGTGGTTTTGAGAAAAAATCTGACCTAATTTGTAGGGGACAGAATGAACATTTTGGGGGTAAGACAGACATAACCTGCGTGGTTTTGGTTTTAAAATCTTGTCAGTGTACAGGGGACAAAACAGACATTTTGGCAATAAAATCCGAGTTCATCTGTAGAAGAAAGAACTCATGTTTTGAGGTAAAAAGGAGGTGATCAGAACTGGGCAGGTAGGGAAAACTGAGGGGGTAAAATGTGAGGTCATCTCTAGGAGAGAGAGGAGCATCCTGAGGTAAACTGAGGGAATTGCTGTGGACAGGTGGGTAAATCTGGCGGGTAAAACTTGAGGGAATCTCCATGGTAGAAAATGAGTATTTGGAGGTAAAAATAAAGTACTCAGTGGTGGAGACGTACGGAAAATTTTGGGGGTAAAATCTGAGGTGATCTGTAGCAGAGAGAATGCACTCGATGGGGTAAACTGAGGTAATCGCTTATGGACAGGTAGGGAAGTTCGGAGGGGTAAAAATTGAAAGCATCTGTAGGGCAAAGAATGAAAAGATTGAGGTGGAAATGAGCAAAGAGGTAGTGGACAGGTGGGGAAAGTTTTGGGGGCAAATCTTGTGGTAATCTCCAGAGCAGAGAAAGAATGCTTCCTTGTAAAAAATGAGGAACTCAGAAGGAGACAGATGGGGACATTTTGGGGGTAAAATCTCAGGTCATCTCAAGGTGAGGGAAGGACTATTTGGAGGTCAACTCAGCACTCACTGTGTCCTCCTTCTTTGGCAGCAGCTGGCAGGGAAGGGAGAAGAGGCCTCGGGCTGGAGAGGGGCAGGAGAAAGGCACTGTGGGCAAAGGCACCTCCCTGGCATCCCCAGGGCACCTGTGGGGAACACAGTGGACACTTTGGGAGCAAAGGGAGGTGATTGCATTGTCCCTTTGGGGGATGCTGGCATTTAGATCATTCCATCCGTTTGCCTGCTGACATTGCCCAGCCCAGGGGCTTTGGCTGCCAGGGCAGCACAAAGATTGTTCCCTGGGTGGTGCGCAGATGAATTCTACCCCAAGCCCTGAATTCCCTGCTGCATTGCCACTGGAATAGCCTGCCAGCGCCTCCTGGAGCATGGATATTCCCATGCAGAGCTGCCTATTTAACACCAGGTGTGTCAGGAACCAGCAGAGCTTCCAGGGAAGCTCAGCAGGGTCAGGGCAAGGACAGCTTCATGTTCCATAGAATTTGCTGTTTGTAACCCTCATCCCCCAGCCCCCCCCCAATGTCCCTGGGGGCACCTGACAGAGTTCCCTGGAATTCAGCTGCCTGCACCCCCCGAGCCCGGGCTCCAGGTGATATTTGAAAGCAGGAGAAGGCGCTGGCCGGACGCGCTCCCAGCCCCTGCTGAGGCAGCCCCTGTGCCCACGGGAGGACTTGTCTCCCTGCAGGAGCTGATTTCATTCCAGAGCCTCAGGAGTGGCCTCTGCAAGTTCTTTTCCCTCAGGAAAGGGATGCACATCCCTGCCTTCAGGGCACCAGCAGTGGAAGCCACCTGGGAAAGCTTTCCATCAGTTGTGCAGTTCCAGCTGGCTCCCCACAAACTCCCAACTCAATCCAAACAGATTTCTCTGACTCTGACCTTTCATTTGAAGGCATCTCTGAGGGCATTGCTTGGCATTTCATTGCTGTGGGGGAAGCTTGCCTTGGCTTTAACGCTGCTGAGGGATGATGGCCTCAGGCTGGAAGGGAAGGCATTTTGGGTGGCTGGGACATAGCTGGCAGGAGTGTGGGAGGTCAGCACCAGGAATTGCTGTCTGAGCCCCTCTGCAAACAGCCCGTGCTGACATTCCCCGGTGCCAGCTGTTCCTTGGGGCATTTTTGGGGTGTCAGTGGGGTCTGTCGGGGCTGAAGCATTTGCGGGTGCCTGTTCAGAGCAGCCCCTGGCCCAGGGGCCGCGGGCAGCCCTTTATCCATGTCCATCCCAGCGCTGCCCGGGCAGCCCAGTGCCCGTTCCCGGGATGTGTGTTTGGCACGCTGTGTGCCACGGGCAGGACACTGCAGGCACAGCTCCTCTCTGCAAATCCAAAGCACAAGAGCTGCTGCTTCCCTTCCTGGGGCTCCCGGCCTTCTCCCTCCTCCCGTTCCCTGCCAGCTGGGACACACAGAGGGAGCACCAAGGAACACTCATGGCAGTGAGCAGGAGTTTCCAAGGGCTCTGGGCCAGAAAAGCTGCCCCAGCCTCAGCAGCCACTGGGATTTTGGGCTGTGAACACTCACCTGCAGGAAACGCCCCTCTGCAGGCAGGAGCAGCCCTGACACTCTCCAGAAGAACTTTGGCCATGGACCAAGTGAACCCTCAGGACTTGCCTTGCTCATTTCTCCCTGGAAAGGGACATGGAATGAGCACCTTTACAGCTGTTGGATAAATCCTAGAAAGGAGAGGAAATCAGGGTTATGGGAAGAGTTCAGTGCTGTCACACAACTGCTCACCTGTGTTGTTCCATGATCAGGTGCTGGCCTTGGCCTCTGCCCTGAGGCCATTGCAGGGGCTGGGGTGTAAAGCAGCATTAGCATAAAAGAAGGAGCTGTATTTGCATAGGAATTACCTGGCTGGCACTTGGCATTCCCACCCTAGGCAGGACATTGCCAGGAGCTGAGATTGGCTTGGTTGGAGCAGTGTACTGAGAATGCCCAGGTGTGGGTTCAATCCCCAGAGGAGCCATTCACATAAGGGTTCGACTTGGTGGTCCTTGTGTATCCCTTCCCACTCCGGATCTCCTGTACTCTGGAAATAAAGAATAAACAGTTTCCACTGGACTTTTAAACCCAGAGGTTTTTGCGTTGGAGCGTGCAAGCCCCAGAGAAAGCGGGGGGGAGGAAGGATAGTATTAGGTCTCACCCGGCAGGTATCGGGTGAGCGGGTCAAGGAGCCGGGGAGCCCCGGC
>NW_008237903.1:404227-409111 GCF_000691975.1 Corvus brachyrhynchos | reverse complement strand
CTCGGAGCCCAGAGACACAGACTCGCCCTGGCCCCAAGAGCCCGCTTGGAGCATCAAAACACGGCACTTGGGCTTTAATTCAGGGCCAGCAAAACGCAGCACTTCCGTTTCTCTTTGTGAGCCCGAACACACAGGACTCGCTCTCTTCCTCAAGCCCTGAGAACAGGATTTAGTCACTGTTTCTGAGTCCCAGCTCTGGCCATACCAGCCTGCTCTCAGGACTCCACAGTGCAGGATTTAGTCTCTGCTTTTAAGCTCTGCGCCTGCTTTTGAGCCCCCGAAACGCAGCACTGGGTCTCTTTTTGTGAGCCCAAAACCGCTCCTGTCCCTCGGGTTCAGAGCCCCCAGAAGTGCCCGGGGCCATGGCTGGACCCCAGCTGGGCACCAGCAGCCGCTCCCTCACCCCCCGTGGGATGGGGAAGAGACCAGAGACAAAATTCCAGCTCAGAACAGTTTAATAATGGAAACCAAGATAAATGCAGTCATTTGAGAGTAATGACAACACATAGTAACAGTGAGAGCAAGAACATTGATAACAACAATAATGAACAGGAGAGAAGCCCCTCCACACCCCACCTTTAACATTATGAATCCAAAATTTAACCCAGAGCACAACAACCTCCCAGTGCAGGGGATTTCCATAGTCCTGCTGTGATCCATCTGGGGCCAATTCCCTTGTCACAGCCCATGTCCTGCAGAAAAAAGGGAAAGATTGGGTATTAGGAGGGAATTCTTCCCTGTGGGGGTCATGAAGCCCTGGCACAGAGATTTTGTGGCTGCCCTATCCCTGGAAGTGTCCAAGGCCAAGTTGGATGGGGCCTGGAGCAGCCCGGTCTAGTGGAAGGTGTCCCTGCCCATGGCAGGGGGTGAAATGAGATGATCCAGAAAGTCCCTTCCCGCATTAATCATTCCAGGATTCCATAATGATTCTATGATCTCTCCCTGCATTTATTTTGCATTGTTTCCTCCCAAATGTAGACAAATTTTTAAAGGAATCATTTAAAATTATTTCAGGAATAAAAAGAAGAGCATCAAACACACAAGAATCACTCCCACATCCATCAAATCATTAATAACTGGGAGCCTATTCCCTCATCTCTGTCCTTGTTTTGCTTTCCTGGAAATCCTCATCATCCCACAGTTTCTCAGGGAGGTATGGGCTTACTGGAAGGTTTGCTCTCTCAGAGAGCCAGGAGGGTTTACAGCACTTGTTTCTCTCCATCTTTAACCAGGTTATCCCCAGAATGGTGGTGTGGGAGAAGTCTGGAATTACTAGAAATGGATCAAGTTCATATTTTTTCCCCACCATTTTCCAACTGTTTTGAAATTCCTGGAGTTACCCTCAAACATGCCCTAGAAAACTACTATGAAAACATCAGAGGAATATCTTGAAAAGAGAAAACCACCTCCAGCAGCAGCCAAAGCAATCCCACTGCTGGTCTCCAGGTGCTCCTGCCAGAGCTCCCAACAGCCATTCCCATTCCTAAACAAGAGCTATGGAAGGCCTTCCTGCTGTCCATGAGGGTGAGGAGGCAGTTCTGGATGTTCTTTGCTGTGGAATCAGACAACAAACAGAGTGTAAATGTCACTGTTTCTGAGTCCCGTGATTCCATGCATGGATCAGCACCTGTCCCAACTCCATTCCAGAAACCTCCTCCCACTAACCCTCCTCTTTTTGCTCCACATCAGGGATGTGCTGCCGAGTGCCACAGGCACAGGATGCCTCAGCATTCCCTGAGCTCTGAACTTGTGGCCTCAGAGCTCTGAAATGACCCCTCAGCCCCAATTCCAGTTGGGAATGTCTCAAATACCACCCCCTACCCCTCCTTGCTCCCCCTCACAGCCCACCACTGGCACAGCTCACATGGAATGTGACTGACTTACTGGGTCTGGAATTCCTGGCTCAAAAAGCAGGTGTTGGAATATCCTCTCCTGGTAATATCCAGAAGAGACCAGAAGGCTCCCTGGAAGCCACAGGTCAGGGGCAGAGTCAGATGAACGAGCCTGAACTGGTTTTCAGGGGATGCATCCCCAGCCTGTGGCTGCAAAAACTCCAGAGCTGTTCTTCCTCCCCCTTGGGACAGCCAGGGAAAACATCCCCAGCATGGATTTCTGACAGGAAAAACCTCACTGCTCCCGGCCACTTGGCTCCTCCCAAACCCAGGCCAGCACTCCAGCAGGCTCCAAGGACAAAACAACAGCAAAGACCATCTCAGGGCACTCACCACATTCCTCACTGGAACTGGGCTGTTCCCACATCTCTGTGATGGCTGGGAGCATCCCCATCTCCTCACTCTTCTGTTCTGGAGAAAGAGACAACACAGCCCTTAAACACCCAGTGTGCAATCCCAGCAGTCCAGGGAAAACCACCTCACTTAGGGAAGAAACGTAATGCCCAGTTTTGGCCAAGACTGGATAAAACGATAAAGCAGGACTGGAAACATTTCCAGGCATGGAGCCTCCCAGCTCTCAGGCTTCTTCCCATGGAAACCCCAATCTTGCCTGGGACTGGGCTTAGGGAGAAAACCCCGCCTGTTCCACCAGCCTGGCATGGAGGGTATTCCATGGACACCCCAGGAAGGTGCCCCTGACCGTGGCAGCAGTTTGGAACAGGATCTATACGGTTCCTTCCAATCCAGACTATTCCAGGAGTCGAAGGCTACTTAAACTCGATTTGAGCTACTTCTCAGTTCACAACTCCTTCCCAAGCCTCATCCTCTGGGCTGCCTTTCCCACAGCTCGATGGGAAGGGAAGCAGTGGCTCCTCCCCCTAAACACACCCACTGCCAATTGCTGTGCCCTGCCCAAAACCACCGGATGACACGCGGGGTTGGTCCACGGTCTCGTCTGTTTTCCATAACCCAGCACTTCAGGGACTCCAGAGTCAGACAATCAGGATCAGTCCCAGGTTACAGGTACTGGCACAAACCAGCTGCAATTTCAGAGGCTTCCCTACCAGTAGTTGGGAATTCAGTGCTGCCAAGAGCCCTGCAGTGATGATGGATTTATCTGCTCCTATGGATTAATCCCCAACACCCACTGCCAAGTGCTGCTGGAGCATCTCTCCAGGGAAAAAAGCTGTGCCCTGCCCAGAGGGTCTTTAGTGGGGTCCCTGTCAGTTTCCCATGATGGATGGGAAGCTGCTACAGGCTGGATCTCAAAAGAACTTAAGTAATTTACTGAAAGCTTCTAAAACAGGGACTTGTTTCCAAGTCTAAGGCAGCTCAAATCCAAGGGCTCACCAGGATTCCTAATAAAGTGCTGCATAAATGTGTCTATGTACCAGAATCTTCCTTTAACCTGATTTCAGGGAACAGCTGCCTGGGATTTTAGTTTAAATTTACATCAGCCTGAGACAAATCAGAAAAAAATATCCAGAAGCTCAAGGTTGACTAAACATGAAGTAAAACAAAAAAACAGCAGCTCAGTTCCTGCATGGCCCAGACCTGACACTTCAGCTTCTGTGGGAAACAGACAGAAGTGCAGAACAAAGTTCAATCCTACCTTCAAGCAATTCCCAAGGAGCTGAGGACCCTCCAGTGAAATCGTGGCTTGGGACAAGGCTCTCCTGCCTGTGGCATTGATGTGGGTGAGCACTGGTGCTCCAGCTGGGAGTGACAGTTCCTTGGAAGGCAACGTCTCCCACCTGGATCTGTGCCTTCCCCAGCCTTTGGTGGCCGCTGTCTCCATCCTCCCACACCTCCTCATCTTCCTCCTCAGCAGGCCTGGCTTCCTCATCCTGCAGAGCAAGCACAGGGACACTCACCAGCCTGCTCATCCCAACCCTGGGCAGCAGGGATGGACTGCTGGGACCCCCTGGACGGTTACCCCTCTGCTGGGCACCATCCCTGCTCTGCAGCCCATTCCCGTTCCTGGCCTGGCATCTCCTTTGAACGGGATGTTAAACCACAACCACTTGCTCTGCTGGGTTTTGGGACATCAGAGACTCCCCCAAGGCAGTGGACAAAGCTCCTGTTCCCACAGCCTCTGCCTCCCAAAGCCCTGCTAGGGCCAGGCAGAGCAAGGGAAAACCCTCACGTCCTGCTGGAGATTGCCCGTAAACCCAGGGAAATCGTGGCTGCCCCATCCCTGGAAGTGTTCAAGGCCAGGCTGGTCACAGCTTGGAGCAGCCTGGACTAGTGGAAGGTGTCCCTGGACTGAACCCAGCAGTTCCTGGGTTTTCCTGTGGCTGCGCTTGTATTGCTCTGGCCTGAACATTTTGAACACCGGCGAGTTCCTGCTCAAATATCCAAAATCAGCATTTTCAGTCACATTCCATTTATTCCCCATTCCCATTGTTACTTCTGTGACATTCATTATTGCTGCATCAAGAGAAATGATCAGGAGTGGAAATTTAAGAAATAAAAGACAAAAAAAGGCTTTTGTGGCACATTTTTCTTGAGAAATCAATCCTATTTGGGGGGGGATATAAGTCACCAAACAGGACTCCAATTTCAATGGGAGCAAGAGATAAAAAACACTTGGAGGGCCCATTGGATCTGACACAGCTGGGCAGGTCCAGAGAGAGACCTCGGCAGCTCCCGGCGTCTGAGGAATGAGGGTGGTGCAAGGACCAGCCCAGGATCCGAGCCCACCACGGCTCATCCTGGGAGGCTCTACAGGAGCCAAATCCCAGGTAAGGGCATTCCCCAGGGCATCCTCCTTCAGGGACACGGGAGTGCCCTCCAGATCCCGACATCTCTGCACAGTTAAGGAAAACTCAGAACTCTCCAAAGCTGTGTTATCCCAAACTGTGTTCGCTTCTGAAAACCAGAACATAAGGAAAACACCTGGGGAGCAATGGGAAGGAAAGCTGCTGGAACAGCTCTGATTTCACACATGGTTTATATCATCCATTATACCCCGGCTGGGACTTCCCCTACC
>NW_008237903.1:378113-403966 GCF_000691975.1 Corvus brachyrhynchos | reverse complement strand
CTCCGTGTCCCGGTGCCGGCGGAGCCTGGGAAGCGCCGAGGGCGCTCGGAGCTGCAGTACCGGGTGTGCCCACAAGGCGGCAGCACGGAGCGCCGGGAGGCCAGCGCGCATGCGCAGCGTTTTGAGGGGTGCCAATAAACCCCGATTTCAATCCCATCCCAGATCCCAGATTTCGGGTGTTACAGCGACAGTAAAACTCCGAACACACAGAGCTGTTTCTGTTTCCTTCACACAGATCATATTGTCTTACCTTTTCAAGCCCTTTGTTGTTTCATTTATATACACAAACGTTTTATTTGTATTTTCAAAACCTACAGATCCATATTCCATTTCTTGCAGCCTAAAATCCTGCCTATAACACAGCAGATACGGGGGTTTATTTTTAAATCAATTTATATATGAATTATTATTATTTCTCAACACATAGAAAATGAGAATCTTTGCAGTTTTAAGTATTTTAGACACAAACCCCTCAAGAATTTTCAGGCATTTTTGGGCTATAATCTCCCTGGTTTTGGGGAACCCCACCTGACACCCCTCATCTCTCACTCCCTCCACAGACATTGGAGTGCCCCAAATGACACCATCACCCCCTGGACTCCTCCATCTCCCTTTTTCCTCTCCCCCAGAGAAGGCACAAAATGAGTCCAAGTGCCCTGGCCGGCAGCTCGGTGCTTCCACAAAGCTCTTTCCACATGGACATCCCCCAAAAAAAGAGGGAAAAATCAAGGGAGGGCAGGGCAGCACCCCAAAGGGTTGGAGTCTCCCCAGCTCCTGTTCTACAGTACAGGGAGTGTCCCTGAGGATGGTGCCTCATCTCCCACTCAGGCTCTGCTTTGCCACGTTCCCCCTCCATTCCTGCACTCCGGACAACGCCAGGAGATGTCTCATCCCTTCCCCGCAGTGCTGCTGCAGGGAGATCATGGCACCAATGGCTTGGAAGATGAGTCCAGACCCTGGAATCCCGAGGGTCTGACATCCAACCCCTCTTCTGGAGGGTCCAAAATCTAACACCCCTCACGGCAGCGGGGTCGTCCTCTCTTTTCAGCTAACCGGGAGCCATGGATGGACCAGGCAGTGAGGATCCTACTTTTCGCTTTCCTCATGGCGTTCCTCAAGTCCACGTTCCTGAGGCTGTAAACAAACGGGTTCAGCATGGGGACAGCGACGGAATACACCAGGGAGATGACCTTGTCCTGCTGCAAGGAGTGGCTGGAGACGGGGCGCAGGTACATGAGGATGGAGCTGCTGTAGTACAGAGTGACGGAGGCCAGGTGGGAGGCGCAGGTGGACAAGGCCTTGCGCCGCCCGGCCGCCGAGCGGATCCGCAGGGCCAGGGGCGCAGGGCTTTGCGCCGCCGGGCCGCCGAGCGGATCCGCAGGACGGCGGCGAGGATGGATGAGTAGGACACCAGGATGAAGGCCACGGTGCTCAGCGTGTTGAACCCCACCACGACGGCCACCACGACCTCGCTGGCGCGGGTGTCAGAGCAGGACAGGGCCAGCAGCGGGGGCCCATCACAGAAGAAGTGGTCAATGGCCCGGGAGTGGCAGAACAAGGAGCGGAATATGGAAACCGTGTGGAGGGTGGAGCTGATCACTCCAGCCAGGTAGGCCCCAGCCAACATCCCAATGCAAATCCTCTGGGATGTGAGCACGGAGTAGAGCAGGGGCCTGCAGATGGCCACGTAGCGGTCATAGGCCATGGCGGCCAGCACGTAGCACTCGGTGGTGGCCCAGGTGGCAAAGGAGAAGAGCTGGGTGACGCATCTCGCAAAGGAAATCACCTTCTTCTCTGCCAAAAAATCCCTCAGGCTCTGGGGGATGATGGTAGAGGAGTAGCAGATGTCCAGGAGGGACAAGTGGCTCAGGAAGAAGTACATGGGGGTGTGAAGGTGCGGATCCATACGGATCAATACAATGACTCCCAGATTTCCTAGGAGAGTGACCACGTAGACGGCAAGGAACAGGACAAAAAACATCACCTGCAGGTCTGCCCGGGTGGTGAAGCCCAGGAGAATAAATTCAGATGCAAACGTCTCATTTTCTCCAACCATACTGAACATTTTATATATGCAGTTCAGCTGCTTTCTGCCTTTAGATTGAAAGGTTTCATGCAAATAAATCCATTGATAATGATAAGAATGTCAATTTTGGTCAAACAGTTACAAAGCCTTCAGTCAAGAAAAGGTAAATTCTCCTTGAAAGAGAAAAACCACAAGTTCCTGGCACCAGTATCCCTGTTCAGCCAACGTATTTGGAAGCAGGGGCATATTTAAGGCATTAAGAAGGGAAATATGATATCAAAATAATTCAGAAATAAGTTGCAAGGCTTCCTCCTAGTTCTCCTCAGTCCACTTACACAGGGAATTCCATGATTTTCCTGATAATTGCTGGGAAAATAAAATTATTTCTCATCTTTTGACCATTCCCTACTCGGTCTGAGCACTTGAGGAATAAATACCCGCTCCCCATGTCCCAGGAAGAGATTTTCTAGGTGAAAGCATTGGAAAAAGGGACTTCCCTTAGTATATTTTTTCCTGGCTGTAGAAATAAGAGCCGGAATTTGCCTTACCTCACTTTGCTTTAGATGTGATGCTTAATTTGGAGGTAAAAGATAAATTCATCCTCCATCTCGCTGTTTACCAGGAAGAGATCAGCACCTTGTAAAATCCCACACTGCGACAGAATAAGTAAACATGGTTTTTTCTCCTGGATAGTCATGGCTTGATGGAGTTACACCAGAGAGTAAACCAAGAGTAGGCACTGCTGGCTCCTGACAAACGGATCTAAACCTGGAAATCCTCATTATTGCATGAGCCTTGGTTAAAGGCTGAGTTTCACCCCCAGAACCCAACATCTCCATTCAGGTGTTCTGTGGTCTCCTGGAGTTATTAACGAGGATTTAGAGCTGCTTTTCATCACCCGTGGGGAGATGCCCGAGGCAGAGCCAGAGGTGTTAAAAATAAGGAAAACCAAACATTTTTGGGGCTGAATCTGCTGCCATCAGAGAATTTACCTCAATTTCTTGCTTAACTAAAATCCAGCCTCGCTTTTCCTTACTCAACCAACCAACGTTACTTTGTGTGATGGATCGGAGACCTGGAATGAAAATAAATTCAATTAAAACCCATGGGTTATATTTTATTCCTGATGTGAGGCAGGTGGTTGGTGTGGAATAACTAATGGAGTGCTCATCCTTGTCCTCCTGTGGTGAGGATCTCCGTTGTGGCACCCAATTTCCATAAAATCTTTGGGCACAGCAGTAGAAGAGCTTCCAATGAGCTGCCCTAGGATTCACCAAGATCACCCCATCCAACCCGGCCTTAAACACTTCCAGGGATGGGGCAGCCACAGCTTCTCTGGGAACCACCTCACCACCCACCCAGGGAAGGATTTATTCCCAATATTCCATCTAAACCTACCTGAAGGTGGAGTTTTGCTCCTCTTTGCTCCCAGGTCCCGTTGAAGCAGTTTTTATACTTCCAGCTGCTCCCAGCTCCAGCTGGAGACATACACCAGGGCTTCTCCCACGTAACACCTGTGTTTCCAGAGCTTTGCCCTGTGGAGGATTCACAGAGCCAAAACAAGTCAGGGAATAACATCTTACCCTCCAGGGAGCTGTCAGACCAAGCGAGGGGCAGCCAAGCCCTGAGGGGTCCTGGGATCCTCCGCTGCCAAGTCAAGATATGAAGATTTAAAAATTAGCGGCAGCAGAAGGTATTATTTGAACAACAACAGTTCAAAAATATTGCCTTTAATTGTTTAATACATCCTAAAACTACCCCCAGGGGGAGTTTATGACAATATCTGTGCTATGGAAGGGTTTGGGTCAGAAGGGACCTTATGGATCATCTCATTCCAACCCCTGCCAGGGGCAGGGACACCTTCTGCCAGCCCAGGCTGCTCCAAGCCCTGTCCAGCCTGGCCTTGGACACTGCCAGGGATCCAGGGGCAGCCACAGCTTCGCTGGAAAATCCATTCCAGGGCCTCACCACCCCTTCAGGGAAGAATTTATTCCTAATACCCCATCTAACCCCACCTGAAGGATTCAGACAACCTGAAGCATCAGCTGGAAATTATCCTGAGACAAAAATAAAGTGCAGTTTAAAGCATCATTTCCAAATGTTAGAACTTCAAACATCCAGTGTTTTCAACAGGCTCGGGAGCTGATGCTTGGAAAACAAAATATCCAGGTGGGATCAGCCACATGATGCCATTGTTTTATTTATTGCCTATTTCTCAGTTTCCTGAGCAAGAACAAGGCACTTTGCTACACAAGGCTTATGGGAACATCAGGAAAAAAGGAGGGTTTATGTAAAATAAAAAGGAGATGATGCTCCCAGCAATGTCCAACAGATGGTGGTGACATACAGGAAAAGCTGATGGATATTTTTTAACCTTTTTCCTCTTCCAGTTCTCCATTTCATACCTTAAAAGGACTTTTATGGCTCTTTAACATCCCTTGGGATTGACAATGGAGCACCATGGTGCACTAAAGGAGCAAAAATAAGTTGTTTGTGTGAAAACAGGAATTAATTTCATTCAGAAGCAGATGAAACACAACTTTTCACAAGGAAAGGGTTTTTTTGACCAAAAAAAAAAAAAAAAAGCAGGTTGATTTGTCATCCTTGCCAGCACCAAGTTTTCACCCAGAATATGGAGAAATGAGGGAGATGCAATTTCTGTCAGGAGTTACTTCTTGACTAAAAAAGGGAACTTTAAAATAATTATCACTCTCAGTTTTTTTATTTCAGGTTGTTCAGGTTTTTTTTCTTGCCTTGTTTTGTTATTTTCCAGTCCCTTCTCCCCACTGCCAAAGTGCAAATCTCCGGATACAAACTCCCCTGATAATATTCCTGACTTTGTTTTTAACAAACCACCAGGGGCATAAAGTGGAAAACTAATTGTAGCTTTGTTGAAGGCTTTGAAAGGCAGAAACTGGGGGTGGAAAAAGGAAAGGACAAAGGTGACTGTTTCAGTTGAGCCTGGAAATTTATCCTGCTTTCAAATAGGGAGTGATTTATTAATTAATTCATTGACTTGGCTTATGGGCAATATCTCTCTATCTTCAAACTGCATTAAAACTGAAAATTAATTCGTTTAGATGTTGTCCTTCCATCTTTCCTAGGAAGGGCTTTTCATGGCTCCCTGATCCAGCCCAGAAATCATGGAAGTCTGGAATGTCTCATCATTCATCAACTTTATATGGGGGATCCTGAGACCTTTCATAGAATCCTGGAATGGTTTGGGATGGGAAGGACCTTAAGGATCATCCAGTTCCACCCTGCTGCCATGGGCAGGGACACCTTCCCCTAGACCAGGTTGCTCCAAGCCACATATCCATAAATACATATGGATATAAATGTATAACTTGCCATCCTAGGGCCAGAGATCTCCTAGATGTCTTTTCTGATGCAAAATTATATATTAAAATCCAATAGCAAATTTTATATATTTATATATAAGATGGAAAACATTCTTGGGTTAAATGTGTGCACCAACACCCACATGTTACTGGATTTTCTTCTCCCCCACAAACCTCCATGAATCCCACTTCATTCCCAGCTGAAAACAAGGTATGGGTGAGAGCCCTGGCATGAGGGAGGGGGAAAAATAGCCAGACAGAATTCCCTGACCCTGATAACAAAACAAATCAGCATAAAAGGATTAAAGATAAAAATCCAATTCTTACCTCACCAGAGGAGCATCGGGATCAGAGAGTTCCTTGAGGAACCCTTTCCATCAGCAAAACATCCTTTAATAGAAATATTATTTAATGTATTTATATTTATATTTATATTTATATTTATATTTATATTATATTTTTATATAACTCTACTTCAGGGTCAGTAGGTGGGTTTATTCCTGGTATCCATTGCAAACACCTTAGGGTGTCCTAAGTACCTCTGGATGGATCCCTGGAGCAGCTGGCTGGGATTACAGGAGATGAGGGCTGATCCAAGCCTCCAGGTAATGAATGAACCCAAAAGGCTTCCAGGCTACTCCTGGTTTAGCACCAGGAGGTCTGTACAGGACCTACCCATCAGATCCAGAGTCCATTAAACCTTCTTATTCTGCTCCAGGTATTCCCAGGAATATCTCAGCCACCCACAAAGTAAAGTCTGGATCCACAGATGGGATTTCTCTATCAGCTATCAATAACATTAAGAACGTCCTGTGTTATCTGAGGTGGAATTAGAGGGATCAAGAGACTCCAGGTAGCCTAGAAGAGGCTGTGCCATGTCCAGAGGAGATCCATGCAGGGTCACATAGAATCCTAGAATGGTTTGGGTTGGAAGGGGCATTAAAGATCATCCAAAAGCTGATGTTTTGGTTGGGTGTAGCTCTATAAACAACAATATTTTAACATCAGTGTTGGAATTTGGTGAGTTTCTGCACCAAAATTTCGCCACCTATTCCCATTACTCCCTGTTTTATTACCAGTCTTCCAGGCACAACTTCAAACACCCCCTCTTTTCTCAAAATAATAAATAAAACCATGAAATCTGGTTATTTCCATGAGAAACTTCTGATACTTAGAAAAGAACAACCAAGAAGGTAAACCAACTTGTAAAAAAAGTTAAATAATTATCAGGTAATTAAGTATAAACCTTTGAACAGTTTATCACTAAATCCTTCCTCTGCCTTTGTGCATGTTCCAAGAAAAATGGCAATTTTTGCTTTCATGGCCATTTCTGCTCCATTTCTTTGGCATTGCCCCAAATCAGACTTATTTTGTCTCTGTCCAGGACTGTATTACCCCAAATCACCACTGACTTCCCCAAAAACCTGTTTTTCCACCTTCCATCCTGCTTTATAAATCAGAACCTAATTTATTCCAAGCCTCCTGATGTTCTCTGAGCCAAGACTCCAAACCACCAGGTGAGCTGGTGATGATGAGGCAGGTCCAAGGTTGACCTAAATGCTATGGGGTTTTATTCCTCAGTTATTTATTTTAATTATGAATCCAGTCTGTCAAACTGTTCTATTATGTATCATTCCCGCTGGATAAAATTCACATTGATAAACTTGTGCTTTACACCTTTATGAGCTCCAGCAGGCTGAAGCATCTGAAAACAAAGTCAATCCCTGGTCAGGGTTGGATCTGTGATCAAGGCAAGGTGCAGATTAAAGGAATCCAGAGATGTGCACGTTTGTGAAACTGGAAACCAGGACTTCTCCAGTATAACTCCAGAGGGGAAATAACCTCTTTGGGCTGAGCTTAAATAGAGTTTGTAGGTCAAGGGTGTGGATGGAGCCCCCAGATGGGGTGATTAATGCAAATTAGTTCACTCTGAGACAACTAATCCCTGTCTGAAAGTGCTCAGAGCCACCTGAACATCCGGGCTGCAAGTACTTCAACGTGGATAATCCCATCCTTGAAGGAAAACTGGGCTGTCCCTCCACAGAGGGACATCAGCAGCTCCAGAGCCAGAGGTGCTTTGTGTGACACCTGGGGACCCTCTGACCAGCCTGTCATCGCTGGTGCCGTGTGTCCATGTGACGTGGTGGCTCATCCACAGGATGGATTTGAGATCCCTGAAGCACAATAAGTTTCAGGATTCCATTCTATCCCCTTTTTTTTGCTCTTTTCTTTGTTTATTTGCTCTGCCATGAGGAGCCCTGAGGGTTTTTATCCCAGGAGAGCAGAGGGAACATATTTACAGCCCTGTCACCCACAGGCTCAGCTGTCGGAGTCAGGGAAGGAGCCCATCCCTCTCCACATCAGCCTGGATGTTCTCTGCTGCTTTTGGGATAGACCCTTGGCTCCCACCACTGCAGCGAGGGCACAGGAAGAGATGTAAATCCAAGAGAAAGAAGTTGACTTCCTTCTTCATGTCCTCATATCCTCTTTTTTTGCGGGCTGTGTTGGAAAACAGCCTCCCAAAAGTAGGACTTTTTATAATAAATGGGAGTAATGGCTTGTGCAAATTGGTTTTTATTTTCCTTAGGCAGCTAAAGCAAGATAAATGGATTTATGGAAGTGTTAAGGATGAGTCTTATTTAGTTATAAAGAACTGTCAGCAGAATACAGTTGTTAACAAATCAGCCTTTGGAATTGGATTGTTTTAAAATCCATTCCCATTCCAAGTAAGTTTTATCTTAATTCCCATGGGTTTTGGATGTTTCAGCCTGCTGGAGCTCAGAAAGGTATAAAACATGATTTTATCCATGTGAACTTTATCCAGTGGGAATGATACAGTTTGATGGACTGGATTAATAATTAAAAGCCAAGGAAAAATGTTTTTAATGTGGTGTAATCTGGGATTTCACTGGCACTGGGACTTTCTCCCACTCCAGGTTTATGTTATCTCCAATGAGATTCCTCCGAGCTGTCATCGGAAACAAATTTCTTTCAAACCATAAGGGTATAACTATCTGATTCTTTTCTTCATTCTGAATTAATATGTGCCAGAGTAAATCCATCATTTTACACATCCAGGCATGGAAAAACAAACTTGCCATTCGTGTTACTTCAAGCTCCGTGTACTTTCCCAAGCACCTCAGCTGATAAGTAAAAAACTATAGAATTCATGTTTGGAAAAGACATGGAAAATAGCAAAGTATGGCAATTTAAATGGTGATTGGTTGGAGTTAAACATGGCCCAAAAGCTAAACTCTGGGTTTTACCATTTTGAT
Organism: Corvus brachyrhynchos; assembly: GCF_000691975.1. Lineage (NCBI taxonomy): Eukaryota > Metazoa > Chordata > Aves > Passeriformes > Corvidae > Corvus > Corvus brachyrhynchos. The sequence continues at coordinate 395,324 of NW_008237903.1, read as the reverse complement.
GTATTTCTTCCCTTTGCCTCAGCAGGTAGCACCCGGCCATGGGAGGAAACCACACGCAGCCCAAATTCATCCTCTTGGGAATTACAGACACTCCGTGGGCACAGGCCCCTCTTTTTGGGCTCTTCCTGTTGATTTACATCATCACTTTGGTGGGGAACGTGGGGTTGATGGTCTTGGTTTGGGTGGCTCCCAGCCTCCACACCCCCATGTACTTCTTCCTCGCCCATTTTTCCCTGGCCGACGTCTGCTATTCCACCATCATCTCCCCCAAAATGCTCACAGACCTGTTATTTGGGAATAAAACCATTTCCTGGGCCAGCTGCGTGACACAATTCCACCTCTTTGCTCTCTTCGCCACGGCCGAGTGTCACCTCCTGGCCACCATGGCCTACGACCGGCACGTGGCCATCTGCCACCCCCTGCTTTACGTCACAGTCGTGTCCCCTCGGGCCTGCTGGCAGCTGGTGGCCTGGTCCTACCTCGTGGCCTCCCTCAGTGCCCTCATCTACACCAGCTGCACATTTGGGGCCCGTGCCCCCCCCCACCGGGCTGGGCCCCAGCCTGGTCATCCTGCTCTGCTACGGCCGCATCTTCCACACCATCCTGGGCATGCGCTTGGCACCCAGCAGGGCCAGAGCCTTCCACACCTGCGCCTCCCACTTGGTGTCTGTGTCCGTGTTCTATGGGGCTCTGTTCTTCATGTACCTGCAGCCGGCGTCCCGGCATGGCAGCCGGGACAAGGTGGCCTCTGTCTTCTACACTGTGGTCAGCCCCATGCTCAACCCTTTCATCTACAGCCTGAGGAACAAGGAGGTGAAGGCAGCGCTGGGGAAGTGCAGGAGGAGGATGTTAAACCACTGCCGGCATCAGAGAGGTGCAACTCATGGCATCAGGGAGTCCTGGAATGCTTTGGGTTGGAAGGGACATTGAAGATCATCATCTGGTCCTACACACCATGGCCAGGGACACCTTCCACTAGACCAGGCTGCTCGAAACCCCATCCAACCTGGCCTGGAACTTTTCCAGGGATGGGGCAGCCACAGCTTCTCTGGGAAACCTGTGCCAGGGCCTCACCACCCTCACAGGGAAGAATTTCTTCCCAGAATCCCATCTAAACCTAGTCTCAGCTTAAAGCCATTCCATGTTGTCCTGCCACTCCATGCCCTTGTGGAAGCAAACCATTCCTCTAAAGTAAGAGATGATCCATAAAAATAATCAGATTTTTCCCTGATCCTAACAATTTTATATAGATTCTTCCACAATTCCTCACAAAACTCAATTACAATATTTATCCTAGAGAAATAGACCTCACAGTCACATATTCCTTGGGAGGAAACCAGGAGTGGGAGCTTCAAACTTGAATTCCCTTTGCAGCCAGCAGCCTGTCGAAAGAAATCACTCAGAATTATTCCAGGCTATTATTCCAATTAAACCTCTCTTTCTCTCAGGAAGAAAAAATCACAGTTTTATTGGTTTATAACTTATTTTGCACTGAGCAATATGTATTTTTCTTGCAAGATTATTGTCCTTATCCCTAAACTCCAATAAAATTCCTCATTACTACCTGTGAGTTATTTATTAGAGTTGAGCTTCTGGGGTGGGAGGGAGCATTTGGGAAGAGGAAGATTCTTTTTTAATTTGATTGGTAAAAAAATAAGATAAAAGGCTTAAAAAGTGCATTTTTGCCAGAGTTAGAAAGATAAAAAACTGATGCAAGTCAGGATCTCAAGATACACCTTGGAATATCAAGGGGAATGCAAGCGTCCAAGTGCCAAAACACACCATGAAAACCTAACAAGTGTGTTTCACTCAAAATTTAAGCATGTGTCTGGTTTTCATAGGAGAAAGAATCCTTAACATCTGATCTATGGATCAGATGGGAGCTGTCTGGGTTTGGAAAAGGCCATAAAAAAGCCAAAAACAACAGTTCTCCAAATCATGGCTCAATAAAGAAGATACAGGAATGGCCACAACACTGGGGGGAGAGCAGCAATCCTTCATCTTTTCCTGGCATGCACTTTTAATGGAAAAACCTCCTAATTTCTGCTCATCCCAACGAATTGCAGAGGATATTTGTCATTTCTGAGGGCAAACTGAGTTGCAATCCTGCAACTTCCTTTCACAATAGGGGTGGTCTGGATAAGGTCAGCAGACACTTCCCCCTCTTCCTCCTCTTCTCCACACACCTGATTGTGGTTGTCCCTCACCCATTGACACCTTTGAGGGGTGGGATGAGCTCTGACTCCACAGGGAGATAGGCCTTGGCTGTGGCAGGGAAAGGTGGAAGCAGGAAAATTTTCTCTTTGGCATTGTGTTGTGTAGATGTTGTGTTCTGAGGAGTTCTATGAGCATTAAGTTCCATTTGAAAAGTGAATGGATGGTGAACAGTGTCCTCCTTCTCTGGAAAAAAACAGCAGGAGAAGAGGTGGTTTAGGTCTGGGGGAAAATGGCTTCCACCTGGGAAAGGTGGATCTGGAGCTGGATGAAGAAGTTGGAATCGATATAAGTAGATGATAAAGGGCTTGGCAAGACAGAGACTTCTGATATCAAAGTTGGGTGGGAAGGGACTGTAAAGCTCATGCCATTCCAACCCCCTGCCATGGCAGGGACACCTTCCACTGGACCAAGCCCTGTCCAACCTGGCCTTCAACACTTCTAAGGATGGGGCAGCCACAGCTTCTCTGGGAAACCTGTGCCAGGGCCACACCACCCTCATAGGGAAGGATTTCTTTCCGATACCCAGTGTAAACCCACTCTCCTTCAGTTCAAGATTTTCAGGTTTTAATGAAGAATTAAGAAAGCCCACCAGCAGGTCTGATGCTCCAGAGTCCCACCATACAGGTGGTCACAGCTATTTCCACCACAAGTGATGCTGCTCCCATTCCCAGGGCAAGAAGAGATCCTTGGGGACCAACCACCCTTCAAGGAATCATCAGCTTAACAAGATCTCCTGGGCTTTGCCAAGAAAGTTTCCTAATCATCATCATGGAGCTCCTCAGAGGGCTTTTCAACAACAATTTTTGTCATTCTTCTTAACAAGCCATGAGAGACTAATTAACAAAGAAAAACAAGGAAGAAACTTTCTTCCTTGTTAAAGACAAAGTGAACTTCTCCAGCTGCTTTGTTTGCCAGTTCCAGGCCCTGGAGCCAAAAAGCTGGAGGGTCAATGTGTTGCCATGGGATTGTGTTAAGGGACATTAAAGCTCATCCAGTGCCATCCCCTGCCATGGGCAGGGACACCTTCCACTATCCCAGCCTGCTCCAAGCCCCATCCAGCCTGGCCTTGGACACTCCCAGGGATCCAGGAGCAGCCCCAGCTTCTCTGGGCACCCTGTGCCAGGGCCTCCCCACCTTCACAGGGAACAATTCCTTCCCAATATCCCATCTAAATGTTCTGTCAGTGTAAAGCCATTCCTCCTTGTCCAGCCACCCCAGGCCCTTGCCCAGAGTCCCTCTGCAGCTCTCCTGGAGCCTCTTTAGGCACTGGAAGGGGCTCTCAGGGGTCACCTCTACAGACTGAGCTCAGACACGGGTTAGTGCTGAGTTAACAGCTGGACTCCATGATCTTAGAAGGCTTTTCCAACCTAAATGATTATGGGATTCTGTAACTGTTTCTACCCCGTATCTGCTCCTGGTCAGCATCCCTGCCTCTCCTTCTGTGCTCAGTTTCACTGTACTTCCCACAGTTTGTTCATCCTTCCTCTGTGTCTCATGATTTATTTTAGAGGGGAAATCACACAATTGCCCAAAACTAAGCAAAACCTCTTTAATAATAAAGCCAAAATATGATCAAAATTCCACCAGAATCCATAGGAGCTGGCAGATGATGGCTCTCTGCTCCTTCAGCAAGCTTGGGCCTTCAGTTTGGTCACTGCCCACCCTGGGGTGGCACACAGGAAATTTCCCTTAGAAATGAATGACTGTGGAAGCAGCTCCTTCAGGAGGAGACTTGCACTGGTAAATAAACACCATTAGTTTCAGGAAATTAAATGGAAGTTTGAGGGTTTATGTCCCACTTCTTTATATATATATGAAATTATGTGTATAAAGATATTAATACATAAATTTCTTTATGTATATAAAGAAAATTTGTTTATAAAATGTCCTTATATATTTTTTCTTAAAATATATATAAATTTATCTCTTGAAATATGTAATTGGCTTCTTGACATCACAGGGAAATAAAAAGAACACCAGTTCTTACAGTAAGAAGTAGAGATTCAAGGACTGGGAGACAGCTCAGGATTTGGAGAAGTGCTGCAACTGCTAATTGGGAAGAAGGGAGAACACTTTAGAAACTCTCCTGCTGCATTTTATTTTTACACTATCAGGGATGTGTCTAAAAACCCAGAGAGGCAGATACAGAAGGAGTCACAATCAGGTGTGTGAGAGAAAAGAGAAAAGCTTCTCTTTTTTTACATCCTAAAAGAAGGAAATGGTTGCAGCAGCTGTAGTCAGAACAGATGAAGAGTCCCTGGTCCTCAAGCTCTACAAGTGATCAAGAAGGGCTTAAATTCCTGAAATTCAAATAGTATCAGGCAGCAAAGACAAATAAAAAAGGAAATACTATTTCTCAGCAGAACCTTTCCTCCCTATCAGTCTCCAGAGCCCAGCCTTCACCTCCTGGTTCCTCAGGCTGTAGATGCAGGGGTTCAGCATGGGGGTGACCATGGTGTAGAACACCGAGGCCACCTTGTCCTGCACCCGGGAGCTCCTGGAGCTGCGCTGGGAGTACATGGCCATGAAGGATCCATAGGAGAGCACCACGACAGCTAGGTGGGACGTGCAGGTGGAGAAGGCTTTTCGCTTCCCCGCGGCCGAGCGCGTGCCCAGGATGGCAGTCAGGATGAAGGCGTAGGAGAGCAGGATGGCCAGGATGGTGGCAGCCAGGTTGAAGCCTGCCATGACAAACATCCCCAGCTCGTTAGGTGCGGGGTCATGCAGGAGAGAGCGAAGAGCAGGGGCCCCTCGCAGTAGAAGTGGTCGATGACATTGGGGCCACAGAAGCTCAGCCCAAGGGCCAGGCCCGTGTGGAGGGTGGCATTTGTGACCCCTGCCAGGCATGAGCTGGCCACCAGAAGCACACAGAGCCCTCGGGACATGGAGAGGGAGTAGAGCAGGGGGCTGCAGATGGCCACGTAGCGGTCGTAGGCCATGGCAGCCAGGAGGTAGCACTCAGCGGTGGGAAAGGCCACGTAGAAATAGAACTGTGTGAGGCATGCGGCATGAGAAATGACCTTCTCCTCATCCAGGAGATCCCAGAGCAGCCTGGGAGTGATGCAGGAGGAATAACAGAGGTCCAGAAAGGACAGGCTTCAGGAAGAAGTACATGGGGGTGTGGAGCTGGGCAACCAGCCGGATCAACACCAGCAGCCCCACATTCCCCAGCAGGGTGATCACGTAGATCACCAGGAAGACCACAAAGAGAATAACCTGGACATTGCCCTGTTGGGAGAATCCCAAGAGGACAAAGTGAGCACTGGAGGTTCCATTTCCTTTGGCTGCCATCCTAATGCAGGTGCTGTAAGAAAACGGAGATGCAGGGTCAGCACATTCCTGTTTTCTGCACAAACACGTTAAAAATGCCTTTATTTTTATCAGCAAACATAACCTGGAGATGCAGGAACTGTGGGATTTACTGTTTGGTTCAAAATACATTTTAAAGCAGCCAAAGTTCACTACTGAGTTTGTTTCTAATGGTTTTAGTCTGGTTTAGCCACTGATTGGGTTTGATAAATCACTTTGCACATTGGAAGGTTTATTCCACCTCCTGAACACATTAAGGGGGTTGTTACTCATCAGATTCAAAGCATTAACTACAGTAATTTATCCTGACTTTAGAAATCTTTACTAATTTGAAAACCAAACTGAAAACAGTAAAAACCACCCAAAAAACAACCCCAAGCCTCATTGGTTTAGAAGATCCAAAGGAGACAAAGCACCAGTGACAGGTCAGGACATCTTTAAAAATTTTTTTGAAGAGTCAGAACATATGAAAATAAAATAAAATTCTTCCCTCCTTCCTGTGAAACTCTGAAATTCAGGTTCAAACTGGAACTTAAAAAACTCTTTAAATATGGTGATGTTTGTGTCATTCCTTTGAGAAGTGTGAAGTGGAGAAAGAAAAGGGTTTTAAAACCCTGGAGGCCCCAAAAATGTTGTGGTGCCATGAGGAACTGGGGGGAGTAAGATGCTGATATACAGTTCAAATAAATAGAAAGAAATAGATGTAAATTGGAAAATAATCCAGGTAGTGCTGCTATGAAATGATTGATCTTCAGGGCCAGGTTGGACAGGACTTGGAACAACCTGGGCTAGCACAAGGTGTCCCTGCCCGTGGAACATCACTGGAGGATCCATAAGGTCCCTTCCAACCCAAACCATGGATTCCGTGATCAATTCCTGGGTTTCACCTCAGAGACCCTGAGCTTGGATGATTATTTGTCATGAGAACAGGCTCCCACCTCAGGCCCTCTCCTTGCAACAGAGCAACTCCTTGCAGCCTTATTTTGGGTAAATCTCACCTGTTTGCTCACATCTCAGGCCCTTTTTGCTTGATCAGATTTTATTTCCTAGACCAAAATTTCCAGGGAGAAATAAACCCAGATTTCTTCCAATATTAGTGTGGAAGACAGGAATAATTTGCCCTCACAAAGAGCATCAAAACTTGACCAAAAACCCTGCTGTTTGTAATCCTCATTCACAGGAACACCAAGGGGTTTGTCACTGCCCGCCCCTGGAGGAGGAAATTTCCCTTGGGAATGGATGACTTTGGAAGCAGCTCCTTAAGGAGAAGACCTGCACTGGTAAATAAACATAATTAGTTAAATAAACTCAAATAGTTTCGGGAAATTAAATGGCAGCTTGAGAATTTATTTACCACTATATATATATATATATATATATGACCATTTTAATATATAAAAAAAGTTAATATAGAGGTTTATATATATTTTATATATGCAGCTATATATATAATTAATACATATAAATATTTTCCTAATTCATATAATTTAATTTTCTATATTATATGTAATTATATATATTTAAATTTATCTCTCAGAATATAGAATTAAAAAGGACTGGTGTAAGAAATTGAGATTCAGGGATTGAGAGACAGCCCAGGGTTTGGAGAAGTGTTTCAATTGCTAATTGGCATGAAAGGAAAACTCTGCAGGAACTCTCCTGCTGCAATTTATTTTTACATTTTCTGGTGATGAGGATGAGCCGAATTCAAGACTTTTAGGTTCAGACAGACCCTTCAGTCAATTTGCCCAGAGTGAGCCTCCCAATTCTGCTGATATGAGGAATATTCATCCAAAATTTGAGTCAGGAATTAAGGTTCAGATGTGCTGGAGTAAATGTTTTGCCATCAGGAAGGACCTTCGAGATTTCCTGGAGTTATTTATTATATTCCATAAAAACCTTCATGGACAAGTTCCTGCTTCCACAAACACTTGGGAAGGATAATTTTCCCCATCCAGCAAAAAATTGTCTCAAAACCACTTAAAATTTCAGCCTCTCTGGTTAATAAGATACTCACAGGTCCTTGAGCTGAAGTCCACACACTCCATCAGTCTGGCCAAAACCCGGAACTTTTCTGTTTCCATCCTCTAACGTGGCCGGAATATTTAAGTTTAGCCCCATCCCCATGCAACCAATTACCACAGGGTCTCTGAGGCACCTGAACACAAAATGAGCCTTCCCCAGAGCCCCTGGGAGCCATCCCGAGGTTCCTCCCTGGAGTTTTAGGGATGGGATCCCCACAGGACATCGGAATTGATGCCTGCAGAGCCTGAGTGATGCCATTTGTGAACACAACGTTGTTGGGAGGAAACACCAAAACAAGGACTTTTGCTAAAGGCTTGAATTTGAAAGATTTTAAAATTCTTCTCTAATTCTATATTTCTCTTCTCCCCTCCCCACCCCAAAAAAGCTGTTCCTCCAGATCTCAGTCAGAGGTTCATTGCAGGAAGTCACTTGAGTGGCTGTCTGTGCTTTTCTCCAGCTGCTGGTGGATGTCCTTGCACTCAGGAAGTATCGATGGCTCATCTCCATCTTGGTGGCCACCACAATGTCCACAGCTGCTCTCCAGCCTGTCCCAGTGTCTGGGACAATTATTCCCCCATGGGCAACACTCAGCATTTTCCCTTTTCCAAGTTTTTTTGGTTTCCATCTGCCCATTTTTGACCAGGAAAGCTCATTTTGAAAAGCCATTTTGCAATGTGTGCTTCAAAATGGCTGCAGGAGACTCACCTGCAGTCATCTGCATTGGCCAGAGAATCCTGGAATGGCTGGGGCTGGAAGGGACATTAAAGCTCATCTCATTCCATCCCATGCCACGGGCAGGGACACAGGATGACACATGAAGGGGGTTTGTCTCTCAGGAGCAAATATCAGTGCTGGATGTTCCATTTCTTTCCTCAAACCCCGCTGATGGTCGCAGCTCCTCTCATGGTCAGATGCTGTTCTCACAGAAGTTGGACACAGTTCACCCCCATTTACCCAATCCCCACTTCCAAAATGAGCCAAAACCTTTCGGTTTTGAGAGCAGCAGCTCCAGCATGAAGCCACAACATGCAGAGTGACAATGCCATGGCCACAGACTCAGGGTTTAATTCACTAAGGGCTCATGTTCCTGTTTAAAGGTCAGGTGATGGTCAAGGCAAGACCAGATGGACAAAAGTCACTGAATGGTTTCTCAAACTATTATTCAAATATTGAATATTTTTCAAATATTATTAAAAATATTCAATATTTTATTGCCAAACAATGGTTTTAAGGCCCTGGAGCAAGAAGAGTTGTTCTGGGGCTTATGTTTTAAATGTCTCAATGTTTTATTAAATTAATAATTATGGGGGGTTTATGTTTTAAATAAAACATTAAAAGAAAGATTAAAGATTAAAAATAGTCTTTAGTCATATTTAAAGAAAAAATGTACTGTCTTCTCTGCATCTAAATTAAACAACGTCCTGAGGGTGGCAGGGAGGATCAGAAGGGTGGGAGAACAGCAGGAGTAGCACAAGGAGGTCCCAGTTCATGGTCCTGATCACAGAATCATGGAATTGGTTAGGCGGGAAAAGTCCTCTAGGATCATCAAGTCCACCCATACCCACCTTTATTCCCTTACTCCCGTCTAGTCTCTGTTTCTAGGAGGCCTCTTCAGGCATCACCACCACTGCCCTGGGCAGCCTGATCCAGGGCTGCACAATCATTTCCATGGAGAAATTTTCCCTATATCCAACCTAAACCTCCCCTGGTGCAACTTGAGGACATTGTCTCCGTATCTGTGGGCATGTGAGTTGAGGGCCTCTGGGGTCCCTTCCATGGGGGGGTCAGCACAGCTGATAAGAGAGGAACAGGAGCATGAATAGTTCAAGGGGATTGATCCAGGCAGCTGGATTAAATAATAACCAGGGAATTATCAGGAAGCTTTGGGAACAAAGGATTCAGCTGATTGACCCTGAGTGCCTGTGAGTTGTATGTCATCAATAAATCAGCAATTTCCTTGATCCTGCCTTGATTTAATCCAACCAAGCAGCTTCTCCTCCATCCCAAGTTATTCTGTGTCTCTAGGAGAGCTCCATCACTCTGGATTTCACCATGGACCTGGCACATGGTGAGATAAAACACAAATTGGAGGGTTTTGGTTTTTTTCACATATGCAGTGCTTGTGCACCAAAACATTTAACACCAAATATGTCACAGAATTCTGGAATGGTTTGGGTTGGAAGGGATCTCAAAGCTCATTCAGTTCCAACGCCCTGCTGTGGGCGGGGACACCTTTCATTAGACCAGGTTGCTCCAAGCCTCATCCAAACACCAAAACTGGAGTGAAATTGTTATTCTCAGCTGATACTGAACCAGCCAGCATATAACCTAAATCAAAGTGCAGAAGGCCCTGAAAATGTCCTGACATATTTCACAAAAATCCCAGGCTATCACCCACACCTCCAGTGTATCTGGCCACAAGGTTAAAACATCCAAGCTGATTTTCTTTTCCTGAGTCTCCTCCAAGCCTCCTTTACCACCTGGTTCCTCAGGCCGTAGATCAAGGGGTTCAGCATAGGGGTCACCACAGTGTAGAGCACAGCAGCCCATCTATCTCCTCCCCTGGAGGTTTCTGACCTGGGGATTAAGTACATGAAAATCAGTGACCCATAGAAGGTGCTGACGGTGGTGAGGTGGGAGGCACAGGTGGAGAGGGCTTGGCGCTTGCCTCCGGCAGAGCTGGTGCTCAGGACGGTGGAGATGATGACCATGTAGGACACCAGGACCACCAGGATGCTGGAAACACCGAGCAAAGATGATGTCCTCATGATGTTGAGGCTGAGGGTGGTGTTGGAGGTAGAGAGCGAGATCAGCAGGGAAATGTCACAGAAGAACAGATCAATGGCGCTGGAGCCGCAGAAGAACAAGTTGGACATGCTGATGGTTTGTCCCACACCGTTGATCAGCCCCAGGAGGTAGGACCCAGTCACCAGCCGGGAGCAGCGCTCTGGGGACATTACAAGGGGGTAGAGCAGGGGGTGGCAAACAGCCACGTATCGGTCATAAGCCATCACAACCAGCAGGACGCACTCGACCATCTCAAACAGGTCAAAAGTGAACACCTGAGCCATGCACCCGGCATAGGTGATTCCTTTCTTCCCCAACAAAACCCCAGCCAACATCCTGGGGGTGATGATGGTGGAAGTGCAGAGGTTCACAAAAGCCAGGTTGCCCAGGAAATAATACATGGGGGAGTGGAGCAGGGGACTGACTCTGATCAAGGCAATCATCCCAAGGTTCCCCAGGATGGTGACAAGGTAGGTGAGCAGGAAAAGCAGGAACTGGGCAACCTGAGCTGCTGGTGCCTCAGGGAACCCTGCCAAGATGAACTCGGTTGCTTGGGAGCAATTGCTTCCTGCCATTCCTTCCATGCGTGTTCACTGAGTGACCTCCTTGCCGGAGATTTCTTCCAAGTGGAAAACCCTCTTTCCAGTGGGATCTGCTTGGAGACAATCCTACAAGATCTAAAGCAAGAGTTCAGGCATTGATCGATGAGAAAGAGCTGGGGAGAAGTCACAGTATAGGCAGGGAGAAGATCTAGGTTACACAACTCAGTAGCTTTACCTTGGCGCCGCCTTTAATCCCATGCGTGTGTCAGGTTGCGCGCTAGCTCAAAGAGAGCCCGGAGGTCCAGCTGCACTCCGACTGATTTACGGCGGCACATGAAAAAAGCAGAAAGGGGGGGGCGCCCACCCGCGGGGGGGGCCCCTGGGGAGAAGTCACAGTATAGGCAGGGAGAAGATCTAGGTTACACAACTCAGTAGCTTTACCTTGGCGCCGCCTTTAATCCCATGCGTGTGTCAGGTTGCGCGCTAGCTCAAAGAGAGCCCGGAGGTCCAGCTGCACTCCAACTGATTTACGGCGGCACATGAAAAAGACAGAAAGGGGGAGCTCCTCACCCGAGGGAGCTGCCTCTGAGCAGGGTGTGAAGGCACGCAGGTGGAGGCAAAGAAGCAGAGAGAAGGGACTCCTCATATAAATTCCACACAGAAGGTTTATTCATGTGAAAGGGATGAAGAGCCAAGGATCCGAGGGTTTCCAGGGATTTTATAGTGGGGATAGGAAAGGTGGAGATAAGGGATACAGCCAATAGGATATGGGATAGGAGGCGGAGTTGAGAGCAAGGGAACCAATGAGATTAACACATAGGAGGGATTCAGGGAAGGAACCAATGGGGTGTCAAGTAATGTGGCGCGTTCTAGAACTAATACATATTAACTTAAGGAAAATTAATATTAACAAACTTATACATAAAACAGGGCAGGGAAAACACAAACCGATCATATAAAAATATGTAAACTGCGGAACTGGGGGCTTGTGGGTTCTAACCCTAACTAGAGAGTGGGTTGCTAAACTTCAGTGCCTGACCACCACAGCTTGGTGTTGGTTGTATCCTCAGGAGTCAGGGAGGCTGCAGCCACCTGCACTGCCACATGTGTGTTCAGTTTGGGACTTTGAGCTCATCCAACATACCCAGAAGCAAAGAGAAACCTGATAAAAGCTGTAAAAGCACAGAATTAATTATTCATCCTTGGGTTGGCATCTGCCAACTGCCTGCTTTGTCTGTCTTCTCCATAGAATCCTGGAAGGGTTTGGATTGGAAGGGGTCTTGAAGACCATCCCATTGCACCCCATGGGCAGGGACACTTTCCACTAGACGAGATTGTGGCCTTGAATGCTTCCAGAGAAGGGGCATGCAAAACTTCCTAACTATGAAGCCTCCCCTCCCTCCTGGATGCACTGGTTTGGCTGTAAAAGATTTTCCCAGCTCTTTACCCTGTTCCTGGAGTCTTCAAATAAAAACATGCAACACCCAAAGCTGAGCAATCTCCTCCTGAAAATATTTTTTTTGGGGAAAAAAAAGTAACTTAAAAAATCACCTTTTGGACATGCCTTATATCAGCAACGGTAAGATCCTTAAGTGTTCCTTACAGGAGAGCTTCCAGTCCTCATCCAGGAGACCTTCGTGGTCAGTGAGAAGACTTCAGAGCAAGTGCTCCAACGGGGGTGTCCTCACCACACACCGCTGCAGATCACCTAGATTTGGTGCTAAGCCCAGAGTATGATGAGCCCAGGAGCCTCCAGGTATGAGCTGAGATGAAAATCAAAGCTTTGCAAGAGAAAACGACAGGAGATGGGTGGCTCAGCATGCGCTGTCCTTGCTCATGGTTCTGCAGGATAATCCTCCACTACATCTCTGCACTCTGCCTGCTTCCCTCATGATGCTCTTCAAGGTGGATATTAAGGTGCTCTGCAGGTGAGTTTAAAAATATACCACCATCAGCAAAGATGTTTTTATGTAATTTGGGGATCTGGGGACTCTTGCAGCCCCAGGAGAGTGGCAAAGCCCAAAGAAGGTTGTTATCACTTTTCTGAGCTTCTGAGTTTGGAAGTGATTACCCACAGGAGATGATCTCACCTTGAGTGAGCCACAGGGCTTTGGGGACTCCTCAGAGCAACCACAGAGCAAACCCCTATCTGTTGTGTCAAATTTTTGAGCATTTCGGAGATTTTCAGCTCTACAAGTGCCATGGCTGGCATTATCACACCAGGGAGCTGACAGGGACCTTGCTGGTGGGCCACAGTCCCATGGGAGCTGGTATCCATCAGCAGTTCCAGTCATCAGAGATGATGAATCACCTCTCTATCCATTCTAAATTCCTTATACTCAAACCACAGCTCACTTGTCTCATCCCTGGAAGTGTTCAAAATGAGGTTGGAGCAACCTGGTCTAGTGGCAGGTGCCCCTGCCTATGGTAGGGGTGTAGAACAAGATGAGCTTTAAGGTCTTTTCCAAACCAAACCATTCCAGGATTCTATTAAGATTGGCTACAAGAATCCAGGAGAATCAGAGAATATGCTGAGTTGGAAGGGATCCACAAGGATCAAGTCCAACTCTCAGCACTGCCCATGACCATCCCCGAGAGTCACACCACGTGGCCCAGAGCATTGTTCAAATACCTCTTGAACTGTGTCTGGCTGGTGCTGTGCCCACTGTCCTGGGGATCCAGTTCCAGTGCCCAACCACCCTCTGGGTGAAGAATTTTTTCCTCATTATCCAACCTAAATCTCCCCTGACACAACTTCAGGCCATTCCCTTAGGTCCTGTCACTGGTCACCACAGAGAGGAGATCAGGGTCTGCCCTCCCTCTTCCCCTCAAGAGGAAGTTGTAACTGCCATGAGGTCTCCCCTCAGTCTCCTCCAGGCTCAACAGACCAAGTACCCTCAGCTGCTCCCCATACAGCTTCCCCTCAAGGTCCTTCACCATCTTTGTTGTCCTCTTTTGGACACTCTCTAATAGTTTCATGTCTTTCTTATATTGTGGTGCCCAGAACTGCCCCCAGGACAAAAGGTCAGGCTGCTCCCTGGGTTGCCTTGTCATAAAAGGAAATCAGGTTTGATAAGCAGGACCTTCCCCTCATGAAGCTGTGCTGGCTGTGACTGATGACTGCATTGTCCTCCAAGTATTTTTCAATACCTCCCAGAATCACCTTCTCCATAACTTTCCCAGGCCCTGAAGTGAGACTGACAGGCCTGTAGATTCCAGGGTCCTCCTTCCTGCCCTTCTTCAAAATCGGAACAACTTCCAGTCAGCCAGAACCTCGCTGGATTCCCAAGACTGCTCAAAAAATTGAGAGAGGTTTTTCAATGACATCAGCAGCTCTTTGAGGATTCTTGGATGAATCCCATCAAGCCCCATGGCTTTGCAGAGATTTGGATTTCCCACACAATTTCAAGCCTGTCTTTTTACTAGATGCTCAACCCACTGCCCCTTCAGCACAAGACAAAGATCCCACTTCTGTGCTAGATCCAAACAAAAATGGGACCAGCTGCCTTTTACTGGTGTGGGAAAGAAAATGCCCAGTTTACAGAAACAGACGGTGCAGAAAAATCAAAAAAGACCATACCTTTGGAATTGGCATTCCCCTGAGCAGGAATAGGGGTTGCAATGCCCCAGGCTCCAAGTCTGCTTCCCAACAGAAGCAAAGGTCCAAGCTGAAAGATGTCTGTGGATTTCAGGTTTCCTTTGCCTGTGATGGGAACAGCCACTGGACTGGGAACAGTTCCACCTGACATTCAGCAGATCCCCAATGGAACAATAAACCAACATTGATGTTTTCAAACTCTGAGTGACACCAGCTTCAAAGCTTCCATCTCCCAGCCTTCGGGGCTCCCTAAAAAACAAATACTTTAGATAAGAACATGGGCAGTTAAACATGTCCTCGAGCAGACACACAGGCTGGTCCCACTGCCCTGTGGCTCCATCAGACACTGATCACACCTGAAGTTTCCCTCTAGGATAACCAGGTACACTGGGTACATTTACATTCCACCTTGCACACCTCACCAGTTTCCACGGCACAGTCAGAAGGCATTTACTCAGATGAATGGAGGCAGACAGTATGAGAGGTTTCTGCAGCTGTGAGGTTCAGGGAGTCAGACCAACCCACAGGTGTCCAAACACAGCCTGATGGGCTCCTGCCACAGCCTAGGCTGGGAAACAGATGGGGGAATCCTTTAACCTCTGCAGGGAGCAAGGTATAATTTTTGTTTTAACATTTCCTGGTTGGGCTGCAGTTACATCTGTCCTTTAGAGTGAGAGAAATATAGATGGAAATATGAAGCTGTAAAGCCAGGCTGTATGGAAAAATCAAATCTAGTCTGGTTAAGGTACGGTCTGCAGCCTCCCACTGGGCTGGAAACATCCCAATGCATTCGGGAAAGGAAGGGATGCAGAATTAAATGCTCCTTTGACACCATGGCATGTCAAAGCCCTTATCAGAGGCTGGAAAGAATTTATAGAACTTTGCAAGAGATTCTCCTTTTGTTTTTTGTTATTCCAAGCAATGCCAAGCAGAGAGATGGCCATGGACCAGGGGTGAACTGTGGATACAATATTGCTGCTAGCAAGAATTTCTCTTGCTTCTTTCCAGTCCCGTGAGATATTTTCTCTCTCACGGAAGACATTAGCAGAGTTCTATAAACTATGAACACCTGCAACGTTGCAGAGCTTTGTTTATAGTACAGTAGGAAAATATTTTGACAATGGATGTTTTAGGATTTTAGCCAATCACCCCAAGGGTTGGCTGATCCTTTGACCAATTAGACTATGAAGAAAAAAGTCTATAAAAGAGTTGTAAAATAATTAAATAAAGGACTCTTGCTGCACAATGCCTGCCTGCTGGATCTATCTCTCTTCTCCCCACCACTGTGGGATACCGTGATAGTGAACACCCTCATTGCTCCCACCCTCCAAACACTGAGGGAAGCCCCCTACCCAAGCAAGTGACATTATTTCCAGTACTGATCTTTCAAAGATTCATGTTCCAGGTGACATTCTGTGCTTCCAGCCTGGGATATCCCAACAGCCAGTGCCATTCTGAGAAGTCCAGCAAAAGCCTGGATTCTCCCTGTGCTGCTCCATCCCCATGCCAACAACCCAAGCAGACTCCCCCTCTTCTAAACATGCTTTTGTCATGAATATTCCAACAGATCCATTAAAAAAGCAGGAACCAGCCCCACTAGAAAAACAGACTCCTCTTCCCCAACACATCAGATGTATTGCTTCATGGAGTTATGGAAAAAATAACACAGGTTTTTCTTAGAGAAACAGGGCAAAAACAATGAAAAGGCTGAATCATTTTTTAGATCTCTTATCTGCAAAATCATCTAAAAAAGTTACTTCTGGCCAGCACAGAGATCCATGGATTCACTGGCTTTTGCCTTCAAAAAAACCAACTTCATGACCTAGGTTTCCATCACAACCTGGGAATATTGTGTTAACATTCTTGTATGACACCAGTACTTGATTCCCAGGTGTGGGCAGTGCATTGAAATCGGTGTTCCCTGGGCTAGAAATTACCCTTGAAAATGACAGGCCTGTTAAGGAAGACTCAGCTTTGTAATCTCTACAAATGCACCTTTTTCTTACGAAAATTTCATTTCAATTGAATTTTGCCCTTCGGCTCAGAGGGCAGACTCTGCTAGAAATCTTTCTGGCGGATACACTATTATTTAAAACAATAAAATACATTATATTGATCAGCTCAAACTTACACAGACAAGAAAAACTTGATTAGAAGTGTCTGCTTTGCCACCTTTCCACCCAGGGTGGCGATGCCCAGTCTCTGGGTGGCCGGAGGCTGGCACTGGCTGTATGGGGACCATCCATCCCTGTGGCTGCAACAAATTATCTTTGTCACATGTTCCACTTGGGATTTATCTGTAAAACGTGTCTTCCTATTCAGATTCATTTCTAAGCTGTTAAGAAGATACTTCCTTGCCTTTGAACACGATGCCCTAGAGCTCAAACAGCCATTTAGAGAAGAAAACACACACGAGGTGGACAAAAGCACCAAATCTTGGACTCAGTACACAAAGCTGCAAGGGCAAAACCATCGAATCTCACAACAGAACTGAGATGGGGGAAAAAAAGCTCCTGTTGGCCAGGAAATTAAACCTCCTTTACCCAAGTTAAGAAAAAAAACCCTACCAAGAACATCAAAAACAAACAAACAAACCAGCCTCAGCCTGTACTGAGTTGTGTTTGATGCTCATGAGCTTCCCAGACAGGAGATGTCTGAGGTGAGGTTTCACACACCATTTTCAAACCCTCTATCCCTGCAAGTTCCCTCCCACTCTGGCACCATTGCTGTGCC
>NW_008237903.1:376990-377767 GCF_000691975.1 Corvus brachyrhynchos | reverse complement strand
CCACCAGTGGAGTCAGGTCGGGCTGGGCTGGGCTGAGCTCGGGTTACGCTCCTGACATCTGTCCCGGGCAGCAGCAGCAGCACAGCCCCGCTGCCTGCCCCAGCTCTCAGCAGCTGAAGCAGCAGCCACCTCCAAAGGGCATTTCCCACTGCTGCTTTGAACCCTCTCCTTGCCCTCGCACACAGCTACATCTCATGTGTGGTCACAGGGCTAAAAGCTCCCGGCAGACAAGTCCAGAAAAAGCCCAAAAAAGCCCTCAGAGGAGCTCAAAGCAAAAGCAGAGCCCAGGCAGCAGAAGGAAGCCTGGACAGCTCCTGTGTTCCACCATCCTCGCTTCTGGCAGCCGAGTCACCGCCCTGCTCATCCCCAAGGGAACTCATCATCGCCCCTTCTTTGATACAGTCAGGCTTCAGATGCAGGGAGCTGGGAATCCCAGGCACAGAAACCACGAAGCCAACCAGGGCTCAGTGCCTGTGAGCTACAGAGAAGGAAAATGCAAACGCTGTGATGTTTTGGAACTCTAGACATCGTGAGGGTATCATCACAAACATCCTTTCACCACCACTTCCCTGAGCAGGAAATTCTTACATTCCCCAACGCTGACTTCCACAGGAGCTTTAATAAGTTATTTTAAAAGGGAGCCCGGGCGGGTACGCTCTGAGGGCTCAGGGGACACGGCGGGGCGCGCGACCCTCCCCTGTTCCCGCTCCTGAGGCCAAACAGAGGGATCGGCGGTGGGGGGGAAACGAATTCTGATGAGTCTCCTAACATCCCTGC
>NW_008237903.1:371954-376906 GCF_000691975.1 Corvus brachyrhynchos | reverse complement strand
TGACGCTCCCGGGCGGGGCCCGCTGTCCAATCAGCGCTGCCGGCACCTCAGCGCATCGGCCAATCGCGAGCCGGGCGAGGCTTTATAAGGCCGGGAGGCTGCAGTGAGCCGGTGTTTAATGCTTTGTGTTTGGTGTATGCTGATGCGTGGCTCCCCTGGGCTGTTTTAGTGGGGTGCAAATACGTTTTAATTCATTTATTTAAACTACATTGCAATTAAAATGATGTTTAAGTATGTGGTATGCTGGAGAGCAAGTGTTAGGTGGCCCCAGTTGAAGCGGTGTTGGGGCTGAGGGGCTGTTACTCTCTGGGTCTCCCAGGGTATGCCTCAGAATTCCAAAGTCTTTCTCTGTGAAGAGTTAGGAGGCAATGGTTGCTCTAATTTGGCTTTTTTCCTGATCCTTTTTGGGCTGAAATAGTGTGTTTTGGATGTTCTGTGTCTGTTTTTACTCTTGGTTGGGGTTTCCCCTGGTTCTGGTTGAGTGCAGAGGGTTTTGCTCTCTGCTGGGACAAGTAATTGCTTTGGGAAGCTCCTTTATAGATAAGAATTATATCAAGTCTTGGAGTTTGTATCCTTAAGGCTGTGATGTGTACTCCTAGCATGGAATTGGGGTACACTGGGCAGGGAATGGGAAGCACAGAGTTTTTCCTACCTTAATTTCTCCAACCTGTAACTTTTTGTTGTGTTTGTGGTTCTGGCCGCAGTCAGCGTTTGGGACAGGAGCTGGGAAGCTCTGCTCCCTTCCCGGGTGGTGTTGCTGCATCCCTGCTTGGGGCAGGGGGCAAGGGGGTGTTTTTGTTCATGTGGCTGTGTTCTGCATACCTTGACTGGCAAATGCTGCAGCTGTGGTTGGAATATTCCCATGGAGATCCTGGGGACAGGTAACACTCCTTCCACTTGCAGGTGGATCTGTGCTGCATTCAGGGGCTCTGGTTTGCCCTGCATTCCCAGAGAGCATTTCCCAGTCACTGGTTGCTGCCCAAGGCAGAGGCAGTCAAAGGAGAAAAGATCCTAGGGAAGCCATGAAGTCTCCACTTGCTCCTTTTTCATGCCAAGTACCCTGGAGTGAGTGCAGTGACCCCTGAGGATGAAGAGAGGCTTGGGATGAGGCAAAGAGACTTGGAGAAATCATTTTCCAGAATGACACTTTAATATTTTTCAAATCCTGTACTGCCCAGTGTGTGACTCTGACGTTCCTTGTAGCTGTTCACTTCTGCTCTCTCATGCTTGGTTAAACATAACAAAGCCTCTCCAGGCCTGCTCTCCAAGGACACCCAGACTGTCCTAGGCCCAGAAAGTATAAACCAAAAGCCTTTGAGAGGGGGGCAAGCTGAGGGGAATTACATCATAGAACTGAAGCTTTAATTGGAGAATTAACCCTGCTATGCAAATGAACCAAACCTATAAAGGTGTGAAGAACTCGTGACCTGCTGTCCATCTTGGGGTCCATCTTGGCAGTGGCCTCTGGCTCCCCCGGGGGACCTTTGAAGGCCTTTCAAGTAAATACCCACCTTTATTCCCTTACTCCTGTCTAGCCTCTGTTTTCAGGTGGCCTCTTAAGGCATCAAGTTTGTCTAATATTTGGTGCTCTTGTCCACCTTGGTTGTGTTCCCTATTTTCAATGGGTGATGGACTTCTGGGGCACTGCATTCAAAGGCAGGCAAATACCTTCCAATCTATGGTATCATTTCTCCTAATTTTTTTCCATTTCGTTTTGTGTGCCAAAATTGGTTGTTTTCATGCTTTGTAGTTAGGAATGCCCAGGAACTGCATTGACCCTTCCACACAAAGGAGTCCAAGTGCACACTATTTAATTGGATTAGTTGTTGACTGAAGAATAAAATTAAATTAAATCTGTTGGTGTTTCTACTGATACACTGGGAAAATTTGGTGTGCGTGTGTATGTGGGGCTTTGGCCACACCTGTAGAGATGTAAAGAAGCACTTGGACTGCTCTGGATATGTAATGGTCAAGTACTAAGGCCTGAACAACAGGTCCTGAGACAAAGCTGAGCTCTTGATGAACCTTGCAACAAAATGTTCTATTTATATCCACTTCTTCATGAAATACACAAGATCATTAGTGTTAGGATTTAGGTATCTGCTCGTTAACAGAACAGATTGACCTTTCTGTATTTAGAAACTGGACAAGGCTGTTTTGGGAGGTCCATGGTCAAAGGCAACTCCCTGGGTTGCTCCCTGAGCCCTGGCCAGGCTTGGGGAGGAAGCCAGGAGGAGGCTGACCC
This sequence comes from Corvus brachyrhynchos, assembly GCF_000691975.1. NCBI lineage: Eukaryota > Metazoa > Chordata > Aves > Passeriformes > Corvidae > Corvus > Corvus brachyrhynchos. The sequence continues at coordinate 374,661 of NW_008237903.1, read as the reverse complement.
TAGATGCTCCCGCATTGGAAGTTGTGTGACTGCGGGAACTCACGCCTTCTGAACAACCAATCAATATGACTATAGAGAAGCTTCTTATTGTTTAAAATACACTCCACTCACACATCTCACAGCTTTTACCTAATACTTTACCTGTACACTTTACTTACTTATACAGTTCACTTACTTACACATTTTACCTACTTATAACTTCCACATATCACACTACCTATACGCCTTACTTAATACCTTTCTTATACATAATACTCTACTTATTATACATTTTACTTGTTTATCTTACACTGCTTACACATGTTACTCTACCTACACATTTCACCTACTTATCCATAATACAGTACATTACATTTTGCAACTGCTCACATATTGTTCAATTGGTCCCTCTATCTTGTCCATGAGCTCTGCACATACTTTTCAGAAAATAAGATTGGTTTTAATCCAGTGGGGCACAGTACTTTTTTATCTATTCCTTGCTGTCTTGGTATTTAGTTTTTCAGCTTCTTCTTTCCCAATTCAGCACAGTTTACCTTTCAGTCCTTGATGAATTCCTGAGGGCTCCAGATCCAGGCAAGCAAAGTCGAGATGATGACAGCAACAAAACCCATCCAGTGATCAGCAGCCAAGTTAGTCCAGGAAATCCAAACAACAAGACAGCAAGGGACAGGAAGCAGATATAAACCTACCCCACCTCTCTCCTGGAACCTTCAGACTGGAGCTGAAAACAGTCCAAGTGCACACTATTTAATTGGATTAGTTGTTGACTGAAGAATAAAATTAAATTAAATCTGTTGGTGTTTCTACTGATACACTGGGAAAATTTGGTGTGCGTGTGTATGTGGGGCTTTGGCCACACCTGTAGAGATGTAAAGAAGCACTTGGACTGCTCTGGATATGTAATGGTCAAGTACTAAGGCCTGAACAACAGGTCCTGAGACAAAGCTGAGCTCTTGATGAACCTTGCAACAAAATGTTCTATTTATATCCACTTCTTCATGAAATACACAAGATCATTAGTGTTAGGATTTAGGTATCTGCTCGTTAACAGAACAGATTGACCTTTCTGTATTTAGAAACTGGACAAGGCTGTTTTGGGAGGTCCATGGTCAAAGGCAACTCCCTGGGTTGCTCCCTGAGCCCTGGCCAGGCTTGGGGAAGAAGCCAGAAGGAGGCTGACCCCAGATGCTCCCGCTCTGGAAGTTGTGTGACCTTTTTTACTGCCCAGTGTCCAAGCTGGGCCCTGTCCCAGCACAGTCGGAAGCCTCTTTGCCTGCGGGTGGACGCACCTGTTGGAATTCCCAGTTCTGGGAGGGGCTCTCCAGTGCTTGGCTGTGACAGGGGCTCCCCAGCTGCTGTGAGGCTCTGGAGGATGGTGAAGTCTTGGGGGCAGGTGGTGCTGGATCTCAATCCCTGTAGACAATCTTTGGTAGCAATGATGAGGTGCATTGCTGAGCTTCTCCTTATGCTCTTTTGAGAGGCAAATCAGAGACTTCTTCCCAAAGCTCTGCAAAGCAGAATGTCAACTGAATTAATTGGAAGCCTCAAAAAGAATTGTTCCTGTAATTAATGACATAATGAAAGTATGCAAAGAAATGGAGTAGATTTGGTGTAACTTTCAGAAGTAGTTCAGGGAGTACAAACTGTGCAAAATTTTATCAGTGAGATGAAAGAAATGAATTTATTGCCTTCAAATCACATCTTTTGTTCACATGGTTCACATGAGAGTTTCTAAAATGTAGCTGAGATCTGCTGTGACAATTTGTGGCTAAAACCACTGTGAGACACTGGACTATTAATGATGAATGCATCCAAACAATGGCCCATTTGTGGAGAGCAAGGTTACTCTGCATGGTCCAGGCTGGCGTTCCTGGAGGGAGCAGGAGAGGTTTTGGGTGTGGTCTGGCCAGTGTGCATAAGACAGAGAGGGGTGAACTATCACTGCCTAGAGGCTAAAATGGGCTTGGAGGGAGTAAGGGACAAATCCTACAAGGTGAGATGGCGCCTATTCAGTAGTAGACAAATGGAAAATATGGGGGATAAATCTTGAGAAAGGCTTCTTGGTGGAAAATAAATATATCGAAGGAAGAATGAGGGAATCAGTAGTGGGCAGGTAGGGGAATTTTAGGGGGTAAAACTTGAAATAATCTAAAGGTTGAGAATGAATATTTTGATGTACAAATGAAGTAATAAGTTGTGGACAGTTAAGGAAAATTTTGGGGGTAAATCTTGAGGTAATCTCTAGGGAGAATGTGAACAGTGACATAATCTGAGGCAGTCACTGGGGGTAGGCAAGGAAATTTGGGGTGTAAAACTTGGGAAGATCTGTAGGGCAGAGAATGAACATATTGAGGTAGAAATGAGGTGATCGGGAGTGGACCATCTAGGGAGATATGGGGAAACCCTGAGATAATATGTACGGTTATGTGATTTTGAGAAAAACTCTGATGTGATGTGCAGCAGACAGAATGAACATTTTGGGGCTAAGACAGACAGAACCTGTGCTTTCCCCCCCTCCCCCATCCCTCCCGGACTGGAGAAGGGGGTCCGGAGGAGAGGGTGGGGACAGGAGTGGGGAAGTCCTCCCCCGGAGGGGACCCATCCCCCCCCCCCACCCAGGACTCCCTCCTGAGACGGGGACCCACCCTGACCCCCAGCCCCGACTCCCCCCGGCGACCCCCAGTGCGATGTGTGGAAAGCCGGAGCC
>NW_008237903.1:370257-371083 GCF_000691975.1 Corvus brachyrhynchos | reverse complement strand
ATCCCGAGCCGGGCCCGACGCGCCGGGCCGGGCTCCGCTCTCAGCCCTGAGCCCCTCCCGGAGCCCGCCTTGGGCCCCACGACGCGGCCCCGGGCTCTGCCGCCAGCCCCGGACGCGGCGCTGAGTCGCTGCTCCCGAGCTCTGCGTGGGGCCGGCGAGCCCGGCTTCGGGCTGTGCCTGAGGCAGGACTCGGAGCCCAGAGACACAGACTCGCCCTGGCCCCAAGAGCCCGCTTTGAGCATCAAAACACGGCACTTGGGCTTTAATTCGAGCCCCCCCCCAGAATGCAGCACTTAAATCTCTCTTAGTGAAGCTCGAGCACTGGCTGACAGACCCTGGTTTCAAGACCCCCTAAACACAGGACTTGGTCTCTGCCTCAAGCCCCTACAATGCAGAACTTGGTCTCTCTGTGATCCCAAATGCTGTGTGAGGGATCCTGGTTTCAAGCCCCTCAAACAGGACTTAGTGTCTGTGCCTGAACTTGGCCATATGAGCCCGGTTTTGAGCCCCCAAAATGCAGCCCTTGGTCTCCGTTGCTGAGCCCAAACACACAGGACTTGGTCTCCCCTCAAGCCCTGAAAACGTAGGATTTAGTCACTGTTTCTGAGCCCCAGAATTGTCCCTATGAGCCTCATCAGGGATGTACTGCCGAGTGTCCCGGGCAGGGGACGCCTCAGCCTTCCCTGGGGTGCCTCAGCCTTCCCTGGGACACCTCAGCATTCCCTGGGACGCCTCAGTCTTCCCTGGGACACCTCAGCCTTCCCTGGGACGCCTCAGCGTTCCCTGGGGTGCCTCAGCATTCCCTGAGGTGCCTCAGCATTCCCTG
>NW_008237903.1:369186-370184 GCF_000691975.1 Corvus brachyrhynchos | reverse complement strand
CGGGCCTCCCCCCACAAGGCGGCACAACCGGGAGCGACCAGCCCCGGCCGGTCCCGCTGGCTCGGGGCAGCTGCGCCTTGAACCCGCCCTGAGCCGGCGGGGCCGTGAACACAGCGGGCACAAACCCCACCGGTGCCCTTTATTTCACCCTCAGAGGCACAGGATCGCAGCATTTCCTGGGCTGGAAGGGACCCGCAGGGAGCATCGAGTCCAAATCCTGGCCCTGCACCCCAAGAATCCCACCCTGTGCCCGAGAGCCTTGTCCAGACCCAAACTCTGCCCCCAAGACCCTGAGAACACAGCGGGGCTGGGAGAAGGATGACGATGGAGGATTTTATATATATATATATATCTCGTTGTACGATCGTTATATATCGTTAGATAGTCCAGTCATCAATATGCTCCTTACACCTCGTTACAGACAATCCTACAACCAATATGTTCCTCACACCTCGCTATAGATAATCCAGTAATCAATATGTTCCTTACACCTCGCTATACATCGTCACATGTCGCCTTCCCGGCGGCAGCTCCAGTGACCGACCAGGACCCCTCCTGACCCCCCCTTCCCATTCCCGCAGTCAGACCAGGTTTCCTTCCCAGCTCCACCCCAGGATTCCCGCGGCAGTCTCAGGTGTCTCTTTCTTTCCACAAAGCAAATTCTTCACAGCACCACAGAACCAGCCTGAGCTGGTCCCTCCGGCGACCACCGATCAGCTCATTCTTACCCCAAACTGTTCATTCTCTCCCCTGCAGATTAACCCAGATTTTACCCCAAAATGTTCATTTTGTCCCCTACAGAATCCACCCCCGGACCGACGCCTTGGGCCCCGCACGGCCGAGGCAGCTCCGGTGCCCCGTGCCCGGCCCCGCTGCTCCCCGGGCTCCGCCACGGCGCTCCTGAGTCTGGTCCCAGAAAAGAACCTCGGGCTTTATTTCTGAGCCCAAACTCGCAGGACCGGCCCGTCCCCCTCCGGGGATCCCCCGTGTGATGTGGG
>NW_008237903.1:358399-368873 GCF_000691975.1 Corvus brachyrhynchos | reverse complement strand
GGCCGATTCCCGAGGCCGATTCCCGGGGCTTAAATCCCCTCGGGCCCGCCCCGCACACCTGAGCCGGGCCCGCCCCGCCCCTTTTGGGGCCGCTCGTCCCGGAATGAGCCGCGACCATCGCTTTGTCCTGGCTCGGCGTCGCCTGTCCGTGCCTGCAGGGCGATGGGAACTGCAGCGGGAAGTCTCCCATCCCCATGGATGCCCCTCTCCATACAAGCCCTCGCACTGACCCAGCGTGTTTTCCACCTCCTTTGTCCCAGACAGGGAAACACTGCAGCTCCTCTGGGCAAAGGAAAGGCTCTTGTGCTATTCCCATAAAGAGAACACTTGGAATTAGTTCCCTGGGAGCCCAGTCCGGTCCTTCCAGTGACTGGGGGGCACCCAGAGGGTCTTTACACGAAATGAAAATGACATCCTGGCCCAGTGCATTGACAGCAGGATTGGACACTCCTGGCCAAGGTGACCAGTCCGTGGGAGTCGCACCGGTGACCATCCAGGGGGGATTTTAACTTGGAGACTTGCAGATTTCAGCGGGACAAAGTTCCAATTCTTTTTGGCACCTCTTGTTTAAATGTCTCCCCACTGGAATTAGTCTGTTTAATGACCGGCCTGCCAGAGGGAGGGAAAAACAATCAGCGTTCGCCTCCAGCACTTCCATGTCCACCTGCAAGGAGTGGCCGATGGGCAGGAGCCTGCCCAGAACAGGCTCAGAGATGGGGCTTTCAACCCAAACCATTCCATCATTCCATGATCTCTCCATGTATTAATTTTGCACTGTGTACTCTCAAATTTAGATGATTTGTTAAAGGAAAAAAATTAAATTTATTCCAGGAATAAAAACGGGAGTTTTAAAACATACAAGAACCATTCCTACGTCCATGAAATCATTAGTTGGAAACCTATTCCCTCATCTCTGCCCTTGTTTTTCTTTCCTGGAAGACCTTATGATCCTACAGTTTCTAGCTGTATTTCTCCCCCCCAAAAAAAGGGCTGGAAACATCCTGATGCATTAGGGAAAGGATTTTTTTCTTATTCCAAGGCATGACAAGCAGAGAGATGGCCATGGACTGGGGATGAACACCCTCACCATTCCCTCTCTCCAAACCCTGCGCAGATGGGGCTGGGAATGCCGGAAGGAGCCGGGTGTGCCACTCACTAATTGCAGAGCGCGCCTTTAATCCCAGGCTAAGCCAAGCTCAGCCCGGTGAGCCTGTCCCAGCGTGGGGCCAGGACAGTGCCCAGGTGCATCAGTCCCTGGGCTGTTCCACACCCTCCAGGTCGGTGTCTGGCCATTCCAGATCGCTGGTCCCGTTGCAGCAGGATCTCTCCCACCTCTCCCGTGCCCAGCATTTGCCCGCAGTGACGGTGTCCTGTGGCTAATCGGAGGCAAATGTGGCAGCCACGTCTGGCTGAGCAGCTCCCTGCAGGTGGCGGGGAGATGTGACCTACTTGTCACTGGAATCATCCTGCCTGCTCGGAGAGCCCTGAGCTCTTCTGACAGCTGGAGCCAGCTGACCCCTGCCACGTCCTGGGAGGAAGCAGAACCAGGGAAGCTGAGGCTGCTGTGAGCTGGAAGAGGTCTCGCATCCCAGAGCAGCGTGAGGGAGAAGGGAGCTGTCTGGGAAGTACCGGATAAAGGGGAAGGAGGACGGTGTGCCCTTTCCATTTGGCCCTCGTGATACTCCCTTGTGAGTTTTTAACTTCCAGAGCTGGATTTTTGTTTGCCTGTGAACCTGGGAATCACAGGCCTGTCTTGGTGAGGGCCCTGGTGTGTGGTTTCTGAGCAAGGCTTTGTGTGGGTGTGAGGGCCGTGGACGGAGAGAGCTGGAAAGGGACACGGGAAACCTTCTCCTGCCTGACCTAAGCACAGAGAGAGGACCACCGGGTGAAATCCTGTGCCTGGAACAGTGGGAATAGGGACAGCACTGAGATGACTCCAGCCCTGGGCTGCGTTGCTCCTTTATCCCTGCTCGGCTGGGAGTTTTCATCACTATCACAAGACACCTTTTTTCTGCCCTTCTTTTTCTTGAGCAAATAATGCCAAGTGCAACATTCTGTGGATTAAAGGATCCCTCAGGCTCCAACGCTGCCCTTTGGAGAGCCAGATCCAGCTCTGGAGCCCTCTCCTCTGCCACAGGCAGTGTGACAGCAGCCTGCTGCCCCATTCCTCAGGGGAGTCTTCTGCCTTCTCCCTGCCCGTCCCCTCGGCTGTGTCGCCATGGCAGGTGCAGGAAGCAGTGTCTGACTGCCTGGGCAGCATTTGGCGAGGGCAAAGGGCCTGTGACTGGTGCTGCTGCATTAGCCAGGGCCTGCCTGCTGTGCAAAGCCTTATTAGAGAGCAAAAAAAGGCTTTCTTTTAGGCTGGAAGTCATCGAGCCTGTTCAGGCAGATGTTTATTTCCTCTGCTCCCTGGAATGATGTCATTATGGCCAGCAAAGTTTTGTGCTTCCCCAAAGCTGGGCAAACTGCTTTGGTACTTTCTCAGGCTCCAGGGGCAGCACTCTATAAAACACAGGCACTGTGCAACTGGTTTCACAAGGAATTTCTGTTTAACCTACTTATTAAAGTGCTCCAAAGGGAATCCAAGGTGTTTGTATTCCATGATTCTTGAGAACGACTCACTGTTTATGCTGGCAGGTTCCCAAATAGAGAAAAAAAAAAGGATACTTCTGGGTCAAATTCTTGCTCTTAAACTTTTATACTTCTTACCTCGTAGATGAGTCCTCTCCTCTGACATCAATCCTCCCACAGAGCACCAACCAGAGCCCTTCTGACCTTTGGGATCCTGAGGTCACATGGAAGGGAAGGACCACCTGCTTTTTTGGTTTTTTTAATACCTCTGGCATAAGAGTTGCTTTAACCCTCCCTGTTTCTCCTGCTGCAGACAAGAATCCTGGAATCAGGGGTTTTTTTGGACACTAGCATCTGCTGCTTTCTGATGGAAAGCAGGTAATCTTACTCCAGCTAGGGAAAAATGCAAGTGGAACCTTTTAACTTCACAAAAATGTCTCAGCCTAGGAAGGGGAAATGAATGCTTCTGTATCCCTAAAATTAGGTATATTTACACCAAAACCAATTTAAGATGCTTCAACTGCAACAGCCTTTTCCACGTAAGTGTCTTTAAATCTTATTTTTTTTCCTTACTGTTAGAGAAGCAGAATAAATAACAGCAGCTCTGTATTTTAAAATTACGTTGTTAATAAAATCCTGGTACATTTACATAAATGACAACATTAATGTACAATTAAACAAAGCCTTGTAATATTACAGCAACGAAAGAGGACCTACATATTTGTACAGATAGCCGGAGCAGCTACTTGAAAATACTTTCCAAAATAAAGCCTTCTGTGGCGTTTCTCAGTGATAATTTTGCCTCCCCTGTATGGCTTTCTGGTAATAAATAGGGTTATTGGAGCTGGTGATGTTCAGCAGATGTGTACCTAAAGCACAAAGGGAGTGTGCCCTGACCAACCTGTCTGTCAGCTGACTGAAAATCCCTATCCACGCATGCAATTTGCCTCTGTAAATCCTTCAGGAGCAAGGCCATGTCAGATTTTGATGGATTTGCTGGGAGATGCTGGCGGCTCCTTCTCCTTCCCTTTACCTAAACTGTGTCTGTGTTGTGCTTTGGAGCCTGGGCCCAGCTGAGCCTACTCTTTCCAGTGTGTTTAGGTACAATAGGAATAAATGGTTGGATTTCTAATAATGAATGAATAGTTCTCCACTGAAAACTTGGCTTCCTCTTGTTCACTCACCTACAACAAATGAAGTGTCCTGGCAAATGATTTTTTGGTGGGTGCTTAGCAAAGCTCAGTGGGAATAGCTGGAGGTCTTTCCTTAATCCCAACCAGCTCCAGAGAGAGAACAAACCACTGAGCTGGATGCTCTTTGGAGGCCTGGGGAGGCTTTTATTGCTATTTATGCAACTGGGCAGTTTTTTAGCCTAGTGCCAGCTCCTGCAACTACACCTGAGCCTTCTACAAAGTGTCTTTTGTGGCATCAGGTCTCACACGTAATGTTCAGAAACAGGTTTTTAAGGTGAAAGTGACTGACAGACCTTGACAGCAAAAAGGTAGACAGTCTTTTTCTTTCTCCTCAAAACAGATCCGGATTAACAACTGGCACAGTGAAACCGTATTTAAAAACACGCAAACCCCCAACTCTCCCCTCCCTGCCCCAGCTCAGCTCTTTGTATTAGGCTTAAAGAGTGAGTAATTTCCGTGTTAGTGTTAGTTTCTACTCAGCTTTGAACATACAAAACCTCTCTCTCAAGGTGCAAACAGTTTTGGGGAAAGTTTCTGTTGGTCTGTTGTGATGTACAGACACTGGTACTACTGAGGGGAAGTACTTTGTGTGCAGACAGATGGCTCGTGGGATGGGCTTTAGGATCAGCAAACTCCTTCTAGGCAGCCTTTTTACACCGAAAACATCTGTGTGGATGAACTTAAGCCCACGTATTAGTGCTGGGCTTAGTTAAATTGCCTCTTTCTCCACAGCCCTGTGCTCGTGGAAAGGGCAGTGCCAATCTCTGCGGTTCGCGTTCTCCCCCTGCATGCTCAGCTCGTGTTTGGGCCGTGGCAGTGTTGTTGTGTGACAGTGTTGTTCCTGTGGCAGCAGCAGCAGCACAGAGAAGCCAGCTCCCCCTCCCTCAGCACCTGGGGGTGCCAGTTCCAGGGCACTTTCAGGAAGATCCAAGAAGGCAAACAGCCCCAGCGGCGCCTCCACCGCGGTTTGCCAGCGCCGGTCCTGCCTCACACCCTGGACGTGACGTACACGGAGTGCAGGCGGCCAGCCAGGGCTGCCTGCAGGTCCCTCAGTGGGTCCAGGCCCTGCACTTTGCTGTTCCTGCCATAGATGAGCTGCTTGAACGACTCCTGCTCCAGCAGGGAGCTCATGTGCTTGAGGAAGAAGCCCTCGCAGAAAGAGGCCAGTTCTGGTGCGTTGTGAATCTGCGGAAGACAGCAGGATCATTAACCCCTTCTGTATGTCCTAGATCTACATGACATCCCCGGGCCTCTCCTTCCTAATGCTTCTCCCCTTTTAGTATTTTCTAAGACAGAAAAAAGACAGGAGTAACAGTGGAAAAGCACTGAAGGCAGGACTCTGATGTCTGATCATTTCTCCTGGTGCTTTTTGCAGGCACAGGTGTGAGCAGGGAGACATCCAGGCTTTTTTAATTCCTTCCCCTGCTGGCCTGCTGTCAGCAGGGCTGTTGGCCTGCACTCCAGTCCCTTCCCTTCCTGCAGCAGAGCAGCTGGCTGATGAGGTGGCCAAGGTACCTGTTTGGCTGAGCCACAGCACACAACAACACTGTGCTGGCAGATGGTGAGCACGGCTCAGGGCAATCAGGACATGGGTCACAGGATGGGAACCTCATCCCTACAACGAGGCGCTGAACGCAGGAGAACAGGGATGCTGCACTCCTGAACCACCATGAGGTGGTTTCTGGCTGGGATCTGGCTCCTTTTGGTTCAGGATTAGCGGGGGAAGGTCAGGAACGAGAGCAACAAAACTCAAGTTCAATATTAAGAAGCTCTGTGCACACACAGCCTCTTCCTGGGAACTCTGTGCAAATAATAATTTAAGGAAAAGTACATAAAGGCCAGTAGGGAATGCTGTTTCCCCTTTTTACCACTGCACACTGTTAAATTTAGGTCTGAAAGAAACCAGTCTGACATGACAGAAACTGAAGAGCATCGGTGGGACACTACACACACAGTAAAAAGAAAACATTACCAGCCCTCTGTGCGGTTTTCTCCTTGTCTTTAAGGGATCTGATCCTGCAAAATGCCAGGAAGGGCAGAGTATTTCTCTGTGATTTAGGTTATTTGCTACAGAAGTACGTATCTGTCACACAACAGAGTTTATGCTCATTTTGGAGCTAAAGAGAATATTTCCTAGCAGCAGGGGTGCTAGGAAAAGGTTTATTCCATAGCTGCTATGCTGTGATCAATTGCCCCTGCTGCTCCCAGGATTTGAATCCCTTGGGATTTGCTGATGTTGATGTATCAGCCTGCTAAGACAGCTCTCCCCTACTCTGCAGGGATCCCCCATCCATTTCATCCATGATTGCTTCAGACAAGAAAACACACCAGGGCTGTGCAGGACTTTCCTGCCTGGAGCTGGGAATCATCTCACTCCTGTTGTGGCTGGGGGAGAGAGTTACCTGCAGAGAGGGGGCCCACCTGGGGTTTTTAGTTACCACCAGGAGCACACAGGCTGCTCAGTGGGATTCTTAAACCAGGGGGGTTTGGATCTACCTTTGCATATTTATAGATGTTGACAGAGTTGTCCATGCTGATGGTCTGGGCACAGAGGATTTCACAGTGTCTCTGGAGGCCGTCCAGCTGGAACAGGCTGGCAGCCGACAGCAGCTATGGAGACAAGAGAGAGGCTATTTGAGATCATGAGGCTTGAAAGGCCTGGGGAAGGCAAACAGGACGGATGATTTCCTCTCTGAAGAGTCTCTGACTCCCTGTTTTAATGGCCATGTCCTCATGAAACAGCAAAAAGGCTGCTCCATGCTGAAGTGACAGACTGACACATCTCCCCTCTTAGCAAAAGCTCCTCCCACAAGTGTATTTGCACTCCTTTCCATCACCAAGACACAGAAACACCAAGCAGTGATGTTTTGAAACTTTTAAGTTCATTAATTTCCAAGTGCTAAGTATGCTCATTTCCAAATGCTAAGTATGATCCTGGACTGAATGGGAGCTTGCTGTTAGCTCCTGGATTTTGCCTTTCAACTCTTGTTTTATGCCCCAGCGCACTTGGCGAGACTTGGAAGAAAAAGCTCTCTCACCTCTAAGATATCAGTGGTGGGAATTTCCATGGATTCTGTCCCTCCATAGTATAAATACTGCATCAGCATCTGGAATGGGAAGAAGGCCAGGCATGGAGTTATCACTGTAGTCACAAGGGGCTGTTGATGGCTGTGCTCCCCTTCCTGAGCAGACGGGAATCGTGTCCTGTGCCGGCTCTCACCTCCACTGGTGGCTCTTTTTTCTTCCCTAGCATGGCAAATCTGCTGCCTTCTAACAGTCCTTTCTCTCTTGGGCCCTGAAAAGGGCCCTGCTGGGGACTTTGGGCTCAGGGTGACAGCGTGTCTCTGAGCAACACCGCTGTCCTTGTCTCGGATCCGGGTTTGTGGAGCCTGGCAGGCCGGTCACGCGCGGAGCTGCCAGCGAGCCCAGCGTGTGTGTCCCAGGGACCTCCCAGCCACTTGCCTCCCTGCTGGGCTTCTAATCAGCTTCCAGCCCCCCACCAGGCCCGGAGGAAAAGGCATTAATTGTTTGCAGGGAGAGTGAGAGGCAGCTCCTGCTCTTTGGTCCCACATGCCCACCCCCAGCCCAAGCAGTGCCGCTGAGTCAGGGGAGGGAACGGATCTGGTGCTGGAGCAGAAGTGTCCTGGGTGCTGTGTGGGGCTTGCAAGCCCTGCTTGCCATTTCTAACAGGGCTGGGAACAAAACTAAGCTGCTGCTTGTAAGACTGCCTTTATTTGTATAACAATTACACGAGAGCAAAGCTGTTCCCAGCAGAGCCCTGAGCAGGACACACATCTCTGGTAGCTCAGCATCCTCCACCCTACCTGAGACTGCCTCTCCTTAACCAATCTGACCGCATTTACCATCAAATTGTGAAGTGGTTCACTGTTTCAGTTCTTTCTGATTTATCTCTCTCTCTCCCCTGAAGCACAAATTTGTCTTTAGAAACCTTCTGATGTACACATGCTGTTAAGGAGGCTTCTTTCGATACTCAGTAACATTTTCTTCTGTTGTGGCTTGAGCTGCACAATTTGGCTGTCACCTCTCCAACACAAAACTTGTACAGCCCCTTACAAGCAGAACAAAGATGTTCTCATGGTCAACTTACTTCCCTCTAGTGAGATAAGAGTACTGCTGACCAACAGATCAGGTTTGTTTGCTTATAAAAGAGGAAAAAAGGAAAAGCCTCAACCCTTCAGTGAAACAGCGACACGACCTATACTGCACTTCACACCTCCCTGTTCCTCCTCTAAATATGGAAATGTCATAAAAGCAAAGCACAGTTCTCAGTTCTGAGCTTTTCTTGACAGGGACACCATTGATTTCTGATCATCTGATTTTAATGAATATGAAGCCTGGCAATGCACCTGCTGCAAATAAGTTACTTTTTGCTTAGCAAAGCATGAAAACAGTGCCATAAAAAGCATGAAAATGATGTGTGTTAAAAGTATAACACTACTTCTCAGTAGAAGACTAGCTTCTCCTGCTTTATGGGGGAGTCAGCTGCCTAGTAAGAAAATAAGAATATAGACTGGAGGACTCTGTTTTAAAGGCTGGAACTTTGGAAAAAGGGTATTTCAGAATACTCCTGAAATTCAGGTGTGTTGAAAGGAACTCCATCTCTACCTGTAATATTATCCACTTATACTGTTACTCCTTGGGTTTGTCTTACCTTCCAAGTAGCTGAGAAGATGGAAAGGAATAAAGAAAAAGTGGACTAAGTCCCATACCTTGAAAATGTTGTATTTCATATCGCTGATTTCAACAGTCTTGCTGCCGTGGCCATCGTGCTCTGTTTTATTGGTCATTAGTGTCTTGAACCTGGGAATGGTTTTAACAGATTTAATTTAACAGATTTAATTTAACTGTATTAGTGTGTCACACACACATCACAAACAGCAAGGGGAGAACAAAGACCCTTCCTTGTTCTTTGCCAGTTGAAAATTGAAACATTACTTCCAATTTATGACGATTAGTTCGGGGACAATTTCACCTGTAAATTGCTTGGATCTGATCTAATCCCACCCTGTGACAGCTGGAAAACCCTGCTACTAGGCCAAGAATAGAGAAAGGAAGTGCTAACTGCAAGTGCACCAGGCCAGTGTGGGATTCCAGGAGTGAGTGCAGCTCTCCCTGCAGACTCTGGGAGAAGGAATGGGAAGGCAGGGAATGGCTGGATGTGTACACTCCGACTACCACACATGATTTCAGGGATAACCGTGGTTGGATTAAATATGTCCCTGGTTAGTGACTCACCTGTTAGATGCAGTAACCAGCAGGACTTTGTGTGCATAAAAGAGCTTTCCTTCCACTAAGAAAGTTACATCAGACATTTCCTTATTGTTCAGGAAGTGAGGATCTGTTGGGTAAGGGGACAAAAAAAAAAGGTGACCTTTTTGCACCCAAAAACTGTGTATGCTTTTCAGAAAAGAAATCCAAACAAACAAATTTAAAAAAAAAACCCCAAACAACCCAGCAGCAATCAAAAGCAGCTCACTGCTCGGGTGAGCACCTTACCCAGCCGAGCGGGCAGAGTCTTCCGGATTTCGGGAATGCTGGGAATGGGGCTGCTGCCGTAGCAGGGGGTGAAGATGGATGCGAGCTGCTGGTTGATGGAATCGTTCTGTGAGGAGGATGGAACAGGGATCAGCAACTCCACATCGAGCAGGTTCCAAATGCGCCGTGAGGGCTCGCTTGGGGCCTACGGCAGCTGCACCCCACGGGAGTAACCGCCCCACGGAGGGACAAGCTTTAATTTAAAGGAATTACAGTATCTGGGGAGTTATAAAGAGCTGTACAGCTTCCTCCAGGTGTGTGTGCTTGAGGACTGTTTTGGGGCTGTATATGAATTTAGATAAATGCTCCCAGGGCCATTTCCACGCCATAACTCCTCAGAGACTTTGCCTGGCCATTGCCTTCCTCCTGCTGAGCGCAACAACAAAAAAACCCCAGAACACTCAGCTCTGACACAGTTAACAAAACTCTTGACTTACTTTGCTGGTTTTGAGGATGTCAAACATGAGCTGCAGCCCCTCACTGACCAGCTCTTCGTTGTAATCCTCCTCTTTGATGGTGACAAACTCCCGCAGCAGGGTCTGCACCACGGAGTAGCGGGACTGGTAGAAGGTTGTCCTTAGCGACTCGATCCACACATGGAGCTTCCAGGGCACTCCTGCAGCCACAGGAAAAAGGGACAGTGAAAGATGATTTCCTGAAGTGCCTGTGAGGACATTATCCTGCTCCTATTACTAACACTTGGCAGCACTGAAGCAGCTCTACCTACATCCTAAGAGCAGACAGATTTTTACCTTGATATTAAAGGTGACTGAACTGGGTCACTGACAGATTAAGTGACAAAGGATTGGTACCAGGATCATGAATTGGAAATTTCCGCTGATTGTTAAGGACCAAAGATTTCCTGTTTTGTCCTGAGCTTCAAGGTTAGTCAGAACCACTAAATAAAATTGAACTGGAGTTTTAAGAATGCATAACCCCACACAAATGTGGTGTGAGGTCTTTGCTCCTGGTTACGCACAAGCTTCAAAGCTTCTCTCTCCTACGTTGAGATCAGATTTGTTCTTTTACCTTAAACCATTGAATAAACACTGAATTTTAGGTGTCAGCATCTGACAGGGAGAGATGCCTCTTGCTCATGATACATGGGAACAGAGGATCCAGCCAAGAGTGAGTGACATCCCAGAGCAGCAGGA
>NW_008237903.1:353289-358160 GCF_000691975.1 Corvus brachyrhynchos | reverse complement strand
TGTGAGGAGCCTTAAACACTTCTAAAATTTAAATGAGACACCTTTGCAGTTGGGGTTATTGCTCCTCTAAGCGAGAGGGGCAGAAAAGGAAGACTTTTATGCCTTAGATGTGCACAATGCTCAGCAGCAAGGGCTCACCCAGTGCCCTGAGCTCCATGGTGATGTCCACGTAGCCGTGCTCGGCGCTGTAGTACATGGCCTCCTGCAGAGCCTTCATCCGGGTCTTGCACAGCCGCACTTGCCCCTCGCTGGAGCTGCCCTGGCTGGAGGTGTCACTCTCCACCCCCTCGGCCAGAATCTCCTCCAGGGACAGCACATCCCCCTTCACCTGCTGCGGCTGGGTCAGGAGCTTGCGCAGGACGTTCCTGGGCAGGGACCAGAGGTTTCACTCATTAATAAATGAAATATCAACGACTCAGACAGGACTGTGGGGATTTGGGGTCAGGGAGCCAGCTCAGTAAACAGTAACTTCCTTCCCAAAGACAGCTGGCACTGTGGAGCAGCACTGAAACTGCCTGCCCTTTTCCTACCTCACATCCTAGAAACTAGCGCCCCGGCAACAAGGGCAAAAACACGGCCTGTACTCCTCATATGGTGGGTTTGTTTGGGATTTCACACGGCAGTTGCAAGCAAGAGACTTTCTTGTTTGTGTCCGGCCGCTCTGGGGAGTTTGCATCACTGGTGTCCCTCAGCCAGCTGGGGACAGCTGCTCCACACATTCCCCAGCCCAGCAGGGCCACCCAGCGCTCGGCTGTGCTGCTGCATTGCCACCAGCTGGTGCTCTCCTTGCACCCACACCACCCGCTGGGGCTAAATCCAGCTTATTTAAGGTTGTAGGAGCACCCCATCCTATCCGATGGCAGAACAAGCCTTGAATCTCGCTAACTTTTTTCTGGGAACACAGAGATTTCTGGAGGAGCTTGCAAGTAATGTCTTATTTCTGAGATGGGGTTGGAGAGCCCCAGGCTGGCTGGTTTAATGATTCACCTCTTGACTGGCCATCCAAAAACCAGAGATGCAGGGAACCAGGCCACTTCAACCTGATTAGATTCCACCCCAGAACATGAACCAAGATCTCATAACCCTGATCTCATAACCTACCCTTAGGTGGGACTTGGTCTGCTGATGTAGGGCCTAGAACCAGCTGACTCTCAGTGCTGCACAGCCAGACCAGCAAGTGTGAGTAAGAAATAGCGAACAGAGATCTTTGCTCTTGCTTGGTTGTTGTCAGGAGAGTCTTAACCCTGTCTGCTGAACTGCACACGCAGGGATTTGGGTCACAAAGTCCCACAGAACACACAGCAACACCTAGAGTGCAAAACAACCCCTGTCCTGAGCAGGAACAGAGCATTACCTGTGCCCATGTGCTGCTGAGTGGCTGAAGCAGTTCATGTCTTCGTGGAGTGATGATGACATCCCATTGACTTCCAGCATGCTTAGGAGTGGATCAGCGCCCCTGCTGAGCAGCAAGCTGACCAGCTCGTAATTCCCTGAGGAAAAAGGACAAGAACATCAGGATGGTCCCCTCTTTGGAAGCATCAAACACAGGACTGGCAGCAGGCAGGACTCCCTTGCTCCGTTCCCATTGCATGGAGTAGGGAGTGGTACAGGAGACCTAGCACTGGGTCTCACTGGGAGGGGAGGAAGCCTTTTTTTATCCCTTCCATAAAGCTTGGAGCAGAGCAAGCCAGACATTCATATTCATAAATGCACAAAAACAGCACAGAAAGAAATTAAGGAGAAAAACTAAAACCACTTTGAGGTGAAAAGTGTTGACAAACAAGCCCAGCACACACTCATTCACAGAATGTTCAACTCCTGACAGCCCGCCAGGAGAAATGGAGAATTCTAACCTGCATTTAATAAACTAATAAACCAAATTTCTTCATATAACAGTTATTTTTCCCCAGGCTGAATGGAAACTTGTTCATTTTTTGCATCTGGGTGTTGCTTAGATCCACAGACATGCCCAGACTAGACAGAGGCTGGTTTATGTTCCTTGACAGAGCTTGGTGAAGGAGTTGGTGCTGTCAGCTCTGCTGTGGGGGCTGTGGGGAGGAGGCAAGCGTGGGACAAGTTGGAAAACAGATACTCAGGGCCCATCAGGCTGGTGGCAGGAAGAGATGGAGCATGCTGAGGCCACAGGGAGCTCACCTGCAGCCGAGGCCAGCTGGAGGGGGGTCTCGGCGTAGTTGTCCTCACCAGTGTTCACAGCAGAGCCCTCCACATGGGCACCAGCATCCAGGAGCAGCTGCAAGGGGCACAGGAAAGACAGGGAGTTGGGAAAAGAGCAATTCAGAAGGACAAAACAGCCAGGGCTGCATGCTAGAAAGGAGAACCGGTGGGTTCAGAATGAGGAGGGCACGCACGCCAAGGGCCTGTCTGGAGAGCACCACCTCCTTTTTTAATCTCCTTTATGGTCATGGCCATGCAACTGGAATCTCCCAGCTCCAAAGGGCTCTGCAATCAGAGCAGGAAGTCCATCTTAGCTCCATGCTGTGCACAGGAAGCAGGGTTCTCCCCCAGGGAATCAGCCCTGGAGGATTCACACCTCACGGAGCCTGTGTAAGGAGCTCTGGCAGCTGCAGGGATTCGTCACGCAGAACCTGCTTTCACTGAGCTGCTGTGAGGGAAAGAACCCCATCCCAGGTGAAGGGGAGAGGGCTACAGGGTGATGGGGATGTTTTATGGCCGGGTGGGGCTGGCAGAAGGCTCTGGAGCACCCAGAACAGCGCTGGCAGGGGCAGGCAGGGAGGATCAGCCCTGTGCGGGTGCATCCACCAGGATATTCCATGCTTCCATGACTGTGGGCGCTGCAGTACACAACAGGAGCTTTGCTACACTTGGCTTCATCTCCTGGGAGAATCAAACTCATATCTTACACATAAATTAAGGCTGTCCAACCTACCTCTGGAATACGAAAGGCTGCCTGGGCAGTTTGCCAGGTGGGATCTAATCTTTATAATTATGTACAAATGTACACAAACAAAAGATCAGAGTGTGCAGCCTCCATTTGCTTACATGTTGTTTTTTTTTCTTCTCCTTCCCTTTGAGCAGAAGGTAAATTAAATTCAACAGCAATTGATTATCTGCTGTGATCAGTTTTTCATTCCCCTGGAAGTCTGGGTAGCATTTCTGGGGCTCCACCCCATCCTGCTGCCCCCTGTGATAACTCCACAGAAAAGGGAGCAGGGAGGATGACACAGGCTCAAATCTCAAGTCAGCTTAAATCTTGTTCATGCAATTCTCAAGGATTATAAAGGAAGTTACAGATAATTTGCTGCCATTAGAGCAGAAATCAGCACACACTGGATTTTTGCACATGTGAATTTACAAACCAATTAACATCTACTGTCACGAAGCTCCTGATCAAGCAGCCAACCTGTAACCACTCCACGTGAAGCACTAGTTTATCTAAAACCAAAGAAATGATTGTGCAGCATTGTTTTGGAAGCAGTGAGCCTTGAACCAATACTGAAACCAAAGAAAAATATGGAAACATGCTGTGTTTTGTTATCAAGGCCTTGCTAGGAATTATGTCACCGATTTTCCTTCTCCTTGTCTTAAACAACACAGTTTTTTTCACTGGTTTTTAGGAGGCTCAGGAAGGCTGAGAGCAAGGGCTCACAGTGCTGCATTTCAGTCCCCCTGTGCCTCCTGGAAGGATTCCCGGCCGGAATCTCACCTGAACCACCGAGATGTGCCCGTGCAACACCGCGAAGGTGAGGGCAGTCCAGTGCCGGCTGTCGGGATGGACCGAGGGGTAGCGTGGAGAGGTACTGGGCACCTGGGAGAAGGGAAGCAGGCAAATTACCCTCTGCAGCCTCTCTGCCTTCATCCCCAGCCTTGTGCAGAACCAGCTTCTTCCTCTGTGAGTGACAACCCCAGGGAAGGGGGACTTGGGCCACTTAGAGAACACTGCCACCACCACTCACTCTGCCCTGTCCCCCCTGGGACTTTTTAATGGGCTCACTGGTTTCTCCCTGTGGCAGCTCCTTCCCTCCCCCTCCCCGTGCCTATCAGACGTGCCAGTGCCAATCCTAATTGGAGCCACTGAGTGCTCCAAGAGGTTTTGAAGGTTTTCTCCCCCCTCCCAAATCCCTGAAGCGACGGTTTCTGAGAGAACTGCCTCACTTGAAGCTTCCAGAACTGAAGCCTTCAGTTGCTAGGAGAGAATTCAGAGCTCCTCCTGTTAGTTTACAGCTGGATAATTATGGGCAGAGGGTTACTCACCGGTATATCTAAATTTGCTCCAGCATCTATAAGCATTTGGACCATGGCTTCATCTCCAGCAGCACAGGCGTACATGAGGGGGGTCATACCCTTCAGAAAGGAGAAGAAAAATAAAACCAAAGTTATCTTTCTATCCCTATCAACAGCGACACTGTCATGGACACAGCGAGCTTGAATCTTAACATACAAAGTGTGTACGGACAGCACACATATGTTTATAAAGCATTTTTGATTTCTATGCAGAGTGGCACAACTGATACTGGAAAACAGCCTGGGAAAACCATCACTGGACAAGGCTGAAAAAACACAAAAAGGATCACTGAAAATCCCAGCCCTGTATTGTCCACAATTCTCGAGCTTTCCCAAGGCTGCCAACAAAGAAACGCCATTTCTTGGCTCATTTGTAGCCAAATGAACTGAAGGCAGAAAGCAACACAAAGATACAGAAGATGAATTTATTTGGCAACTTCTCCCCATTGCTAAAATCCGATTTGCCACAATATTTCAGCATTTCAATCCCATAAATCTCTCTCCCTCTACTTAACCAGCAAACCGTGACGGCTCAGAGATGAGTTATGAGAAAAACGAGCCTTACTTATGGAGTTCATTCCCAAAGTAGCCAAGGACAGAAAGGAACT
>NW_008237903.1:334552-353200 GCF_000691975.1 Corvus brachyrhynchos | reverse complement strand
ATCCCACAGCTTTCCTGCCCCCTCCCCTTAATTGCTGCAGGCATTTGAATTTTTTGCAGGCAGCATCTCTGCTGCTCAGTGTGCAATAACAGAGCTTCATCCTTAATGGGGCCTGTAGTGTAAAATGGAATTACAGCTCTCACCCAGGAGACTGCTCCTGACTCTGCAAAGGTGTCTTTTCAAAGCAGCCACAACTCCAAGCTTCCTACTTTGGGGCAGCTCCATTTGTGACGATATTTCTGGGTGAGATTCTCTGTGGGGGAGGTATTTTGGCTTTTGTGGGGCTTGGGAGGTTCCACACTCATTACAGACACGTAAACTGAGAACTCAAAACTCAGGTCTGCAGGCACAAGCCCCAATCAGGGTTTTAAAACTGTAGGCTTGTATAGACTTACGTTGTCCTTTAAAAAATTTTTAATGTTGGTTTTACACTCCCTGCTTGCCCCTTGCAAAGAGAAGGAGGGATTTCCTAAAGAAGAGTTTCCCTAAACATCAAATCCCCTGAAACCAGGGTGCTGGCTGGTCCCCACCAGAACTGAATACAGGGACCTGCCCCAAACTCAGGTTTCTGAGTTCTGAGTTCTTTCCCACAAATCTCTATGCACACAGATGGAGAAGTGGGTCTGAACATCCTGGACATGCTCACACCCTGGGAGTGGTCAAAATCCAAACCTGGATCTAAAGCCATCATATTAAATTAGTCCAGCAGCTCTCTCATGCCTAGGTCAGTTTTCCCCAGTTTGGGCATCTGGCTTTGCCTTATTCTTTACCAAGAGGGGCAAAAGAAGCTGGTGGCAAAGTTCAGCTTTGGTTTTCTATTCCAGCTATGGCAGAGTTCATTCCCAGAACTTGGATTTAACTCTGCCTGCGGTTGGCAGCGCCATGCAGGCACTTGCTTGGACACAAAGCTGAGTTGCTCCAGAGTCAAGTGGGGAATTTCCAAGCAACAATGTCTCCAGAGGGGCCCTGTCCTGCCCTTTTTGTTGGTGCCAAAACACTCTCTGAGGGGCAAAGATGACAGAGCTGCCCCGCTCACAGCAGGGCTGGCATGAGGATCACACCCACAGGATGAGACATCAGTCAGTGACAGCAGAAACTCCTCAAACTTCCTCAAGGAGCTGCCCACATGCTGACAAAAACCAGACAGCTCCCAGTTTGCTGGCTGGATGAGAGGTAGGGAACATCCTGCAGTGAGAAGTGACAGTCCTGGCACCCGTGTCTGTGGTGTTGGGGCACAGCGGCTCACAAGGCAAACCACAAAATAATCTCTGAGAGAATGACAAGCCTCTCTGGGCTACAGGAACTGCAAAAGCTTATTTTAAAAATGTAACAGAGCAAGTGGGAAACCTTCATAATATAAACCTGCCACCTCAGTCACTTTACTGAAGTGAGTATCTATGATGTGATACCTGCCCCAGTGACCACAGAGAGCTCCTGGTACTGGATTTGTAAGTAAGGCAACTGAAGGCCCAGGTATGTCCAGAGCAGTTTCTGCTCTTTGTGTACACTTTCAGACTTCCCTTAAAACTGCAGGAAGGTGGGAAGTGCCATGCAAGATGTGCCAGGTTCAGAGCTGGGTCTGAAATGCTACTGCAGCAAAACTCTGGCTGTGAGAAAACCACTCTACCTGAATGTAAACCCTTCCCAGTGCTCAATATCCTCTTCTTCCAGAGATGTGACAGCTTATTCTCCTCGCTGTGACAGCTACGACGAGTGTTTATTTAGGAGAGGTGGCTTTTTTTCTCCCCCTTTTTAAATTAAAAGCTAATTCCATGCATTGAATGATGCCCCAGAGGACAGACTCTGCTGTTACTTGATGGGACTGACAGCACAAGCAGAAGCAGCAAGAGACTCCAAGGACTACCAAATCCCTATGGCTCAGCGTAGCTGAGTAGGGAACAGTTAAAAATGGATAAACAGACACATCAGCATGATGGACTTGGAGCAAATCTAACACTGACTGACACCAGGCCACTGGGGCGGGGTTCTCAGTGCTGCTTCTTGTATTCCAAACAGCTGGAAGCCCAAGAGACACGAAACAGTAACACCTTGTGGTCACTCCTCCCTGACCCAGCCTGGATTTGAGCTGCTGAGCCAGAGGGAAGAGTCACTGGGAAAGAAACCACTTTGCTTTGACATCCTCTCAGCACCTATCAGACTTTCCATTCACTGCCCCTGTGTTAACCTGCCTGCCATCAGTGCCTGGAGACAGCCCGTCCAAGGAACAGGCATTCCAGCTGATAAACAATCCACTCCAGGCTGTAACGGGAGTTTTTGGAGGGGTGGCATGAGAGTGGGCTGGGGAAGTATTGTTTTGTGTTTTAAGGGATGCATTTTCAGCCTAAAACACGAGCTAGAAAACCCTTGGAGAGGCAACAAACACGACCTCGGATTGATTTGCCACATGGAAAGGAAGGAGCGAGCTGCTGATGCAGGGAATTTTGGGGTTGTGAGCATTTGTTCTGGGGCACACCTGATCATCCATGGTGTTCACCCCGTCGGGGCCCAGTGCATCGATAGCTTGGTTGATCAGATCCGTCCTCCCGCAGTTCAGCATCCGGAAGCCCAGATCCTGCTGGAATTTCTCAGTAGCAGCTTTAGCATCCAGTCTCCGGAAGGAGCTGAAGCAGCACTCAGGTCTGTGAAAGACAAAAGAATTCCTGGATGGTGCCCATACCATAAAAAAAGACAAGGATCTTTAGTCTTTTCTGGGCAAAAATATCGAAATTGTTAAAAAGTATGAAATAAAAATCAAATTTAGGCAGGGGAAAACCCTCAATGCTTTTCCAGCAACTCAATTAAAGGAAGTGCTTTAACATTTCTACAAGGATCTACTAAATCCTTATCCTTCAGATGACTATCAAGACAACCTTTCTGTCATCTGGAAGGAGCCCAGGGATTACTGTAAATCCTCTGGCTGTCTGCTCAGCCTCTTCTGAATCCCAGACCTGGAAGTGTGTCTCCTTCACTGAAGGATCACTCCCCAAGTGGAGGTTTCCTATCTCAGCTGGGCACTGGCAGGCTCAGCCCTTTGATGTTATTTTAGGGTGAATGCCTTCCCCTGTACCCGTCTGGTTCCCAGCACAGGCTCTTGAGCAAACTCTCAGTGAGTGAGATATCAGCCTGCCAAGTTCCTCTGATAAATGAGGTGCTTTCAGCACAGCCATCCTCCTCTGGAGAGCCTGGACAGCCTGCCAGAGGAGCAAACCACTCATCACCTCACGCAGAAGATTCAGGATGAATCTCATATAAAATCCTACAGCCAGGCTATCACAACCTTGTTCCAACCGGTATCATAATCTACAATAATGCACAGAATATGATGCAAATCTTTATATAATAGTAAGAATAAAAAGAACAACTCTGTAAAAAAAAAAGTGAAATAAAATTACTCCACTAGAAATCCAGTGAACCACAGAAAAGCAAAGGTTTTTGAAGGGATGGCACTTGTCTTTGCACATTGTTCCTATCCCACAGCAAGCCAGAAATCAATCAATCAATCAATCAATGTCAAGATCTCCTTTCCCTCTGAATGTGCTGGATACAAAATGACTGCTTTAAAGGATCAAATAATGTGCTGTGGAACCAATAGGGTTTTTTCATTAGTTTAAATCTTTCATTCAAGCTATCTTAAAAAGCAAAGAATAATCTTGTAATTAAGGCTGAGGCATCAAAAAACCCCAAACCCAAATACTTGTATTTCATATTTAACTTTCAGAAAGACAAAAATCTTTCTGCAGAGTCTGGCCACAGCTCCTTCATCTCTCGAAGCACCAGAAGGTTAAACGTGTATCACAGCACAGTGAGATCAGGCTTCTGGGAAACGCAGCAAAAGAAACGCTTCGAGAAGCTCCAAGGGCTGGAGGAACTTTCCAAAGCTTAGCCCACGTACTTGAGCTGGCGAGGCTCGCAGTCCAGCCCCGGCAGGAGCAGCCTGGCCGTCTGCCGGATGTCATCGCTGTCCACGGTCAGGCTGCGCCGGTGCTCGGCGTAGGTGATGGCCACCCGCATCCACTCCATCAGCGGCGGCAGCAGCATGAAGGGGCTGGGAACGAGGGGACAAATCCATTAGTGAACGCTGGCTGAGGCAGGAGGACCCTTCGTGGCTGCCTGGGCGTGCAAGGGGGAGCCTGGCACGGAAAAATCCCCCCTGAGGAGGGAATGTGGACTGGAAGGTCACGGCAGCAGGAAGGAGCTGCTCAGCCTCGGTCACCTGAGCAGCTTTTGTAGTAACTATGTCTGTTGTTCTAAATAACCCAGAGGTACAGGATTATTTATTATTATTTTTATGCTCCTCCACTAGGAACACTAAAAATATCCTTGAGTGTTTGCAACTTCAACCAAACCTTGTTAATTCAGTCCTGCCTCCATTAATCTTTCCATTACCACTATCCCCATGGCTTTTTGCATTTTGCCTTTCTTATGCAGAGCTCGGTTTTGCCCACCTGCCCCTCAGTTCTTCCCCCTGGAGCCTCCAGACCACAGAACTGGTGCAGTAGAGAGGTTTTGCTCAATAAAAAGGGTTGCAAGGCAATAAAGGAATATAAATAAGGTAATAACAGCAGCACCAGCTCGTGATTTAGCCCCCCTTACTCCTGCTGTAAGAATGAGCACAGAACCGAGATTACACATTAATGTACAGGTATCGTAATACTCTCACACACAACATGTCTCATCCACCCTCTCAATATACAACCAGACTGATCTATTTTGCTTGATTTTTCCCCGAGGATACCTGCCACCCCAGTGGAAGGCTTGGAAGTGCCAGCTGTAATGAAAACACCTCTCCCATTCCCAGTAATGACTTCATTAGCGCTGTGGAAAAATAAAAAAAGCCTTTTCCGTTTAATCATTCAAAAGAAAGCAACTGAGGGGAGAAAGGATCAATTCCTTTACAAAGTTCAGAGAGAAAGAGATATATATGAGGGAATATGGACTGATTTGGGCATTAATGAAAGCAGCTGAGCCATGAAAGGTGTTTTCAAAGCTGTGCCTGTGTGCACACGTGCGAGGGCAGGAAGAGTGAGCCTCGCCAACCCCGTTAGAAACCATTTATCCAGACTGGGATTTGCAAGCAGAACTCCCTTTGTCACGACCCTGAACACCCTTCAGGCTGGAATAACTGCACTCTGTAAAAACATGTGCTGCTCCCATTTTCCCAGCTGCACCCCCAAACGCTGCCATTATCACTCTACAAACACACCCACTATTTCCCCCTCTTCTCCTTTTCTTCTGAGTTGTGAAGCAGCATCTACAAAACCAGAGGTGTTTTAAGCACCCGATCCATCCCGGACTGCCAGGGCAAGGGTGTTTTTAACAGGACATTGACTTTGTCCCGTTATCAGTTTACTTTTATGTTACAGAATCAGAATCTCAGGGTTGCTACAATCACCACTTTGAAAACCACCCAGCAGCTCATCCTTCCAAAGACTTTCTGAAAGGGATGGGATGAATCATTCCAGCTCAGCCAATTCAGAGCTGATTGACTTCCCCCTAAGGGAAGAGCAGGAATTGTCAACAGGCATTTGGGAGATGCCTTTCAGCAAATTCTCTGCTCCAGAGAATTTCAACTCTTATCCGGCCTGGAAAAGAGTAATTCACGCTTTTTAAATGCAGGTACTTAAGAGAGAAGCCAAAATTAATTATTTATTCTTCCTATGTACCCTGCAGAGCTTCTAGCATGGGATTCAAAGCTCCACAGTGGTGGTGAGGGCACAGAGGTAGGCCAAGGAGGCTAAAAGCACCAAAATTAAAAACAGAACTAAATTAAATTTAGATTGGGAATGCTCAGGAGCACTGGAAAAGCTCATCTTACAAGCGATTCCATCTGCCACCTTTTGTGGTAAATAAAGATTTAGGCCACATCCCAGCTTCCCTGACACTGCCATGGTGGGAACACTGCTGGGCAGGGAACCATGTCCCTGATCAAACCCTGGTGACTGACTCAAGGCCCTGGGCAGCCAGAGCCTGTGGTCAGCCAGCAGCAAATGCCACGGAGTCTGCACCAGAAATAACACCTATCCTGAAGGGATTTCCACTCTGCAAAAATATCCACATGTGCCAGGGTTATAAACGGCTTCCACACAAGCAGACCTTGGATGTGGAAAACTTGCTTTGGGAGGAATGGCAAGGAGAAAGATTTTTTTTTTTTTTTTTTTCCTTTTTCCCCCTTCTGTTTCTTTTTTTAATCTCAGCAGGTTTTTCCAAAGGCTTTAAAAGTGACAGCTCAGACTGGTTCCCCTGTGTCCAAAGGGGAGCAGTCTTTGGAATGCAAACAACAGTGTCAGGAAGGCTGTTCTCATCCTGCTGTCCTGATTTTCCAAACCCCACCACTAGCAAATTGGATAAATTATTCATTATTCTATCAAGGGTCACTGTAATGGCTTCAACTACTATTCTGCTGAAACAACTTTGTTTCTCTGCAAAATTTCTAGCTTGAGGATGGGCTTTTTACTCTTCCCCCCCTGCTTTTATCCAACGATTTCCTTTCTCCCAACCTGGCCATGCTCTGGGAACAGCTTTATCTTCCTTTGCTCACTGACACCACACCAGATAAGCAGCATTATCCCAGGACTGAAGCAGAAAGAAGAGGTGCAGTTCAACTGAAACACCAACACTGGGTCACGCTGCGCTAAGAAAATAAATGAAATTATTCATTTCCTAGAAAATAAAATGCTGTTCTCATCCCTGTGGCCCTTAACCTGGGCATCCATCTGCCTCCAAGGAATCACTGATCATTTCACAGTCTGAGAAACACTGCAGGAGGGGAAGGGGAGAAACCTTCATGGAAAATTAACTGGGAGACGCTGCGAGCTAAAGAATTAATTTCTGTCTCCGCGCTCCTGCCTGTGCCATGTTCTGCACGCTGCCGCTTTCCTCTGGTCTTCCTGACATTTAGAAGTGTTTGGCAGCTCATTAAATTCCACACATGAAGTGATCCAGCCTTGGGAAGCTGTCATATTCCAGCAGCAGCTCGCTGGGGACACAGACCCTCAGTTTTCTCAGAAGAGCAATGCCACCATGGCTTTGCCCAGTTTTTTGCCATGAAGTTGTCTTGGAGTGATGCCACACTTAAACTGGGAATGTACACAGGACTGGGAAGCAAAACGGGAACTGCTCCTCTTCTGTACGCCTTGTGAAGAGTCACTCTGGTGTCTGATACTGTCACGTGCTGTCAGTATTCCATCCATAAGTTCCCCAAAATTCTCTCCATCTGGAATTTGACAGCCACTCCATTCCCGAGGGGATCACACTGGAGCTGGGTGAGAGTGCTCTGAGAAAGAACAGACTTTATCACGGGCTTCCCCCCCTCCTTTGAGCTAAACCATGTTGCTTTATTTAGACATATCCAAGGAGGCCAAGCAGAATTTACAGCAAGTTTTAGGATAACTCTTTCCTGGAAAAGGTACTTTCATTAGAACAGCTTTGGGCATGACTGGCGTGTGGAATGCATGTGCAGCATCTCCAGGAGAAGCTGTGGGATCACAGACTTTCAGGGATACCCATCACAAAGAAATCATTCCCCCCAGTGGGCTCTTCTGAGGATTTCTAAGAGCACTGGGATCAGGATATTTTTGGCAGAGGGAAGTTAACTCTATGCAAAAAGGAGAGCACTCCAGAAGAGTTAGAAAATCACGTCATCCTTCCTCTGCATGGAGCACCTGCTAACTCAGGGGAAGGCAGTGGGGTTTCCCACAAAAACCAGCCATTCTATCCCATTCCTCCCTCTGCCTGTCTCCCCAGGAGCATCCAGTGAGAAGACTGCTGGAAAATCACAGAGTCCTACAAGGGTTTGGGGTGGAAAAAGCCCATCTTGTTCCAACCCCCCCTGCCATGGGGAGGGACACCTTCCACTAGCCCAGGTTGCTCAGAGCCCCTTCCAACCTGGAGGGAAAAAGGGAAAAGGAGGAACAAAACGTTTTCCCTGCTGACCCACCTCTTCTCTGCTGTTTTTCATTGCCTTCTGTTCTGCTACAGCAAAACAAAGAGGGAGCCAACAGTGACAGCAACAGCAAGAAAGAAAAACCTTGTTCTTCTAAACATGGCTCTCCTTCTTCTAAAGCAAGAAAGAAAATCCTGTCCTCATGGAAGCAGGTGGGATTGGCAAAATTCACCTCCCTCCTGGCAGCCTGAGTCACACAGGCAGAGTCTGCCATCCTGGCCGTCCCCAGGCCTTTTAAGTGATCTGACTGAACTAAAACACGTGGAAATATCACAATATTTATGGTCAGAGTGGGGCAGCCCACGGTAACCCCCCATGTTTGACTTGCAGGAATTATAAAGAGGCTCCCACAGAGAAGAATCCCAAATCTTTAAAGATCAGTGTGAGGTTTTGTAAGGGACTAAAAAATAAAAAGGACAGGTTTTCAGTGCAGTGAGCTGATGTTCGAATTTATTGCTGGAACCAAACCCTATGGCTCAAAGTCACTGAGATGGAAAAATCCCACGGATGGCAACAGAGTCGAAAAGGAATCGGAGTGAAGTCTCATTATTTGGAGAAGGGAAAAGACTCTGAGGCAAGACAGAGTATCCAAAACTCAAACCGTGCCATGCTGATGTGGAAAACAGTGGCATATTTACAATTTGGATTCTCAAACACTAAAACCCCTCTTCAAGCAGCAGGGAGAAAAATATCTCAGAGTACATAATTATACGTGAATAAAATAAAAACAAAGATGCTGATTTAGAGGAAACACAAAATTTTTGCTCCAAAATACAACCAGCTTCAGACAGGAGCTATTCCTCACAGATTCAAAAGTATTTTACAGAATTTCAAGATCTTCCCACATTTACAGCAGGAAAAAATAGGAACTACCACGCTGGGCCCCATTCAAGGATCATCTCAACATGTGCAACATCTTTCAAGACAGACAGTCCAGATCCTCACAGAAAAGGAAGAAGAAATTTAATCACATCCAACTGACCCCAAAAAGTGCTCTTCTGCATTCCCTTAAAACAATGACTGGCTCACATCTCAGCAGATAAGAGTTCTCGAATTTTAGTGGATCGTTATCAAGTTACTAAGGCCTTGGCTTGGCTATGCCCTGAGTTTAAAGAGTTATCCTGCAGTCAGACACTAATGGAATGAAAGCCATCTGGATAATATTATATTTATTGGGATCCTTCCTCCACCGAATCTGCCTTCAGAGTTTCCTCTGCTTAGAGAATATAAAATGGTACAAGAGTAATTTAAATCTAGAACTGGCAGCTCTGATCCTTCTTACCACAGACAGAAATAACACCCTTTTCCATCCTTTGCAAACCACGCTTAAAAATAAGGTGCAGCATCAGACAGGTTTTACTTCATGTTACTCCAAAGCACAGGAAAAACTAAATTGGAGCTCACAAAAAAAAATAACATGAAGTAATCATTGGGAACTCACTATGAAACTTAAAAAGAGCTCTTAAGCCTATGGTTTATTTATTGTAATCACATTTTACAAACTTTACTTTACCAACAGGAAAAAGGTTCCATTTTCAGGCTGGAAACAAGCACTGGTGCTGCTCTGGAATGTGCCATGTGTCTCATTAGAAACACATATTTGTAACATCTGCAAAGCTGGGGCAGGAGGAAGGTTTCTAGAAAGGCAGAAAATAATGAAAACCAACTTTAAAGTGTATACAGTTGTTGACAAGAGGCAGATAAATATACATGATAGTTTATCTGTGACAGTATGGTCACAGTTATGGGATCAAGGATGTGACTGATTTCCATCTGTCCCCCCAGCCCCACACAGAGCTGTTGGGTCCCTGATGGACACGGAGGAAACACTGCTCCTGCTGCTGCTCCCAACTCCTCAGTGACCTAAAACTCTCTGTAAGGTGAAAACTACCACAAACAACTTGGGAGATGAACTATTCTTCCATGAGTCTGGACCTAATTGCACTCCTGACCTCAGTTAATATGGAGCGAATCCAGGGGAGGCCATGGAGATGCTCCGAGGTCTGGAACACCTCGGCTCTGGAGCCAGGCTGGGAGAGCTGGGATTGCTCAGCCTGGAGAAGAGAAGGATCCACGGAGACCTTAGAGCCCCTTGCAGGGCCTAAAGGGGCTGCAGGAGAGCTGGAGAGGGACTGGGGACAAGGGCCTGGAGCGACAGAGCAAGGGGGAATGGCTTCACACTGACAGAGGGCAGCGTTAGATGGAATATTGGGAAGGAATTCTTCCCTGTGGGGGTAGTGAGGCATTCTTGGAACAGATTCCCAGAGAAGCTGTGGCTGCCCCTGGATCCCTGGAAGTGCCCCAAGCCCAGGTTGGACAGGAGTTGGAGCAGCCTGGGAGAGTGGGAGGTGTCCCTGCCCATGGCAGTGTCACGGAACGAGATCATCTTTAAGGCCCCTTCTAACCCAAACCATTCCATTATCCTGATTCCACGATTCCAACAGTGGCTCTGGCCAGGCCATCAACAGCAGATCCAAGCCTTTCCCAGCTCTTAAAAAAAGGTGACTGCCCTGGTTTGCAAGCACAGAACACTTTCCAGACAAGATCCAAGCAGTCATGTGGAGTCCTGGTACCCAGGAGCCACCCTGAGGAGACCGACCCAGAAAACCTTGCCATGCCCGACAATTCCAGCAGCAAAGGAAAACACTGGCACTTTTTGGAGCAGGACATGAGCACAATTTACATGCATGAAAGGAATGAGCCTGTAACAGCACGTTAGGTGATAGTCAGAGATAGACACGGGCACAGAGCCAGAGTGGGGTGTCTGCTATTCTTGGACCAGCCTTGATCCTGTGGGCAGAAAAACCAAGAGGTAACTCCTACGGTGCATTCCAGCAGCTACACTGGCAAACTAACAAAATTAAAACAAAACAAACAAAATCCCATGCTACCTGCAAGCAGATTTACCAGGGGTCAGCGTGGTTCTTCGCTACCCGGGGCCGAGACTCCTGCTTCCCCAATTTTTTTTTTGCCCATTACACATAATTCCCTACAGCAGGAGCAGGATTGAGATAGCAGCCCTTTGAGCTATGACTTCAGTGTGATTTGCCAACGTGCACATGTTAAAAGCATATGCTGGCTCTGGAGCCAAAACCAATCTGCCAGATTCAATCGCTGAACTCGTTCTCAGGGCCCAGTTGTAAAATCCTGACAGGGAGCGTTGCCACGCTCATGAAAACTGCCCGGAGCTCCCGAGCTAAAAGCTGTGTGAGCAAAGAGCCAGGAAGAGAAATCTTTTTCTGGAATACTGAGAGCTGTTCGATTAATTATAGCTGGAAAAGTTTGTTCAGTTAAACAAAGACAATTCTTACCGAGGCAAAGGGGTTTTCACAATAAACAGGGAAACGTTTCCCATTTACATCCCAGCACAAGCCAAAACCTAATTAGTGTTTCAAATAAGACATTTTAAAACACAGAATACTGGTATCTAGAGGCAAAACATTTCAAGGTTAGAAAGATGATGCTAAGATGATTCTTTCAGGACTAAGGAAAAGTTGATGAAACTCCTGTTTTTCTTGTGACTTGACTGATGTCACACTCCTGTGAGCAGGGATGCCCTGTGTCTGTCAGTCACCCCGCTGCTGATGTCAGTGCTTTCTTCATGAAAACCCAAGGAATCTTTTGGCTTTTCACATTCCTGGAATCTGAGATGTTCCAGGAATTAATTTAGCATGAAGGCACTAAGAACACACCAACGCATTCGGGTTTGGAGCTCTCTTAGGCACAATAATGCAATGTGTGCTCTAAAATCAGGTACCCACTCCACCCAATAATGTCATTTAAGAGTCCATTTGCTTAAATAAAGGGCATTCAAAGCCCACAGGGTGTAGCATTTATGAATGAATGGACAGCACTCTTCTCTCTAACAGTGCCAGGTAAGACACAAAATCTGCCATTAATCAAAGTTCAGAAAGAGGAGTAACATCACTGCTGGATCAAATAGACATCAGTGTGGCATTTTTAAAGTTTCTTTAAATTATTATTTTGCAGGAGGACATCGCTCTGTCCTAATGGCAAACTGCTCAATGAACACATTTCTCCTAAATCTTCAAGGAGCTTCTGCTCTGCTCCTCAGTTCTTGTCTTAAAACACCGAAGAGCTGCTGTGCAGAATGAAGAGGAAGTTCCAGTGGTGAATGAATTTGTTTCTGCTTTTTACTGGAAAGCAGGAGGAGTTCCATGTTTGCATTTTGCCTTAAAAAACTGAATAAACAGTGCCACATAAGGGTACAGATACAAGAAATGCAAGCAAAAGTGTCCTGAATTCAAAGAAAACAATGGTTACAATGAAGTCCTTCTATGCCAGACTAGAAATCATCTAATTCTTCCATTTTGTATTTAGGACTGCGAAACCTCCCAATTTCAAACTCTTTCTGTGGTTCTATCCCTGGGATTTTTATGGTCCTATCAATGGGCACCACTGAACCTAAACAGCACTGGGAATGGCAGACACAACAGCTTAACTCTGGGATCCTGGTAGGTGGATTTAATTGGCCAAGCTCAAATTCCTCCAGTTTTCAAATACCCTAAATTTAGAGCACGCATGCACTACATTTCAACACTTGGAGCTTCTCAGCAGATGCCACAAATTCCAGCTATTAAGTCTGCTTTCAGTGCCAGCAGTGCTGCTGAGCAGCCTCTTGCTTTGCCTGCTACAGGGTAGGAACTTCTACTGAATTTCAAATGAGAGCAATTAAAATACCTCGATGTATGGATGCAGGAGATCTTTCAGCAGGTCACAGTGTGGCCTAACCAAGAGCAATGCTGACAGGACACATGGAAAAAAGCTCTTACCCTGGCACCCTCAGGACGCTGTGGCCAAATACCAGCACCAACAGGAGGCCAGAGGCATAACCAATACCCTCCTACAAAGCAGCTTGTCAAATTAGCAAAGCTTTCTATCTATCTCTCATGGACTGTGAACTACAGAGTTGCAGATTTTATGCCCAGATGGCAAATGACTGAGTAAGAGAGCAGCAATGTTTGTTTACACCCCGACACCTGCAGCACAGGTAGATGAAAAAACCCAATTGTCACTCAAGTCTCCGCATCAAGTTATCTGTTACCCCATCTCTCTCTCCCTAAAAAGCCACACTCTGATAGTCTCATATTAACAGATGAGATAAACATTCTAATAGGGATAAGAGAACGAAGATTTCTTATGCTCAGATAAAACCTGTTCTTGCAACAGGCCCAACCTGGTTCGTGCTGACCATGGCTGAGGGTGCAGCACTGCGGTTCCTACAGGAACACGGAGGAATCTCAAGCTCCAGCTGCCTACCCAGATAATGACCAGCATGAAAAAACACTGATTTTTGCTTCTAATGCCAAATTGTAATGATATTTGCTGCCGCCAAAAAAGCAGATCTAAAAGCCCAGGAGTATCAATGATTGGTAAGATAAAAATGACAAAGCTAAACATGAATCTATTCTAACACCATTGCACTCAATTCACATTGCACAATTATTCTTTTTCAGGTTTTTGAGGAAAATATCAGTGTTCTAAAATCTTCACCTGCTCGACACTTCAGTACCTGTTGCTCAAATAAACTGTTCTCCCAGCACCCAGTGCTCTGCATTCCAAACACCAAAAAAAGTCATCAATAAAATGTATGAGAGACATAGGACACACCTTTCTTCCCATGGTTTCTACCTCAAAAAAATCCTGAAGAAACATTTTTTGAGAAATAAACTGGTTTTCACGATATTTTCTTTGCAGCAGGTACCTCTGAGCCCTGACTGTGAGTGAAGATGTACAGAGCCAAAACTTTCCCACTACACTGGGGAAAACTGTGCTCTCAGATTAAGCCAGTTTGGCCACTTGTCCTTAGGTATCTTGAGTGTCTCAGCACAGACAGTTCAGCAGAACAAAAGTGGCCCCAAAGTGTGTTAATTACACTATTGTAACTTCTTGTACAAGGAAAAATGGGATGCCCAGATGGAAAGTCACTTAAGGCACATATGTTTCTGTGATGTTCCACTGCACCAACTCTTCAGAGAGATCCTTCCTCAAGAATTTTGGCAGCCCCAACAGGGAACTGAGCACTGGCTACCTGGCACAGTGCAGAGCTGACAGAGGGAACTCTTAATCACTCAGTCTGGCTGCTGGGAGCAGGGTAATTACAAGCAGCTAAGTTCTGAGCAGGTTGTATTAGCCCTGCTATAATTTCATGCTAACATGTTCCCATTCCTCTCAACTATTCCTCTTAGACCACCTTCTGGAACTGCATCCCAGACAACTCATCCTTTCCCACTGAAAAGGTCCCCAGTCCTGCAGCACCTGTCTCACAAGAGCCCCCTGTTTCTCTGGAAGGATCTTTTCCATTTCTGAACGAAGCCAAAGGGGTCAAGAATCCTTAACCAAATTCCTTCCAGCAGCAGAGAGTTTTCCAGCAAGCCTTGGAATAAAACCCTCCAGCTTCTGCATCCCCCTTCTACTCTCTAGCCATTATGACAGACTTTCCAATCTTTCCCAGAAGAGACCTGCAGGTACAAACTCTCCAGTGGAACTCGTTCGATTCCAGGCTGAAGTGCCCCTTCCAGCAGCATCACCAGCAAAGCACAGCCTGGTCCCTCCTCTCTCAGCAAACACGTTAGACCAGCACCCATGGGACCAACACCAGGTGCTTCAGCCCCAGAAGAATCTAAAACCAGGGCTGAATCAGCTCAGACACGCAGCTCATTTGAATAGGATTTGTCTTGCAGAGCAGAGGTGCTTTTTAAAACTCACAGTTCAGCAGCTGCTGTAAAAACCGTGTGATTAAAATGGTGCAGTTGAGCTCTGTAAGTGACCACGAGGTCAGGGCAGCACAGGGATGGGACAGGGAAGTGCAAACTGCCTCGAAAAAGGAAACCAAGCAGAGACACACCAACCTAGGATTACCCCAGGGAAAGCTTAGGTCTAATCTCCACGAGGTCAGAGAGAGAGAATGATTGTTGCCATTATCATAAATTATACCCAGAATTATTTACTCTACAGTGCAGCTTTGCTCTCAGCAATGTGTTACAAAGATGTCAGGAACAATAACAGCAAAACCCTCAACAACCTGCGAGCCCTGGCTGCTGCACAGCAAAGGCTCAGCATTGTATTTATTTAGTGTGGCCTTTGTTAAAGCACTGGCTCACTCCTTCCTCAGGAAACAGGCAAGTTCTGCAAGGGAAGGGCTGCAATTTAGTCCAATAGGAAATAATATTAAGTTCAATTGGAAACAGCAATTACTGACAAAGGAGAAACTCGTTGGCTTGTTACCATCACTGTTCTTTGCACGGTGCCCAGAACTTTTCATCCCCAGAATTACTGATTTTTCGTTGTATCAGTCACAAGAGCACTCTGCTGGTATCAGGAGCCTGTCCTTAAGGATCTGTGTCTAGGAAAGACAGAGACAGGAAAGACAGCAAACCTGCAAGAGTCAAGCACAGAGATACAGACTCTCAGTCAGTCCTCTGCTATTCCCATAGGCACTGTCTAAAAGGTGGAAAAAGGTAGAAAAAGAAGCCAGAGGACTTTGCCTTACTCATTCCTGTGCTTCTATAACGCTTTAACAGCTTTGGTTTAGGCCTCCCTGGATTATCTGCCTTTCCATTTTAATGCTGGTTTGCTGCTCATCGTGAAGAGCAAACAACAAACAACTCACGGCCCAGGCTGCCCACAGGCACTGGAGATTCCTGGCTGCACCAGCCCAGAGACTCCAGGCAGCCAAGTTGCCAGGCTCCCACCTCCTTGCACCTTCTTTTTTATCTGAGCAGATGGAAAAACTCAAGAGCAGAAGCCAAGAACTCAACGTGGGCATCTCTGCAGCAGTTACAGTAATTACTGGAGCTGTAATTGCAGGGTGGTAGCACACACAAACTCACACACACACACAGTGCCTGTTGGCTCTTCACTGCTGAACGAGACAGCCAGAGAGCACCTCTCCACTTTTCAAACTCTTTTACAAACAGGGACCAGCAGTGGTATTGGTCAGTGATGGCCTTTCTGGGGATTCCCACCCAGCACCGGGGTAAAAATCACTGTAAGAGCAGAAAATGGTGTTTTTCAAACAAATGTTTTGTAACTGACAGGACAAAGACAGTCAGACACCTCACACTTCTCCAGGGAGGTGGTGAGGACCAACCACTGCCTGCTGAAGAACCAGTTCCAGGGAACAAGGTATTGATTTCTGTCAAGTGGGAAATCACCAGGTGGAGAGATGTTAAGCAACTCTGAGGGCAAATACTGAAATCAGAACCACAGAAGCACAGCACAGGTGGAGTTGGAAGGCAATTTTGGAGATCATTCATTCCAAACCCCCTGCTCAAAACCAGGGTCAGCTGAGCACACGAAATGGGTGGTTTTTCAGGTGTCCTGTCCCACCTGTACCAGTGACATCTGAGACATCTCAAACCATGAAAAATCCAGCAGCAAGGTCTCAAGACAGCCCAAAACCCTGACTTTCTGCCCCACAGCTTCACACACAGCTTTTATCATCAAATTTTTTTGCTCTTTTGCACCTGTAATATTCCCCCTGTCTCCTTGCTAGTAGTCTGCTCTGTGCTGCTCCATTTCATACGCACTGAGATTCTTCTCCTCCTCACAATTTTGCAGAGAATTTATATAATCTGTGTTTGTACCACACCCCTGCCCCAAACCAGAAAGATCAGAAGATGCAGGGGGGGCTCCTCTGGAAGCACTACAATAACACTACAAATTGCTAACAGCCAGCAACGTGGAAGAAAGGCTGGTCTGCCCCAGGTGTGAGATATGTAGAGTTGGGGAAAAAAAAGTAAAATTGAGCAGTGTTTGTTTATACAAACAACATAAAAGAGAAGGGGGAAAGTATCTAATTGAGAGTGGAGAGCACTGCCAGCTTCAGCAGTTACACTTGGATGGATTTGATCCTCAGGGTTTGCAATTAATTCCCTTCACCACTGCCAAGGTCATCGCTCGCACTGTAGTTCTGCAGTCTTTGAGCTAGAAAGAAATGAACAATCAAAAAAACAGTGATGAGACGTAAAAATACCTCAAGAGGTGATGCCAGGCACAGGCAGGAGTATTCCAGGAATGGAAGCGTAATGGGTGTTTGTCACCTACTGCCTTTAGCCAGACTTGTTCTAATTCCCTTCCCCTTAATATTCCATGAACACTTCATCCTGGCTCTCTCTTCAGCCTTCTGCTTAAAATACCAGGAGCACCTATGCTGGAGTGCCACTTCCATGGGCTCTGACTCTGTCAAAATGTCATTTTTTTGTTGTTTTGATCTAGAAGTTACTGCTGAATATGTGCTGAGATGTCCCATAAACAGCAGGAAGGTGAAAGCTGCTCATCATAAATGTGCTAAAGCTAGTGGCTCCTCTTTTTAGATGTTCTCAGATCTCAAGATTGTGGAATATATTCCATATATTGCAACTATTTAGTGTGGGTTCAGCAAACAAATGATCCAGCCTAAGGCCAGGAGCAGCACTGCCACTGAACAGTTAATTTCAGTCAATAGGTACATGTGGGTTGCAGCTTACTGGCCTCTGAAATAGAGCTGTTCATGCCCTCTCCTTGTGAATGAACACCTCAAAATCACAATTAAGGCTGACATTAACTGGTGAAAGTCAGAAAAATGCAGGGCAACAGCCTCTCCCCCTGTGTTGGTCAAGGAAGTTGATCTTACCTGTTTATAACCTTTTTATTCTCCCAATAAATCCACCAGACTAAGCTTTCATGGATAGCAAATAGCTTTTTTTTCCCTTTTAAAAGGGGGGCACGTTTTTATGGGCCCTGTCTGCACAAGCAATGCCCTAATGGCACAGTTCAATGTAAGGCTTCCTTCTCTTTCCCCCTATTTAATCACTATATTCCTTTCCAAACAGCTCTGGGGGAAAAAATAAAATCGATGGGCTGTGGCATGGGGATGGGGCCGGAATATGTGGACACATCTTTCTGTTGACTTCAGGGATACTCTGAGTGGATTTAAGTGCTGTTAAATTCTGCATGATCACAGCATTTTGCTCTCTCAAGGCAAATGACTGGATCAGGGTCTACTTTTATTACTCCTGTATACCTATTTTTGCGTGGCGAGGCAGCTGCAGACAGGATGGAAAGATACTCAGACCTCTCGGACAAGAGACCCCAGAACTTGTTTTATTGCAGACCTTTTCAAAGGAACTAAGTGTATCAAGTTCTGCTCCTGATACTGCATGGAAACAATAGGGTATGGCTGTAAAATAAAAGAATTCAGACATAAATACATTAAATTGGAATTAGGAAAGACTAGGCCACAGATAAATCTAAAAGACAGGCAATGATGTAGCTATTGCACTTAATAAAATTCCATAAACCTGCAGTTAAAAGGAACAGAGGGGAAAAAAGCCTCATGACAGATCAGTGAGAGTCTGGAAAGATCCATCTGGAGAAGAGATTTGTCCTGAAAAGCCTCAACCAGCTCTGAAAGTAGGGATTTCTCTCAGGGATATTGAGGATGCAGCTCAAGCAAACACAGGTCTCAGCAGCAGGATCTGCAGGTTATTCCTGATTTTCCTTCCTTTCCTGCCAGTTGGATGCCCATGCTATGCCAAGCAGGACTTTTTGGAGACAATTCCCATTAGTAACTGGGCTGTTAATATTCTCTTTATTCTGAACTGGTATCTTTCCATAAATGTGATCCATGTGACCAAAGCACTCCTGTCTCAAGCAATTCCAGAATTTAGTTGTGCCAGGCATTTTCTGAACACAGGGGAAGA
>NW_008237903.1:326601-334283 GCF_000691975.1 Corvus brachyrhynchos | reverse complement strand
GGGAAAGAGCTGGAGGCTGTAATTATTTCTAATGATGCACCTAGAAATCACCAAGTAAAAAGGAACAAAGTAAGATCAAAGCCATGCTTCTTCAAAACATGAAATTTAGGACATACGATGAGGAGACCACTGGATGGTCCCTGGGGATTCAGAAACAGCCATGGCACAGGGGCTCTTTATGCACTGACCACTGCAAATCAATCAATCAATCCACCAATCAATCCCGCTTGGGCAGGATTTTGACACTGTATCAGGAAGAATTAACTTCGACCCAACTCTGCTTTCTGTTCCAGACAAAGTTAAGCTTAGATTACACACAGGACAAAAATTACAAAGTGTTGCAGCCACTGATGATTTAAATCAATAGCTCAGATGTTGGCAGAAGAGAGCATTTGAGCAAATGGTGCTGAAAAACAGCATGGAAAGGCTACAATCTTTCCTTCTGTAGCACTGATACATCTTCCTTCAGAATCAGATGCATTTTTCACCCTTTCCCAATAAATAACTTCTCAGAGCAGGCATTGCTGGGAATACTCCACAGGGAAAACCCAAATGGGCAGTTCAGCTCCTTCCTCTTCTGCCCAGCTAGTGTGGCACAGAGGAGTCCTTTTTTCCTGCCTGACCCTCCTGAAAAACCTGGTTTGCATGTTTATCGTTTGGCTCTGGATCATGAGGGGTAACAGATGGAATGGGAGGACTCCTGTTGGAAGCAGAAAATGAATTCAGGTCGCTTTTGAGCCTGGTAGGTAAGAGCAGCCATGGAGCTGAAAGCAAGATGAGCAGCAGCCTTCCTGAAGGATTTTCTCTGACAAGGGAGAAACTGAGTGAGCCCAGGTTTGTTTACAAGCAGCAAATCTGGAGCCTGCACATGGCAAACAGAACGAAGCTTTCTCTCTTTCTTACGAGGTGGCCCCTGTAGTTGGCTTCTTGCAGTTTTCCAGCTGAAGAGCTGCGAGTTCCCTTTAAATTGGCAAGCCCCAAAACTTCACTGCTGGCAGCTGACAAATCCTCCATCAGCTCTGGAATTTCCCCGGCGTTTTGCTGGATTTTCACTGACAGGCTCAAGACGGGTACAGGCTGTGGGCTTCTGCTGATGTAAATTGTTTTATACTCCCTGATGTTTGGAATAAAATAATGCACCAGCCAACTCAGACAACATGTAAAACTTGGCACTGCTGCAACGTGGACAGCTTGGAAAGGCCTGACATGGCTGGAACCATAGGCCCTGATGGACAAGCCTAGAATTAGCTCCAGAATGTTCTACAGACCAACAGGATCAACAACAGATAAAAATTTAGAGGTTTTTTAACAGGGCAGCTAGAAGGGGAAGAAGCCCAGCGTACCCAAACCCACAGCTGCACAAGGAAGCAGGATCCAACTTTTTTGCCTGTTCTTAGGTATTAGATCACGCTGACTTTCCAACAATAAATGCTGAAGGCACATGATAACCAAAGGGAGACAGGATGAGGGCAGTCAGTGGTGTCTATTCCCAGCTTAAAGGCTGGACCACTATCCTGGCCAAGTAATTAACCCAGGGCAGAGCAGTCCATTCAGCAGTAAAATGAGCCTAAATATTGACCTCGATTTGGGCTCTGTGGGAGCTGACAAATACTCCCCAAGATATGCATCACTGCCAGAGCATCCCTGCCGTGACACACCACTAAAAATAAAACAAAGGCTTTATATCCCACTTGGGGAAAAGTGAAAAAGGAGAAAGGAACTTCGTTTCCACCTTTGAATGGCTCTTCTCAAGTCACAGTATCCCAAACAACCCCAGCAAACAGCTCTGGGACATGAGCTCACGCTGCAGGAGTGCTCCCAAGCTCAGCCAGCCTGATGGAAGCAACGGGAGAAATCCCAGAGCAGGAACAGAGTGAAGAAAGCAGGAGTGCCACGTGTCTGGTCCAAAAACACATCATCTGACCCCCAACATGGACTAGGATCTCAGAGAAAATAAAAGTATCTTATTGCCCAGCAGAGCCCTTTTTTGCAGCAGCACGGACAGAGCTCTGCTGACACGGAAAACCTCCGAGCCTCTGGGCACTCAGGTGTATCCTCACTGAGCTCGTGCTCACCTCAGGGTCTAATTCCTTCACCAAAATATTGCACAAGTGGCACTCTGTGTTTGCAAAACGCTTCCTCAGGTGTCCTGTTTGACCCCAAACAGCAGATGGTTTATTGTCTGTGCAGCAAACAAGGTCATTCTGGGGTTCCAAGTGGGCCATGGCTCGGTTGCACAGCGAGCAGCTGCATTCACTTTGGAAATGCTGCATGTTTTGCCTGAGAGACCTGAGTGCTTTCTAATTCTGCCTCTTCTCCTCCTCCTGCTTCAACGCCTTCACCTGAAGGTGCCAGAAGCAAACATCACCAAGCCACAAACTCTGCAGAGTTTCAGCCTATGGGATATCCCACACCATCCACATACTCCAGAGAGCTCTAGAGATGACTCCATCCTGCATGACTCCATGCTGCAGCACTCTCCAGCTTCCTCCCCCTCAGGTCTTTTGCCAAGGTGTTCAGCGTGGATGAAAACCCACTCGTGTGGGTTGAAACTGGCTCTGTTCACCGGGCTGCCTCAAACCTGCAAGTGTGCCTGCCTGTCTGCTTTCATACCTTCTGCAGTTTGCTGCAGGGTAAGCTCAGAAGCTCAGCCAGGCTTTTAAAAGCCCTTCACGGCACGTGACAGCCTCCATTAGGGCATGGCTCCAGAACTGAATCCTAGGCTTGCCTTCATGCTGAAGGGAAGACCTCCCAGACCCACGGTGCTATGGTTTTCACAGCAGTCTGCAGCGCAGTGTGACACATGGGGAGCCAGAACGAACAGCAGATTGCCAGGCCTGTGGATGAACAACTGCAGCTCCTTCCACTGACTCTGTGTGGCTCGTGGACCTTCCCAAAAATCAGATTTTTCCAAGTCTGCAGCTCTAACAGCCACCCCCTCCTCTCTTTGCTCCATTTCAGATCAATAGATTTACAGATTTAGGCAGGAGGGTGGGGACTGAGGCACGAGCAAAGGCAGAACAGGTCAGCGTTACTGTCCTTGCCTGTGACTGGGATTTTCCCAGCAGAAAGCGAGCTGGGACTGCAGTGCACAGAACATGTCTATTCCAGAAAGTGAGCACACACACACACACACACACACACACACACACACAAAAGAGCAGTGCCCAGTTTGCAGCTGATTTAGCACAGCTCAGGGAGGAATAAAAGAATGGGGCTGCACAGCCTTGCCAAGTCACATTAAGTGAATCAGTGCCCTCGTCTCTCACGCCACGAGTCCGGCGTCTCGCACCAGCCGCAGCTGCCTCTCCTCCTCAGCCAGGAGAGAGCAAAGCACCTCCTCTGCCAAGTGCTGCCAGCAGCACT
Organism: Corvus brachyrhynchos; assembly: GCF_000691975.1. Classification (NCBI taxonomy): domain Eukaryota; kingdom Metazoa; phylum Chordata; class Aves; order Passeriformes; family Corvidae; genus Corvus; species Corvus brachyrhynchos. The sequence continues at coordinate 330,917 of NW_008237903.1, read as the reverse complement.
CATCCCACTGCCCTGCAAGACACGTGCCCAGAGCTCGGGACAGTGAGGCACAGACAAACACATCCTGGAGCAACCCAAAGGCAGGGCTGGATGGGCAGTATTAATTTCATTTCCAGCTTCCATAAATTTTTCAAAGCCAGTCCTTTAAGTGCTCACGTTGTTTTTTTCTTTTTTTTTTTTTCCTTAATGTCAGTTTTTGCTCCATTTTAATATATCCTCTTTAATTTCCTTTACAGCTAAGTACTGGTCAGAAAAAAATGGCAGAAATTTCCCTTACCCCAGCTGTTGTAGGATCTAGTGCGGATTTCAAAACAGAATAGAGCTGCAGCCTGCATTCCAAAAAAACTCCGGTGAACCATGTGAAGAGCATTGTTTGGGAGCAATTGGAGAGATAACTGCTCTCCTGATTTAACTCATTTATTATCCCCAGTGTATAAAACACGTAGCTGCAGTAACATCATTACACTGAGAGCACTGAAAAGAACACAAAATAGAAAGCCTAATCTACATTTCTGGTATGAGCTGTTCAGCAGCCTCAGCTGTGCCACTGTGGGAACCAGTGGCACGACTTTACACAACCTGGCCTCAGGAAAACTCTTTTTTCTGCACAGTGTGCAAAATAAACAGCCTTGCACTAGGGTAGGGGTAACCTTGATTAAGGTTAGTGAGCCCAAATAACTGAGCTACCAGCAGCCATGGTCCCTTCTATTCCTATTTTATTCAAGTTAACTCCTTTTGATTCTTCATATGTGTACATCAGTTCCCTCTCTTTGGAGAGTTCTGCTCTTTTTGGAAAGATTTCAGGGGAAGATCAAACAGAAAGACAACCTTTTTTAATTTTGTAATTAATTATTTTTGTTATTTTATTATTGTACTACCATTTCATACCGATTTCAGAAGCTGGGGCTGAGTACAGTAAAGCCAAAGGTGGGAAGAAGAAACCATGTTATTTAGAAAGCTGCAGAGACGTTCTCCTTTCCCTCACCTGTCCAGCAAGCACTTTGCTTTTTTGTTTTGTGAGTATGGCCTCAACACACCAATGCACTGGGAAACCCCCCAACCAAGGGCTGCTTTTGGGAAAGGCCAGGATAGAGCCTTCCCTCACCCTGATGTCCAGCAGGCAAAAAAGACATCCAAAAAGCAAGCTAAAATAAATAATGGATAACCAGAAACCAGAACTTCCCATTTAAGATTTCTGAAATAAACAGAAACTTGGATGTGCACTTGGAAAGTGGGGAAACAAGTCTGGAGTGGCCTGGATCTCCCTGCAGAAGGCAACTGGGGAGCAGCAGCTGCCTGACCTGTCCAGGAACTCAGCTCTGAGGGTTCCTCAGCTCTCCTGTGCCACCAGCCTGTCAGGCAGCCTGCCAGGGAGCTGGGCAGGAAGGAAACCAGGGAGGCTTCCAAGAGAAAAAACATCCCACTGGAAAATTTCTGACCGCTGTAATAATGGCCCTACTTTGAGAGTTGGTTACGAAGCTGGCAGAAGGCAGGAGACCCACTGCCTTCCCTGGTTACTTCCTGGCTTCCTACAGAAATCTCCTCCTACTCCAGACACACAGCATCACCTGAAGCAATCCTTAAGCAGGAAGTCCATAAATCCCCTGAACCCTCCCCACAACGAACAGCGTTGCTCTTCCCCAGAACTCTGACAATTGTTAACTGGCGCCGTTCAGGAGGTAACATTTTCTTTGGGAAGGCCTTTCCTGCTTTAGGCAACCACATGTACTTTTGGCAAGGTCTCCAGACAAGCCCTGTTGGCAGCACGCAGCCTTATGCCTCGCTCGGAAAGATTGCACGAAAAAAACAGCTCACTTTCCAGCTCCAATTCCAAGGCTTCACAAACTTGGCAGGGCTGACAACCTAATCTGGCCTGGCTGCAGGAATAACTGATGCCTCATAGGTAGCATCCCACAAAACTGCCCTGGAAACCCAACCAAAGGAGCCCTTTCAGCCTGCTCCGGCCCCGCTCCCAGCTCACCGACCTACCGCTCATTGCTCAGCGTCATCCTCGGAGGGTCCAGGTTGGGATTCTCCATGGATTCCATCTGGGGACAGCGTAGGAAGTAGTAGAGGGTGTGGAGGGCATCAGGGGACCAGGAGATGGGCTGCTGCTGCCGGGTCTGCCGGACAGGGCTCATGCCGGGCCGGATGGTGTTCAGGCACTGCATGTGGTGCATGGCTCGCGAGACCAAATCACCTGCACACACACACACACACACAGAGAAAATACAAAATCATCTCTTTACAGTGCTTTTAATCACACTTTTTGAACAAGTCAAAACTCTCACAGCCCAGAGGAATGTTTGCTGTGTGCACAGAACCTCCTCCACGAAGGCAGAAGGGTGTCCTGTCCCTCAGGCTGCCACTCCACAGCACTTGCTTTCAAAGACCAAGTTACCAGTTAGAAAACGTGAAATTAAACACTTCCCAGTTACCACGCGTTCTTTGCAGTGAGTTTGCTGGGTTACTGCTGGTTTTCTCCTCTTTCCACCCACAAATACCAAGTTTTTTTGCCAGCCTGCAAAAACTACTGATGTCTTTGTAAAATGTCCTCTGCCCAGCCTGGGAGCGACAGTTTCACAGGGCAAAGTCAGTAGCACCAACCCTTCACTCTTATTTTTGTTAGGACATTGCTCCCATTTCTTCCAACTGGGTCATGCTGTTCTACCCTGCTGCCCAGGAACCTGAGACAAATTAGGGACATTACATTCAAGGCAGAAACCCCTTCTTTTAGGGGTCTGCTGCTCCCATTCTCACTCTAGCTGCAGGTTTCTCCAGAACGGCAAGACCTGACTCTCTTATTAAATAAAAAGCCAATCTTTATCATGCTGGCTGTCTCAAGCTGTGCCAGAAATTTGTCCTTCAGCACTGTAAGAAGCTCAGTCCAGGAGGTCTCTGGGCTTCTCAGTCCTCTTGGTCTTTGAACTCGAGCCAAGCTGCCTCTATGTCGGAGCAGGGTGGACCTGAGAAGGCCTGGAAGGAGGTGACCTGGATTACACAGTTGCACTCAGAATGTTAGGACTGCAGATTTTTAAAAAGTTCTCAGGGCAAGGACCCCAAAGCTGGTCTTTTTGCAATAAGCTTGCCTTAGGCACAACCCTGTTTACTCTCCTTGTGTTGTGGTGCATTACAAACTCCAAAAAAGCTTTAAAAGCTTCATCTCTGAGTAGTGTGACTACCAAGCAGTGAGCTGAATTATTACTATACTTAGCTAGGATCTGTTTTTTCCTTGGGAGAATCTCTGCTGCTTTATGCTTTACATTCCCCTCAAACCCTCACAGGAAACATTGCTCTATTGTGTCCAAAAGTTACAATACTGGGAAAGGATGGAACCGAAATAGTCGCCCCATCACAAAGCTGGCTCCTGGGAAAGCGCCCTGAGCTTAGCAGTGCCACGTATCTTTTAGCGACACCTCCCTCTGAAATTCTTGGGAAGTTATTATTTGTTCATTTATATCTAAAAGCAACACTGAATTTTCCAGCCAGAACCCCTGGAGTTCTACTGTTACACAGGAGAAAGCCCCACAAAGCTACTGTATGTCTAAACATGACATTTTTTAGTGGTTCAGACCAACAGGGTATTAAAAATCTCAGTTTGCAGTCTAAAGCCGTGCCACTCCTTTGTTGTACAGCACATTCAGCTTTAAGGACCCACTTCAGAATAATAAAAAAATCCTTCTAACAACTCTGCCTTTCCACTTCAGTAGCTCCAGGATCCGCACGTTTTACGAGAGCATCACGGATCCTCCAGCGCTGGCTGGTGCTAACACAGAAGTCTGCACGGTTTACAGCAGAAATGCATCTGGAATTCAAATTTTCAGCTCAGAATAACGATCCTTCTCCTTTGCACACTCACTCTATTCTTCTGGCAACGGGCAGCAACGTCTTAAAAAAAAGCAGGCAACTGTATCAGGAGACCCATTCACTGGATGGACTGACCAAGCTGGCCAGGCAGGGACGGGGGAAGAGGGAGAGAGGAAGCTGTATTCAATCTCAGGCCCTCGCTACAAATGTTCTCTTGTGTTCCAGGATAAATAGAGGTGTGTTAAAGGAATTTGAAAACCTCAAATTAAGGCAGGTTGCAAAATAAATGGTAAAACCCACAAACTCCTTACTGGCCCTGGCCTTCATTAGCATTCAGATGGTGCAGGCTGAGAAAGTGATGCCAGCAGAAACGGTGCAAAGGAAAAAGTAGACCAGGAAAACACAAATCATTTTTGTTTACTTTAAAGGGGCTTTGTGAGTACTCTAGGAATGGAACATTTCATTTGGTCAGCTTTTTAAAAAAAAAAAGGGGGGGGGGGGGCGGTGTG
>NW_008237903.1:320997-326470 GCF_000691975.1 Corvus brachyrhynchos | reverse complement strand
GTTACCAGAGTACTCTTAGATTTTTTTTTTCCTCCGCTTTTTGCTTTTTAAGTAACCAAAAAGCTTTTCCTTGAATATCCTGGACATTTCCACTGCAGAAACACTAACAAAGAGAACCCTCTCTGCCATCTGAGGGAGGTTTGCTGTGCTCCACAAATGCACAGGAGAGCCTCCAGAGGCATCTTGTAAAGAGCATCCAACTTTAGTTGGCAGTAGCATCCCTACAAAACAAAAAAAGGCGCATCCTACACCTTTCCAGGTGAATTAGACACAAAGCAGACTAATGAGACCAGCTGATTTCCATAAACAGCACCACCAGAAAGTTAAATCTCACCCAACCTTAAACGCTGCTCACGCTGCCAACAGCGGCAGCACTCCTGCTGCCCTCAGCAGTGGAGGGATGGGCTCTCCTGCTCTGCTGGAAGAATCCTGTGGTTGATTATATCCCAAACTTACTCAGTTCCGAGATGCTCCCGACGCACGTGGCCAGCAGGGACTGCTCCAGGGTCCGGAGTTCCAGCTGGGCGTAGGCGTCGGCCCGTCCGTCGCTGCACACCGAGCCGTCGTGGTAGGGGCTGAAGTAGGCAGGGAGGGACAGCACACCTGGGGCAGAGCACACAGCAGACCTCTTACAAATCAGCCCACACGTGTGGAAAAGCAAATCCCTCCAGGAGGGATGCAGAACTCGCGCCTTTCTCCGGGAATTTCGGAACAGTTCAAAGGGAATCAAACGGCGCTGTGAACACTGCTGGAATGGCTGAAACAGGCTCCAGGGAGTAAGGCTGGATGTTCCTACAGCGTTTAGGAGCTGGAAACAAATTGCAGTCGAGATAAAACTACATGAAAAGCTGTGGTGAAGCCTCTGCTCGTGTTTATACAACAACTGGCTCGCTGCTGAACAGCTGTATGCAGATGCCCAGATAGAAGGGCCTGATCTGGAGAGATGTGGAATATAGCCTGGAGTCCACCCCATCCCTGCAACCCTGCAAACAAAACCACGGGCTGTGCCAGCCCTTTGAACCTGCCAGGCAGTTTCAGGTGCTCAGGCTGTGGTCTCTGCATGCACACACCTCTGGATGCGCCAAGCGACGCCCAGGAGTTCTGAGGTTGCCTGTGTTTGCATCTCTGTAAATGACCCCTGTGTGTGATGGAGAGATTAGACAGGTAATTACACTGCACGGCTTTACCACACACAGCTCCTCTCCTTGCACGCAGCAGTGTGGATGCACAGCAACCGATTGCTCCGTGTGGCACAGAGAAAAGAGGGAATGTGGCCTCTGGAGCGGGTGTGAGGCAGGGAGCAGGGTGCATGTGACAGGGGCTGGGGTGGGACAGTGACCTGCCCTGTCCAGTGACACCCTGGGGTAGATCTGGTACCACTGCACCCACAGGGCAGGTGGACTCCAAAAAGCCACCTGCAGTCACTCAGCCAGTGTTCCTGCCCCATTTTTAATTATAGATCCATCCCGCAATTCCAGCAGCACCTCCTGGCCCAAACTTTCCACAATTCCAGACAATGGCCACTCAGAACAGCCACGACTGCCTGTGCTCTTAGCCTGCTGCATATCCTGTATTTCTGATTTTTAACTTTGATCCACAGCAATACAGTTCAGCTCGAACCCACGTTTCCTTCCACCCTCACCTCCCGACCCCGGGTCAGCCTGGGATGTGGAGATCCTTTACTCCTGTGGCAGTGACCTCCTGTCACAGAGGTGCTGTGCATTGTTGCCCAACAAAACCCTGCAGCTCATTGTGCAAGACCCTTTGTTTCTTTGTCTTGATGTTTTCTTTTGAGATTTTATGCCGGATTGATCTCTCCTACCCTTTTCACATCCTCTTTGCATCCTGCTTGGTGGTAAAGCCAAGGGCTGCATCAAAAACTTCCTGGACATGATGAGAATAAGGGAATGATTTATCCTGTTGTGCTTCTTCACTGTACATCACTGTTAGTTAATGGAGAACACTCTGCCAGTGCCCTCTTAACCTGAATAATTAGGAAGTTGAGGCTTTAAGAGCTACCAGAAGCCATGCATGCAAACGAGGAGAGCTTTGCTTTAAATACACTATACAGAGCCCAAGCCACTTCCTTTTCCATGCCAAAGCTATGAAAGGATGTTTTAGAGACATATGGATTGAATTTATGGCAGAGGGAGAATGAAAACAGCCTGATTTGTCAAAACTTTCAAATAGAGGCACATAATTCTACAGAGGCGAAAACAGAAACTGGCAGCTCCACTGCTGAGCCCGGCAGAGGGAAAGAAATGGGGCACATTTTCTCTGCCAGCCACTTTCAGTTGGTTCTGTTTTCTAACAAGGAATTAAAAATAAAAGGTTTGCAGAACGCTTTGGCTCGCAAAAGGCAACAACATTTTCTCAATTTTCCAGTTCACAGTTTGCCAGGTGGTGCAAGGAAAACAGGGAGGATTTATTTACCTTTGGAAAAATGACTCATCCAAGATTGCTGTGGGACAAGATTTACGCTGTCACCTGCCTTGGTACAGCTGAGGAGCATCCTCTACGTACCAGAGAGGAATAAGGAATTTACCAAGACTTTGGCCACGCACCAAAGCCCAGTGATGCCACTGGGGATTTTCCCTGGGGTCGGAGATGGGGATGAATCAGGCTCTAATGAGGTAAGGATTCGAAGTCTGGCAGGTCTCCATAGGTACGAGCAAGGCTGGGAATGAGGACACACCTCCCAACACTGATTCTGAGGCAGCAGGAAGCACAGTAGAAACGTACCCCACAACTATTCTATCTTGCAGCACCCTCATCAGGATTTCCTCTCTGATCCGCTTCCAGTAACTCCGTAGAGTTGGAAAAGCATCCTCTTTGCTCCTCAGATGAGAAAATCAGGCACAAGGACATCTGCAGTCCAGCTTTGCCCAGTGATAATTAGGAACAGGACTTAATCTTTAACAATAATTTTTAAATCCCTTTTTTTGGTAACAGACAACTGCCTTGTGCTGATTATTTATATCCCAAACTATGGGTCTTGCTCTCCTGCCTCCCAAATAATGGAATTTTCAGTCAAAAGCTGTTACAATGGTATAAACCATGGGGCAGTTTCTGCCTGGCATTCACTTTCCTGCATTTATTTTTGTATTAGTGGCAACGCTGCTTTTAATCATGACTAGCAAGATAAGCAAAAATGCAATAGAAATAAACTAACCCATGTCAAAACACCCTCTGTTTGATACTCGCCTTTGTTTCCTGGCTTTCCCAAAGTGTGTTTTCCCCACAAAACAACAATGTGAAACAGCACATAATTACTGTGCAGGAATGAACCACTTGGGCAGGTTTTTTTAAATTAAGATTTTAAGAACAGGATCGAAGCCCAGGTGGAGTTAAGGAGGGACTATGAATTTGAGTGTGGCTTAGGACCTCAGGAGCAGGAGGAGCTCAGAAGTCATCTCTGGAATGGCCTGATTCTCGATTAAGGCACGGCTGGGTAACAATTTGTTCCTGATCTTTCCATAGCCTTTGAAACAGCAGCTGGAAATAAAGCCATGTTTATTCTACCTCAGTTAAATACGAAACCTGTTCACAAGCACTTGCTGCCAACGCTCTTAAAAGGCAGTCACGACTGGGTGAGTTCCAGTTAAGCAGTTCCTTAAACTCAAATTATTCTGCTTGCCTAAAGAGTTTGAAATTGTTGTCCGTAATCTGATGCTTTTTAATAGCAACTGAAAATGTTTCCAGTCTGAGCAAGATCCAGGGAAAAGTCTGTTCACACTCCTGGACATCTTTCTGCTTTAAGAGGTGCAGCAGTTCTGAGGAGAGCTTTGGCTGTAACGTGATGGCTCCCACGAGCGGGGCTGGGCAAAGCTCTTGTGTGGTTTCCAGCACATGCTGGAACACCTCTGCTCTGGAGACAGGCTGGGAGAGCTGGGAACGTTCAACCTGGAGAAGGGAAGGGTCCAGGGAGAACCTAGGGGCTCCAAGAGAGCTGGAGAGGGGCTTTGGACAAGGGTGTGGAATGACAGGACAAAGGGGAATGGCCTTAAACTGATGGAGGGTGGGTTTAGATAGGATACTGGGAAGGAATTCTTCCCTATGAGGGTGGTGAGACCTGGGCACAGTTTCCCAGAGAAGCTGTGGCTGCCTCATCCCTAGGAGGGTTCAAGGCCAGGTTGGACAGGGCTTGGAGCAACCTGGGATAGGGGAAGGTGTCCCTGCCCATGGCAGAGAGGTTGGAACTAAATGATCTTTAAGTCCCTTCCAAGCCAAACCATTCCATGATTCTGTGATTCCCCAAGCTGGATCCAGTTCCTCAAGCAGGACAATTTCTGCGAGGAACCCCAGGTCCATCTCTGAATGTCCTCATAATTCAGAGGCTGGCATCAAATTCTGCACTTTTGATCTCAAGATACAGGCGAATGCAGACCTTTCCCTGAATTTTGTCCTGAGACTGGAACATTTGATTTTCCAGCTACCCAGGGCACCTTCACAGTCCACACCATTTGCATGCCACGTTCATGCAAAAGGACTTGCCATCAGTTTTACCTTGTTGTAATGGTTTTCTCTGGGCTTTCTCCAGTCTGGACCCTTGATGTTGGCAGACAACTTCCTAGAGATTAACTCATCAGCCATTTGACGGCTTTCAAACACTTATATGACGACTTAAGAGGTTAAGATGGGGCCACTCACAAGTGGCAAAGGGCCAAGGAGACTTGGCTGGAAAGCACTCAAATTCTGCTGTCTGGGATTCCTCATGGAAATTGCCCAGGGTACTGATTCCCTTATTCCAGAAATGCACTGGCTCTGTTCACGACAGATTAGGCAAAGAATCAGGAATAAAATTAGGACAGGGATATACATCATAAACTACTTTTTAAAAAAATATAAACCCCACAAAGTGTATGGGACAATACAATATGTCATTTATACCTGAACACTTCCATAAAACAAATCAGAACAATAGGAAAAAAAGCATCTATTTGGCCAAACCAACCAGAAAGCCCTCGGAAAATTCGAAATCATCTCTGTACATTATAAATTATTCCTAAAAGCCCCATGTGTGAAACCAGGAGTGCTGTGAGTACGCTTGAAAAACGCATTAGGAAACCAAGCAGGCAACCCTGCACCAGTGTACTTTTGCAGTGTTTGGCTTGGGATAAATTCCACAAGAAACATTCCAGGGGGTGGGAACAACGGCTGATCCCTGTGAACTGACACAGTGGAAGGCCAAAGTTTTGAAGGCGGGCGGTGATGACCTGACTGGGCTGGAGTAGCCAAATCCCACCGATTCCAATGGAGCCGGGGGAAACCGCGGCCAAGTGCAAGTGCAGGTCCCGCACTGGAACGCGGCCATGACGTGCGGACGGCTGTCACCTTGCACAAAGTCCTGCAATTCTTCATGGCCAGGAGCATTCAAGGCTCTCCTTGTTTTCTGTTCCCCGCTCTCCCACACCACACAATGCCCTGCAGCTCCCTCTTGCCAATCAGTTCCGAGTGCGGAGCGCCAGCAGGA
>NW_008237903.1:310951-320982 GCF_000691975.1 Corvus brachyrhynchos | reverse complement strand
CCTTTTCTCCTCGCTGACCTACCGCTGCTAGGAAAGCTCGACCCTCCTTTATTTTATGAAATGAGATGGGATCATTTGGACAGAACATAAACAAACCCCTCCAAAAAACAGCAACCAAAGTGTTCCTGATGGAACTCCCTCAAAATCTAAACACATCAGGCTCTGTAATCAACTTGCAGCCATGCTATAGATGGTGAGAGAGGCTTGTGATCAGGGAACAATGCACCTAATTGCTCACATATAGGAAAAGAGTGTGGCTTCTGCTAGAAAGCAGGCAGCCATCCCGCCCAGTTTGTCAGCAGTAAGAAAAATCAAACGCAGTTTCTTATATCTGCATCCACATTAAACATTAATTCTGTAATTGGAAACAGGAGCAGAAGCAGAGGAGGGAGAAGCTTCAAGTGGAGGAGATTTTAAAATTTTCTGCAAGTGTTACACTGGATCTCTCCATCGAAGAGCTGATGTCCCCTATGGGGACACTTCTGGACACCTCAGAGTCACACAGCCCTCAAGCTTGATTTCTTCTTGCTTCATTTCTCATTCACTGATCTTACTGCTCCAAGAGACAATATCCTCTCCAAATTAACAAAATACAGTCTTCCTGGACTTCAGGAATGTTATCAGAGATGCGTTGCCTTCAAGTCTGGTCCTTCCTGTAGCTCAGTGTCAACAGGCAGCGCTTAACTAAAGTACTAAAATACCCCAAAAGAGAGTTATAAAGCACTCTCAAAATCCACTGCCCCTTTTTCCTGGGGTGCAGGTCACTGCAGCAACTGGAAGTCCAAAAAGCAGGGAAAAGCAGTGGAGCTTACAGCAACAGTGCCACTCCTTCTGCACTACCAGGGAAAGGGCAGGAGCTGATGGACAGTCACCACAAATGCCTCCTTACTCCGAGGACACTCCCTGTGCCTGTCCTCATCCCACACATTTTGCCTCAATTCTCCTATGAAAATGGTGGAACTGGGCTGGAAGTTGGAGGGGAGCAGGTAGGAAGTATGTGTATTCCATTTGAATCCAGCTGTGATGTACGGGCTTGCAAAAGACTATAAATGCAGGAGAAGGGCCTCGGTTTAACACCAAGTCAGTATTTACTGAGTCATTAATCCCACTTCCATATCCCTGTGGTCTTCTGGACAACCACTAACCTGGCCTGGCCCCAAACACTTAATTGAACATGAGCACAAGGGAACATATCCTGGGCTTGCATTGTCATGACTGCCAAAAAACACAGCACAACGACTGTCCTCATTCCCATTTCCTAGATGGAGAAATGCGGCCAAAAGGAGGAGAAGCAACCACGAAACTCGTGCACCAGAACCAGCACTTTGCAAAACCCAAACCTCCCAGCTCAAATTCCCTGGGTGGAAGTGGCCAGCACAGAGCCATTGCTCCCTGCTCCAAATTCCCAGTTCAACATTCCCAGTTCAAATTCCCTATGTGGAAGTGGCCAGCATAGAGCCATTGCTCCCAGTTCAGATTCCCTGTACGGAAGTGGCCAGGACGGAGCCATTGCTCCCTGTTCCAAACTCCCAGTTCAACGTTCCCAGGTCAAATTCCCTCTGTGGAAGTGGCCAGCACCGAGCCATTGCTCCCTGTTCCAAATTCCCAGTTCAAATTCCCTGTATGGCAGTGGCCAGCATGGAGCCACCGCTCCCTGTTCCAAATTCCTGGTTCAACAATCCCAGTTCAGGTTCCCTGTATGGAAGTGGCCAGCACGGAGCCATTGCTCCCTGTTCCAAATTCCCAGTTCAACATTCCCAGTTCAGGTTCCCTGTATGGAAGTGGCCAGCACAGAGCCATTGCCCCCACAACCCGGATCCAGGGATTGGAAATGAAGGGAATAACCACGTGGCTTTAAGTCTAGGTTTGCAGAACTATGCTTCCTCTTTTTATATATCCTAATAAAAGGCCTTTGGGGATATAATCTGTAAATACAAACTGTAAACGCTTCCTACTGTTATTACTTCCTACAAGTAGTTCTGAAGAGGAGAGTGTGTGCTCATGTCAACAAGCACATCCTTAAAACTAGGCTAATCCTTTTGGAATTTTGCACATGTGGTTTTCCAGGCATTGGCTCTTCTGTGCAGGGTCCAAGGGCAGGCAAAGACCTGCACTACACTGTAATATCAGTATTAAAAAATCCACCAATTATCAATAAATCCATGCTTCCAGGACTCTTGTTTTCAGGATCCAGTAAGGCACACTAAAGAGAAATCCCCATACTGGGTTATAAATATCAATTAAAAACCAAAGTTCTAAGAGGAGTGGTATAAATAGATTATGAACACTGTGAAAGAAGTACAAAACCAGAATCCTGTGCCAAAAAACGACTGTGGTCCAAGAGGCTGAAGGCTTACAATTCCCTGGTTGTGTAAACCCCGAGCAGTTGGATTGATCTCAGTGTCTCAGTCTGCTTATCTGGAAAAGGAGGATATTGCTTCATTCCTGGTGAGGGTGGTGTGACAGCAGCAGTGTTCTTGCTTAATTTCTCATCCTCAACTCACTCCTTCACGCTGCTCAGCATTTAGCAGTGTCCCCATTTCCCATATGTGTCAATAGCACATTTTTTTGCCCCTTACCAACAGCCCTTTTTACATTTACAAAGCCCTTTTTACCTTCAACAAAGCTCCCCAAGACACAGCTATTTCTAAGATGAAAGGATAGCTATTGTGACAATATTTAATTGCACCTCACTGGAGCTGATGACATCAGAAGAGAAGCTTTACCCAACTGTGAGAGGGTTAAGGAAAACAAAATTATTTTAGCCCTGTAAAGATTTGGATGTGGATACAAAATTGGACAGTTATTCTGACAGAGCAGAAATACTGTAAGAAATTATAAAGAAACAACATATGCATATATATATATATATGTATATGTATATATATATATATATAGGGAAGCTAAGAAAATAAGCTTTGTTTTTTAAAGAGGGAGAGAGATATGACAGGTAAGCAGTGGTAACTCCAGAAACACAAAGTCCTTTAGTGGCACTGCTGTAGGGGATCAGAAAGTTTAGGAAAAAGAGGGTTCTGTCTCCATTCCCTTGGAATTCTTCTTTGGAAGTTTCCAATTTAGGTGCTTTCACATTAAAACCAGCTTCATTTGGTGTAAGCAGTGGGACTGCAGCAACTGCAGGCACCAGCTCGAGCCCTCATACCCTCCACAATACCCTCTTCTAATCCACTCCTTATTGTTCACTGTCCTTCCTGTAATCTGGCCTTTGAATCATGCCCAGTTCCCCAGATGTGCTCTGAGTAAGCTCTTTGTACATCCCATAATGACCTCTCTTTACTTGCCTTCAATTCTTCTATTTATACATCCCATGATCTGTATGCTTGCCAAACAAAGAGGATAGTAAATTTATATCCTCTGTCACTCCCAGTTCCTTTTCTTAGGGAACGTCAAGATGGAGAATCTGACCGGGGCACTACTCCAGAATAATCCAGTGCAATCCCTTCTAAAATAATCCAGAGCAATTTTTTGGAAGAGATTATCCCTGCCCAGCACCTTCTTTATACAGGTGAGCCCTTGGCCTGATAAAATCTACCCTCCTTAGCCTCTCATTTCTGTTCCAAACACGCCATTAAAACCAGATTTTAGAAACCATGGTCACTTAATAATAAACATCAAGACTACAATTACATCAGTTAATGACCTAAAGTATCAGTGTCGCGAGAGCTGATTATTCTCAGTTTATTTTTAAAAAGCCACGAGGCAATAGGAACTCAGCAGCAACCAACCTACCGCTCTCAAAGGAATTTTTTAGGCTGCTGTCAGCAACACCAGCATGGGTTTTGTCAGGGTGAAATATGCATCTGCCACTCAATAGAAAATTGAAATTTTATCTAAGAGAAACACGGCGCAGTGCTGAGACCGCGGAGCCTGGCCTCAGGAGGGCAAGGCTTGGAGGCTCACCAGGATGAGCACATTCCTGCGCTGCCTGCAGACGAAAATGAGTCAGGTTTTGTCACCGGCCAGCCAACACAAAACTCGGGGCGGGTGCATCCTGAGCGGCTCACGAGAAAGAGAGACAGCACTGCTGAAGATTTGATACCTGCAGTTTAATCTTCAGTATTATTTCAGCGCAGTGAATTGCTCCCAGCAGCATTTACGTGCGTGAGTAGCTCGTGAATCACGAGCTGTGTCATTCTTACCCAGCTCTGCCGCAGCCCAGCATTAGTGCGAGCTTTTGGGACAAGACAAACACTGAGCTCCACCACCCAGATAACAATGTTTGCGTTTGACAAGCACCATCAGGCACGGCTTGCTCTCGAGGAGTATTTCGATAGCACTAAAGACCAGCAGCAATTCCAGCCCAGGACAGAAGCTCTGCCTCTCTTAATTTTCATTTCCTCAAACAAACCCTTGGAAGCATGTGGCAGTTTGCCCCCTCAATACAGCAGACGAGTCTCTTACTAATGACAGTATTTTGCAACTTTCTGCTTCCTCACATCAAAGCATCCTGGAGACCTTGTCAACAATGACCAATTGTTTAGACACTCACAAGTGGAGCTGAGGAATTCCACTTACTCACCAACTGCTCAGCTTCACCCTCGGTCTTTCCAACACTTTAGCCCATTTCTCACATCGTGTGTGGTACTCAAGGACCATCTCATACCATCTGCATTCGTGCCTGGCTTCCTTCCACGACGTCTTGCTCAGGCTTCAGCACCTATTTCACCCCCTGGCTTCTGCATCTCAATTCCTCTTTCTTGTCCCCCATCACCTCTTCATTGTCACCACACTTGCACTCAGGGTTCAGCCTTTCTCGGTCACCAGCTCCAAACGAGAGCAGATCCAACATCTATTTTTGGATGTGCCCTTCAGGGGTGGCAACACTGTAAGAATTTGGCGATATTTGTAAAGCTGGCAGAGGAGAAAAAAACCAACAAAACAACCAACTGTACACGGCTCTGGCCTGTCTCTCTCACTGCGTAAGTGCCAAGTGCATTTCAAAGTCTAAGTCTCTTGGTTGTAGCCATTTATAGTTTGTATAAAAAGCCTAACTTGTACACTTCCATTAGAGCCCTAAATATAACTGCCCTGAGCAAGTATTCGCTGCTCAAACAGGACCTCTTTGAATTTTGTTTCCAAAAGAATGCTGCTGCCACTATATTATTTCTAGATATTTACATTAAGATCTGAATACTTGGTCAGGAAACCACTCCGATTAATGGATCCCCCAGCATTGTTTTTTACCTCTGAAGAAAACCTGTATTTTTATTTTAAAACAGCCGACTTTTTGCATAAGCATAAAAAGCAGCAGTTCTGAAGAACTGGCTGTGGTTCTTTGAAGAATTTAGAAACACTACCACATGTTCTGGGTTTTTAACACAGCATCTATGGAGGGGTGAAAATTATAATCCCAATCTTGCATTTTGTTTTAAAAACACACTTTGATATCTCCATCAAACCCAGGCACCAGATCCATAATGGATTCAAGCATTCAGCCCAACTGATTTTGGCAGCATGCTGATGTCTCAGGGCTTTCCTGCAAGGGACTTTCCAGTTGCCCCATTTCATAGCACACAATTATTTTCCTGACACTTGGAACATCGTTATTTGTAGAGGTGAAATGAAGAGGGGAAAAAAAAAATCATTTTTCATCATTTCCGGCAAAATGATGGAAAACCAGGGAAAATTGCCTCATGGCAGAAGCAAAATGAAAGAATTTTTTAGAGCAAGATCCTTTAATTGACAAAAAATTACACAGCTGGAAAAAACTTTCATTTTAATGAACAATCACAGTGTTACCTTTGTCTATGAAACTTCTGTAGTCATTAGGGTGCAAAATAAAATGCCTATTTTCTATTTTATTGGTTCTGTGCTGCTTTACATCATGATTTTCTCTCTGAGGGCAACGTGCAGCATCTCCACTGCTGGGAGGCAGAGATGCACAGCATGGAAGGACTTGAAAAGCAAAGGTCCCATCCCACACACATAATCCCATCCCGTAGAAGTAATCACTTTTTGGATCCAGCTGTTTGTCTGCAACTGCTACATCCCAGCAATATTAACAGCTTTGATTATTGTCAAGGGGAAAAAAAAAAGGTCTTAGAAGGCTTTTAAAATTTGTCATGGAATGAAGCAAAAGGCAGAACCATGGCAGAGGCAGATTTGGGGAGGCTCATGTGTCTTAAGAATGCTTTTTTCTGTTCTTTTTACCAAATTATTGCAGTGACAGCTCAAATAAGAGACTGCTCTGTTAAAAAAGGACAAGCTGGTAAAGGCTAAAACTGGGCTGCCCTGCAGCTCCACTGAAGGGCGGGAACAGATTGGAATAGGAGATAGGGCACGTCACTAGGATCTCAAACAGAAACTTACTTGGAGTTCAAATTGTACTTTAGAACTACCTTTTCCCCCAAAAGTAATACAACACCTAACAGGGAAGGGAAAGGAGCACACAGAAGACTCAGAGAGGCTGGGAATAAATACATGGAAGAAGGACGGTGGAAAAGGAACAGGAAAAAAACCAAACCTGAACATTCCCTGATGGAAGAAATCAGTGAAAGAATGGGAGAGCACACAGTCCAATAAATAAAAGCCAGTTCTACACCTTTACCTTGGAAATATTTTATTTTTCCTAAAAATTCTTGAGGAATGTGTAACACTCTCTATCCTTTAACCCCCAGTATCATTTGTCTCCCTTCCCCTCATCCCATTCCCTGAGAAGTGGCACAGCAAACAAAGGGGGATTGAGCAGAGCCTGGATGTGCCTTGGCTCAGCGCTGATGGAACTCAATACCCACTGTAGCTGTGTGGGCAAAGTCACTCAGCTTCCAGTGCCCCTTCCCGGGCTAATTGCAAGATCACCATAACAAGATAAAAAGATAAATGACTCAATTTTTTAATACTGAGCTTTGAAACCTGAAGTTACATGTGTTTGTTTTCATTTTTTTTGCTGTTTTATAGTTCTTCAGGGCAGAAGAATCAAACATTAAAATGTAGCAGTCTCCTCACTACCTATTTTCAAGATGATCTTCACCTCCCTGCCCTGTTCTTCCTAATAAATCACCGATTTACTGTTCGGGCCCTGCAGCCCCGACCATTGCTTCTTCATCTCAGTGGGAGCCAAATGATGATTGAGGTGCCAATATATTAGGCTGGCCTGATTCAAAGCAGAGTAAGGAACAAAGCATTTGTGCAGAGCAAAGATAAATGAATATAAATCAAGTGCTAAGCCATTTTCTGTGATGGATTAGCACCTTTCTTTGACCCAATAATGTCAAGGGGTCTCCAAGCTGACAGGAACTAATGTGGAAATCTGTGCTGTGTGAAGGCAGGAGGAATCCTGATCTCCAGCTGCGCTGCTCCTCTGTCTGCATTTTGCTCTTGCTCAGGTGTGAGCAACCCATCTCCTCCATCTCCCCTGGGGAAATGTCACTACAGTGCCCACCAAAACTGTCTCTAGAGTATAAAAGATTTCTTCCACTCTGAGTTTCTGCCTGTAACCCCATTTTTACCAGAAAACCAGTGGGTCATAGACAGTGCCTAGCCAAGGACGGGATGGAAAAGCTTTCTCAGTATCTTACAGAGCGGTCTGAGCTGGAAAGGATCATCTCAAGGAATCATCTCATTCCAAACCCCTGCCACGGACACCTTCCACCAGCCCAGGTTGCTCCAAGCCCCATCCAACCTGGCCTGGAAAAATTCCAGGGATGGGGCAGCCACAGCTTCTCTGGGCACCCTGTGCCAGGGCCTCACCATCCTCCCAGGGAACAATTCCTTCCCAATATCCCATCCAACCCTGCCCTCTGGCAGTGGGAAGCCATTCCCTGTGTCCTGTCACTCCAAGCCCTTGTCCAAAGTCTCTCTCCATACTTCTTGTAGCTCCCTTCAGGTACTGGAAAGCTGCATTAGGACACCCCAAGCCTCCTCGCTGGTATCTGCTGATATTGCCAAAGTACAAAACTCCACAAAGGCAGCAGCAAAAAGCAGATGTTTGGCTCATATCTGGCAACTGCAATTTTGCCAAAAACAGATGTGAGAAAAAAAAAATTAGTGCACACAGAGAAAACTTGAGTGGGAGTCGAGGCCAAACCTCTCAGTCCTGGCCGTGTGCAGTAGCTGGAGCTGTATTATATTCTATTAAATAGTGGTTAAAATGCACTGTGTCACCAACTGGTGGCAAAGCTGCAGGGTTTGAGAGCAGGAAACACATCCAAGTCCTGCAGCTACTGCAGCCTCCACCATTGGCCTTTTCCAGATGCAAAAGTTGAGTATGACTCGTCCAAAAGAAGAAAAGAGGATGTTTGTCCTGTGTTTGTACCATGAGCCCGGACACTCAGCTCTGTAAAAACAAGGGCTCTGTGCCTGGGCTGCTCTCCCAGCTCTCTCTGGATCTGGGTGCAGACAGCCTGGGATGCTCAAATCCCACAGCTGAGTGGCACTCGTTTAACCTGCTGGAGAGACTGAGTCACCTCTCACCCTCTCCCCTGGAAAGATCATCGATATGATGTGCTCCAGGCTGGACTCCACCCTCCTGTCTCCACATCACACTGATAAGAGGCAGTACCTCAAAGAGACCCAGGGCATTAAAAATGAGCTGAAGGTGCTCTCACTGCCACCTACATTGTTTGAAATTTCCACTGAACTACATCTGAAGTGAGAGCAGCCCTGCTCCTCTTTGTCCCAAGTTTTGCATTCCCAGCCTCTGCTCTTGTCAAAGCTGGAATATCCTCCCTCAGCAGGCTCAGCTTTGGTTACATCAATTCCCTGCCTCAGCATAAGCACTGTATAAACACATAAATGCAAGTGCAGGCATAAAAGGGGCAGTGGGGACATGTTTGGGGGCAAAAAAGGATGGGTGAGACTGCAGCACCCCCGATTTAGTACAGCTTAAACCGCCACAAAATCACACCCTGCCAGTGCCACCATGTCTTGTAGAAATAACAGAAACTGCTGAAATGCTGAAAAAATCATAAATGAAGTAAAACCCCTTAAATTTAATCTCTTCTGCTTTCAGAGAAAATAGTAAAAGACTTACTTTTAGAAGTCAATAGAAAACTTATCCACAGTTCTGGCATTCTGAAGCAAACGGAATTTGCCAAGTGCAAGAAGTTGTTTATAAGAAAAGAAACAGAGAACTGGAAGTGGTTCCAGAAAATTTATTATGACCCACCTGACTGTAGCCAAGAATATTACATCAGCCCAGATAGCCTGAGAACTGGAACAATATTGCTCTCAAATTAGCAAGTTGCTGGTACCACAGGCAGGGAGAAATGGTTTTGCAGGAGGTCTGGGTTCTCTCCCCAGCTCTGATGGGCAAGGCTGCTTCCAAACTCACTCCCTGTGACCAGAAACAAAGGATTTCTCCTCTTTATTCCTAAGGTTGGTCGGTTGGCTTTGCTGAGGGTGGGGAAGTGGTGTTTGTTTTTAAAACACCTTAAGATTCTTAGGGCAGGTGAGCATCTCTTAGTAACACTTTCAGAATTTGCTGTACTCAACATGAGCTTTCTTGGTTCCTGCTTAAAGAGGGATGACTACAAGGTAACTCCAACCCTAAAGCCACAGAGCCCCTGCTGCTGCTGCTGAGTTAGAATTAAGTACAGTGCCAGCAAGGCGAGGAATTCTTTGGTGCCACGTTCAAAAAAGGAAAGCACAGCGCACGCAAAGAGGTCAGCTGACACTGAAGTAATAATTCAAAGATCATAATTAGAGAACACCTCTGCAATATTTAGACGATTTCACTCCAAAATAGAACACAGCACTGAGTAGCTACAACATGACAGCTCATCCAACAACCCTCTCTTCCTCTCCCACTGCAATCAAAGCCTGAGTGCTCCCCACTGCAGCTGCAGGGGGATTTCTCTCATTTAGCAGCACTGATAAATTGCCTATTTTATGAGAGTCTAAGAAGCCAAGACTCATAAACTCTCTGATGGAGCTGCCATGACATCATTAATTCTGAAGCACCATTATGGATGCCTTTTATCTTGAAGCATCTAAAAGAACTTTCTTACACATTAAACAAGGTAGTTCATCAGCAGTGCTTCCTGGAAAGGGCCTTTCTCTCCCTTCTCTTTCCC
>NW_008237903.1:303898-310931 GCF_000691975.1 Corvus brachyrhynchos | reverse complement strand
GCATTCTGAGGAAAAAGGGTCTGAAATGAGGTTCTGCTTCTGAACGTTCAGTTCTTACAATGGTGAATCCTCTTAAACAGCTCCAGTAATCTCCTAGTAATCTCTCACCAGAGTTAACACTCTGGGGCAAAAATATAATCATCTTTAATTCTTTCGGGCTGGGGGAAGTTCCAGGATACAACCCTGAACCAAAAGCCTGAGCTAAAGTTTTCAGTACATCATCCCAGGATGGAAGAGGCTCCCTCCAAGTTATCAGCATATCCCAATGAATACCAAGGGCATCCCCAGGTGGAAAAATACCACTCAAGCATTGACTCGAGTAAGAACCACATTGCATCCAACCACAGAGAGCTCAGTTCTTGTAAGCATGGTCACATCAACCATAAGGCCCATGTCAGGTCTAAATCATACCACAGTTCATATTTTATATGTTTTTTTTAATCTATAAAACACATAAACCACATAAGCAAATAGCTAATGAAAAGCAGAGCGCAGGAAATTTTACAGGGCAAACAGAGGTCATCTGTTTTCAAAGAGGTTATGTTGTCATTTGTGTTTCTGCTGCCAAATGTCTTCTCCACGAATAAAAGAGCATTTGTTGCATCAGGTTTCATTCCCAATTTCACTTTCTGTATTTTGTATTGAAAGGAAATGCACTTTAGATACATCAGCATTTCCCTCCTTACCAAGCACTGAGGAGGAAAATCAGGGGGAGCTGCGCATTTTTTATTTATTTGTTTAGGGTTTTGTTTGTTTGTTTCTATCCACACCTGCCTGAAACCTGAGGTATGGATTTCAAACTATCATGAAAGCTGTGAAGGAGCATTTGGGCCCACTACACAGACACACTATTTGTCAGAATTTGGTTCAGATTTAGGCTTCACTGAAGACATCATCACCATCACTCTCGCTCCAAACATGGTCAAAGAGCTGAGGTTTGGGTCTAACTGGAGCCTTTAGGAACTACGTCCATCTCTGCATTTCTTAGGTAGGAAGGAAAAGGGCTCTGAATTTCTTTTCATGTATCAGACTGAAAAAACAAACAGACAATTCCTCTTTTCTTCTGGGATGCAATGAATAGACCCAAACCACTCTGCAGAAACGCCGATTTATGGATTTCAATTGCCTTGGCCCTTCCTCCTTTTAAAGCAGTTTGAAGTTTCAAACAATACCTGGTACAAAGCAAAGATCCATATCACTGTCTTTGTTTTCCAGCAGGAGAAACAGAGGCACAGCCATCAAAGCCCTTGGTTCCCCAGGAAACACAGTGCCCTGGAAGTCAGGAAAAAGGGTGGGAGAACAGAAGGGGTTATCAATAATTCTTTTCCTGCTGGCACATCTTTGGTGACCACGGGCCACCTGGTGCCATGTCCAGGTGAAATCCATCTCCGCTTAGCAGATTTTTGCAATATCCTCCATGGTACCTGCCTGACAGCCTAAAAGCTCAAGGCATTTCCATATGGATATGGTTTACTCAGTGTCTTCAGCTGGAAGGGACAAAAAAAATCCAAATCATTTCAATGTTAGAGTCTACTTCAGTACTGTTTTGGTTACCTTCTGGGTTTGTTTTGTTTATGTGCCCTTTTTCTCCTGAGGGATGGTGCCAACAAGACATGCATCTCTACAAAAAAACACCAATGGAAGAGTCCAGAAGGAACGGACACATTCATCCTGCCACTCTCCTGCTCTCTCCCTTTGTTAAACAAGCATCCCTGTTTTGCTTCACTGCTCCTGTGCACCAGGCTAACGGCTTCCAAGATTTTTCCACAACAATATCCAAAGCCCCGTTCCAGCACAGCGTTCTGGACGGCTTTTTCCAGTGCACACACATATTCCCCCAGCTGACTTCTTTCATTTCCAAGTTATTGTACCATTAGAATGACAAGATGAGATTTATTGCATCGCAGACGTATCTTAAATAACCCAGAGAGGCGCTGACATTCCCAGCTCTGGATGGGGCCTGTGCAAACCCCTCTCTCCTGCTGGAAGGACAAGCTGAGATCAGATTGATGTGGAGGTTTTCAGCAGGGAATGATTAAAAACAAAAAGAAAACTGGGGGAGGGGAGATATTTTGAAAGAAAAACTTCTCTATTCTCAGAAGAGAAGGAAAACTGTTTTGAGGCAGCATAAAAAACCCTAAGCCTGTGCTGAAACAGAGCATGGAGTGGGAAAAGCCTTCGGAGGCTGGAAAGGCAACATAGGTTTAGTACACAGCTCCCGGGACCCGGCAGCAGAAATACTGAATTTATTCCAGCCTGCCACTAAATCACATGACTGAGGCATTTCCCTCGGTTTTCTCATCTGTAAAACAGTTAACAACCCTGCTTCCCACAGCCCATGCCTCCGAGATGCTTGGAAAACGCTCCGAGATGCGGAGGAAGGAAGCGGCAGGGCAAGACAAAAGCTCTCAGTCTGCACAGGGGAAAAGCTCTAAGCTGAACACTAAATTCGTGATCCACTGAGACGAAAGGCTGAGCTTTAGTCTGCTGCTTTATATAAAACATAATACTGGATAGCAGCCTCAAAAGCAAGGCAACTTCAGAATTCTGGGTTTCCTCCAAAGAACTCTTGGGGGGAAAAAAAAACCCGACCAACACAGAGCAAGACAACTCTCAGTGAACACAGCCATGACCAAGTCAGCAGCTGCTTCAAGACAAGTATTAACCTGAAAAACAAGCACTTTCTTGTCTACAGCAATTACAGATTGGCTGCAATTACAGATTTCTGGTATTTGCAACTAAATCATTAATTCTCCACCAGGGCAGAGCCAGGGAAGAGCCCAGAAGTTCTGTCCATATCCACCACAGGGGCTGCCTGTTGCCTCTGCATTTGTGGCAACATCTGTGTCCTGATAAAAATACAATTTTTTTACACTTCCAAACCAAATGATGCAGCAAAGAAGCTGTTTTACAACAAATTATGAGATAAGGCTGAATCTATCTGTGCTCTCCCCTGCCTCTAAAAGCCTGAAGGGAGATGAAAGGCAAGCTAGGGCACGCCAGTGGGAGCAGGCAAATGACTTCGAGATCACCAGTCACACACACACACAAAATTCCCTTTATTGGCACTGTCTGACTAGAGAGGGAAGAAAAACCAAACCAATTAAAAAAATAATTAAAAAGAAGATCAATCTGTTGTGGTGAGACTAAAAGACACCCAGCTTCACCAGCCATCTTCACTCTGAGCTTCACACAAAGCTTCACTTTGTCTGAAACTTGGAGCCTTGCAGCAAGAGATGAGCACGAGGCTTGCTCTGCCACAAGGTAGAGCACAGAAGGGTGTTGTTCTCCTGGGATTATAACCCCCAGTTAGGACATTTTACTCCATGCCTGGGAACCGAGGAGTAACATGGGAATTTTTATTCAATATTCACAGTTTTTGATCCTTGATGGGCAAGGCTCATTTCTGCAGCACAGCTTCTCTCTGAGCAAAGGCTTTCTCTGTTTCACATTGACACGGAGGCCACAGAGAGGACAGCTTGCCATAATTCTGCAGTGAGTAATGAACCCACACGGCTTCCATCCACAGCATGTGATCCATGGAACTTCCCAGAGGAGGAGAAGGCCTTTCCCTGCAGCCCAGCCTGGCTGGACTGGAGCAGCAGCTATTCCTAACCCACATGCTCCAGCATCACCCTCCTGCACGGAACCAATCCATGCTGAAATGGCACTTACCGTCCTCAACTTTTACCCCTGGCTTCAGTTGTCATCTTTAAAAGAAAGTTATTTCTTTCCTTGCAGTTTTCCACATTCCCTGCCTGCTTCCGAGCAACTCCATCTGGCATTAATAGCATTGCCCCACTGCCTGGGAGGACCTGCTGTTCCATCCTTTGCAGACAAGTTTGTGACAGGCAGAGCCAAAAAAAAAAAAGGGCTTATTTCATCATGTAAGAGACTGATTTTTACTTTAACGCCAGACCAATCCCTTCCAAAAATAAAAGGCAAGTAAATGGTCAGTTCAGCTTCTCTGCTGCCTTTCCCAAGGTCACAACCAAGGGCTGGCAGGCTCACAGCCAGGCTGTGAAAGGGATGAATTTCCCCTTCCTGATCTCTTAATATGTGTAACATCTTGGCTCACCCTCGTGCCCCTTTAATCTCTTTGCTGCATTCATACATTCTCCTCACCAACTAGAATGCAATTGCTGCTCCACAGTCTATTTTTTTAAAATAAACATTCCTCCTTCATTTTATTATTTAATATCATCTGATCCTGCAACTCTGGAAGCCGAGTGATTTTGGAGTGCCCAGAAATCACATCCCAAACAAGACTGAAATAACTTTTTTATTATCATTACTCATTTGTTTTACAGCCTGTTATTGCAAGCAGCTTATCCTGCCACGTATGAAGTCTGGATAGATTAACAAATAAACCCAAAAAGCTTAGAAGAAAACAACAGAAGATCCAGGTACTACCTGTAGCTCGTACTACTGGAAGTAAGGGTTGAGGAGGTTGCAATGAGGCAGCTCTTGCTGTTCTTTCTACACTTTCACCTTCACTGGAGTATTTTCTGCTTTGTGCTGGCCAAGGAAATCCAAATCATCTTCTCACACAGTATTTCACCAACTAAAGTGTGTGGGTTTGAAAGGTTCAGAACTGCCAAGGCAGAAACCAGAAGTTAAAAAGGTTGTTTGGCGATCTCTCTACATTTTCTGAAAAATAAACTGTATTAAGACAGCGGTTCCCTTCCAGTTTAAGGCAACAAAAGCCTAACTGGGAGTCTGCAATACCAAATTAAAGGGCTAAAATAAGGTATTATGGATAACAAAGAATTGGGGGAAAAACTCTCCCACCAAAAAAGCACTTGGTATCTTTGCCTCATGAGATCACGAACTGAAGCCTCATGGAAAGGGAAGGAAAAGGCTTATTCACACTCAGTTCTCTTTGTTTTTGTGTTTTACCAGTGACATTTCTCGGCACTTGTGCTCAGGGACAGAGCCTTGCAAACAATGCAGTGGTTTAAATGACTATGCAGGGTTTCACTGGAAACAATAAACCCTAAAATTCCCATAAAAATGGGAATCCACACTGGGCCACCAGAGTTATCTGTGCTTCAGCACTATCCTGAAGCCTCTTATAAGATACCTGGATCCCCTCACAGGTCTCCAGTGGGACAGGGCACAGCACAACCAGCAATCAGCCATGGAAGTCGCTGTCCCCTTGGACAAGGAACACTGTCCACGTCCAGAGCACCACCAGGAAGAGCATCCAGTCCAATCCCACCCTCAGGGCCACGGCTTCATTTGAAACGTGCCCTGATGAATCCCAGGTGGCTGACTGAAGATAAGGAGCAGGATCCCATCCTGACAGGGATGCACAGGAGCTCAAACCCCAAGATAAGAGGCCTTCATGTTTCATTCCCATGAGAAACCAGTGCACAGGAATGACTGAGGATAAAACTGTTCAAGCTGGGAGATGAGAAGAGCAGGGGCTGTGCAAATGAGCAGCCAGACGTAAGTCACATCAGCACCAGCCTGGTGGCTTTTGAAGCTGGCACACATGGGTTGTGTAGAGAAGGATACAAGAAGGTACAGAACCTGCAGGAGGCTTGTATTAATAGCTAGCTTTGGGTTAGTAGTTGAGGGAGAGAGGGAACAGCACAGGGATAGAGTGTAATTGGATCCTGGCTTGGGGAAGAAAGACAAGGCTGTGCTCTGTATGTAAACACACATGGAGGAAAAGAGAAAGGAAAGCCAAAAAAACCTTGTCAGAGCTGACCACACTTGCTTTTTCCACAGCTGAGGTTTCCAGCCACCCTTTTTGACTACAAAAGAAACAAAATAAATACAAGCAGAGCAGAGGATTTCTGTGAGTGCTGTGGGTGTGGGAGCAGGACACCTATGACATAAGCTGGTGGCACAGCAGGGCTGTGAATCACAGGGTAGTCAAAGGAGAAGTTCTTGCCCAAACAATGCACACAGTGTTGGGCTACAGGTTGTGTAGGCAGCAGCCCTGAGCTCAGGGATTGAGAGCTGGAAAAGGCCCCCCAAAAGACACTGAAAGGCAAAAAAAGTGAGAGAACCTGGGCTCTGGAACAGTCACACTTTATCTGCCTCCCAGGACAGAAGAACCTCAAATCTACAGAGAAAACTCTGGCTCTTACTTCACCCCACCATCCCTCTCTGTTGAAGACTTGCCTCAGAACTTTGTAATAACGAATTAAATAAAAAAGATTTACTCAGATGCTTTTAAACACCACCGATCTTATTTACTACATTAAACTGCTGAACACCCTGACTTAAAATTACCTGTTTTCCAGCTTTTTCACTAAGATAAAAAAGGCAGCAAGAACTCCTGAGTCGAGCAGGAGGTGCTGAGCCAGCCTGGAATCTGTCTCTGACCAGGATCTGAAAAGCTGGTACTCAGGAGGAAGACAAAGGCCTGAATGTCACCTAAAAATAACCCCACAATTCAGGGAACAGAAAAGTAGTAACACGACAAAATGCAAAGAATATGCAAGCTTACCCAGCAAATGCCAGAGCAGGAGACCAAAATAAATCACAGCTGAAGCAAATCTAGTGAAAACCACAGGCATAATAAAAAACAGACAGTAAAACGCAGCATAGATGGATCGCTAGCTCCGAGTTTTCTCTGGTAATGTTTCCAGTAAGGCCCAGAAAATAAATCTCATGGTGGAAACGATAAGAACTTCTGAGTTACAGAGCCCTTCTGAGTTACAAGACTGTACAGATGTACAGATGCATGAGACTGAGAAGGAAACAGCATCGTCCACGATTTCTACAAATCTGTGTGGCTGTAGTTTTCTCTGAAGTAACATCTGTGCTCACCAAGGGAAGGTAGGAAGGAAATACGCTCCTTAAAAACACGCTCCACTTCTTTTTCCAAGCAAAACCAGGTACACACACTCCAGCTCTGTTAGCCCCCACTATAAGCCCAGTGTGATCACAGCCCCCCAGGGCCCTGGGCTCTCTTATTTAACATTCAACAGTCATGGGAGACCTACAGGAAAAGGCAGGTCCAGAAGGCTACAAAAACAAACATATCCCAAATTATGCTCTTCACAGCAGCCCTGCC
>NW_008237903.1:292257-303743 GCF_000691975.1 Corvus brachyrhynchos | reverse complement strand
ATGGATCCATGGCACTGACCACACTTTGTCAGGACAAGCACTGCCCAAGCTGAGGGACACACATCTGCCAGGGCTGTCAGGGAACGGGCAGGACCAATTTCTATTGAGAGCAGTCAGTTCTGCTGAACTGAAAAGCCATAATTCCATAATTCTCTCTACATGCAGCTCCCTTCTCTCCTTAGGCCATCTCCATCTACCTTTTTTTACTTTCTTCTTCTCCCATGGTTATCACAGCTGTTCAGCAGAGTTCATCTGGGACAGAAAGCTCTTTCAGACAGAAAATTCATTGTCTTGCATTGTGAGTCTTAATATATAGAAAACAGTGCCCAGAGGTGAGCTTTGGATTTGGGAGAAGGCTTATGATGGGCTGGTTCTGCTTTGAGTGCGTAATAGCTCGTCATATAAACAGAATCACAGAATCATTAGGGTTGCAAAAGACCTCCACGATCATCAAACCAAATACCCCTGTGGCCACTAAACCATTTCATGAAGTGCCACCATCTACTCCTCCACGTCCCTTCTCCACTCTAACAGTGGAGCACACTGGACTATTAAACTCTTCTTAAACTGCAGAATTCAGGCAGAATATAAAATTTGTTCTGCCTAAACTATCCCAAATGGAACCATGGACATATTTAAGCAGCCCTAATAATTGCCAGAGAGCCAAGGCTGAGGAGACTCCCACGTGCAACGAAGGTAGCAGAGATTTCTCCTTTGGATGCTGTGACACCAGGGACTCCCACAACTCATGTGCCAACAATCAGTGTGAGCAGGAGGAGACTCAGACACTGTTCTGGCAGATGAAAGGCTTGGCAAAAAAGCCCAGGCAAGAGCTGAGCTATGCAGGCCACGCCAGTATCTGCAGACATGGTTATTAAAGCTCCAGCAGCCTCCAGATCTCTTACCTTCAAGAAACAACAGTGAGAGTGTGCCGGGCAATGTGGGAATTGTCACTGGCCAGACAAAACCTGGGTGAGTTATGGTTGAAAGTGCAACCTTTCCTCTCAACACTGGGAGAGTCCCCCACCTCCCAGTTCAGCAACAGGATCCTTCATCCACTGGGCATTCAGCCAGTGCTACACTCCGAGGGCAGGTATTGCCAGGATAATACATCAGACTTGCTTTTGGTGGCCTGTGTTCATTGCTGCCTCACTTACACATCAAAACTTGGGAAAACCTTGGTGAAACCAAGTGAAGTTCCCAGTAAACCA
Organism: Corvus brachyrhynchos; assembly: GCF_000691975.1. NCBI lineage: Eukaryota > Metazoa > Chordata > Aves > Passeriformes > Corvidae > Corvus > Corvus brachyrhynchos. The sequence goes on along the minus strand of NW_008237903.1, from coordinate 302,532 downwards.
TCTGCTCATCCTGCAGAGACTGAGAGTCTGGGTTGGATTCGTGGGAGGAAATGGTGAGAGGCTTGCAAAGCCAGCCTTGCATAACCTCGCTGACATCAAAGGCCTGCCAGGGGTTTAGATCAGATCAAAATTTGACTGTGCAGCATTTGCACTAGGACCAACCAAAACTCAGATATCCTCAGAGGCAATTCCTGATTCATGCTTACATTTTAACCAAGAACTTTTCTCTGCAATTCCAGTCTCTTTATTTTTTCTAAAGCAGACCAGTTTAAGATAAGATTACCCATATTTAGTAAATCACTTTATAGGTCTTCTAAAGCAACTATTTAAAATACCTGAGCCCATGCAGGGAACACCAGAATATTGAACATCTGACACGTTCAATGAAGCACTTCTATAGAGAATTAAGAATAGATAAGAAGGGTAAGAGGAAAGAGGATAAAGTGTAATCAGCAAGAGGGAGGAAAACCCAACCTACTACTTGCTGGGTTTTTTGAGAGTCAAAAAACTGACCTGAAGAAAACCACAAATACCTGTTCACTGTGTTACATTTTGCATCCTGAATAATACATACACCTCTCCTGTGTATTGAAAATAACTCACTGGAGCTGTCATGGTTACTGTGCAGCTGGAGAGTGTCAGGATTAAATGACATCCTTAGGTTACAGCTGGGAAACATGCAGAGGTGTAGCTTGTAAGGGCAATAGTTTTGTATTTTGGCTGTGGTCCCAATTCAAGAAGAGCATGGAGTGCATATCTAGAGGATGTTTCACTGTCTGCAGAGGGAGAGAGAACCTAGCAGAGAGAGAGTCAACCTAACCCAAATATCCCAACAGCTCCCAACCTCTGGATTCTCAGGACAGGCTGCATAAGGCAAGCACTGAAAAGAAATTCCCAGCATGTATGTAAAGCTAAAGACATATTATTGCAAAATAGAAATATATGTATTTTAGAGGAGCTGAAGTGACCCACAGGATTAAAAGTATAGTTTACTTGGGGTCACTTTTTGCACTGACAGGAATTCAAAAATGCCTTTGTTCTTAGTCACCTAGCCAGGACAAATCTATTCAGATGGAAGAGATACAAACAGCAACAAGGATTAATTACAACATAATTAATTAATGGTAACGTCTGGATGAAATGATAAACCAGTGGAAAGATTAAAAAAACCCTCTAAACTGTGATACAGATCCTTGGTAACCAGACCCATTTATTACCATTAGCACCCAGAGCCAGCATTACTGTTTCTCTCTCTGCCATATAAAGTTATAATTAATAATGCAGCACAGCCGTCGACACCTGAGATCGATTCCCAGTTCTGCTCTTCCAGGACCAGACTCTGTGACAGGAGAGAACTCTGGAGATACCTGATACTGCCTCAGCATCTGCTACCTTGGTGCAGTGTATGCTGGAACACAGCAATCCCCTCCCCAGGCACAGTACAGATGCAGGGAAAAAAAGTTGGGGAAAAAGTGTATTTCATTTAAAAAATGTAGCACTTCAGAGTTCATCACGTGTATTTTATGGGTAAAACCCGCAAGGCACAAGGAGCTCACAGGCTCCTGGCAAAGCCTTTGACTGTGTCCTGCTTTTAGCATGAGCTTCCTTTTTGGATTGCAAAGCTCCTGGAGTTTGTCAGACAAACATGAGCAGGTCCTGCTGCACAGCACCGACACGAGCCACTTTCTGCAGTGGGAGATCCAACTTTCACCTCAGACAGTCCCCAAAAGGAATAGTAATAAATGGGCTGCAAGATTAAACCAGCCCAAACTGATAATGCACTCCAGGTTTGTTTTGAACTGAGCTCACTCTTAAACGGTGTCCCCTCAACTAAGTGACTCAGGGGATTGGTTTGGAATCAGGGATGGTTTGAATTGCTACGTTCTGGATTTCATTATTCCCCTCTGGGCAAGTGGATGCATTTGAGAGCCTGAAACTTCATTTGGAGAAATCCTGCTATAGCTGGAAAAGCAGGAATCAAAGCAACCAGGATTGGATACATACTCTGAGTCAGCATTCAAATTCCCTGCAGTAAATGTTCCTCTGCAGCATTTACTGAGCCTGGAAAGGACAAGAGGAAATAAAAAAGAGACAAGAGGCTCTCCTTACACTGCCAGCAGCACACAACCATGTGTGTGCTACAGGAAACAGTCTTGGGCTCCGCTTTTCAGAAAGTTTTTTGTCTGCGTGAAGCAGCTCACTGTATAATATCACAATTCTATTCCTGCTCCTGGTTTATTCTGTGCCTCACCTTCCTACCAGCTGGTGGCTGCAACTGCTGCTATCTCATCAGGTAGGGAGAGGAGAGTGTTTTGCCTTTTGACAGGAGACTTGTTGCTGCAAGTCTGATATATTTAACATTCTTTCTGCCTGGTTCATTTACTAACACACAATAATTAGCTTCCAGAAACAATTGGCGGGGCTCAAAGGACTCCTCCACCAGGATTTGTAACCAGAGTTTTGAGTCTGAGCAAACACAAAGGGAAGGAAAAAAAGAAAAAGAAAAAAGGCAGAGCACGCGTTCAAGACGAGACATGAAGTAAAGCCTCAGCCCAGCGCTGAACCCCAGGTGATAACAGTGAAGGAATGCACAGAAGCAGAAAGTCAAATCTGCAGCACCAGCAGACTCAAACGTGATTGCAATTATGGGGAAGATGTGCTTCTGCTCCTCACAGCTCTCCTTTCACTTGGCTCAGTCCCAGCAAGAGTCATAGAGGTTTTATGGGCAACTCATATTTGAGAGCAAAAATTAATGAAGATTCTGACCACACACATTGCATACATTAAAGTAATTTGATTTAAAGGACAACCGGCAGTGCTTTTCTTTCTCCAGCTACCTGCCTAACCCAGAAATACTGAGGAGACAGCAATTAAATCACAACTTGTTGATCCTTAAGGACTAAAAGGAAATAGACCTCTGTCATAGAATCACAGAATTCTAGAACAGTTTGGCTTGGAAGGAATCTTAAGTATCACCATAGTTCCATCCCCTGCCTTGGGCAGGGACACCCTCCACTACCCCAGGTTACTCAGAGACCAATCCAGCCTGCTCCTGAACCCTTCCAGGTGTAGGGATGCCTGTCATTTAAAACACAGTGGGGAAAGCATCTATTTTGGGAGGGGTGGACACAGAAAGAACATTCTCAAGCGCTCCAAGGCAGACGTGGGAAAATGAGGTGGTGAGACAACCCCCAGGTCATGATTTGTACAGTAAAAGGCCAAACTAAAACAAGCACTCTGATGGCTCACAGGGATCACCACTGGGGCAGGTCCAAAGGAGAGACTTTGAAAAGTTCAGGTGAAGGACAGATGGTGCTCAGGTAGAGCTGTTAGTGCTGCTGGTGGAGTTTGACTTGAAAGACAAAAGTTAAGATGATCCCGAGGTTCAAAGAACAGATTAAGAAGCAAGAGATCTTGGCCTGCCCCCCACCTCAGACATGGTTTCATCTTCCACTCCATCACTACTTGCTGAATTGTCAAAACTCCTTCCATACAGCACCTCACACTGAAAGCAGTAAATGGCTCTTGAGAAGCAAGAAATTCAGGATCTGGCTTTGTCTCTGGCACTTCATGTTTTCATTTGTGAAGTAGATGCAATAAACATCTCTGTTACTTCAAAGCGCTGAAGTGCTTTGAGCTCCTCCTCGCAGAGAAAACTGTAGGTACAGTTATGATCTGCTGTGCGATCACTTCGGGAACAGCACAAGCTCTGCTCTCCCAGATTTACAGCTCCTTTACAGACCATTCATTTCATTTTTCGTGCTACAACCGAAGGAGCTGATGACTAACTTGCTGAATATAGAAATGCTACTGTACTCCTCGGAGTACTCCTTCCTGCATCACTTTCCCCACCCCCAGACATATGTTAGTAGTTAGAATCAGCTTGCTGAAGCTCCAAGTTTGACAGAGGAGGGGGGAAATGGGAATAAGAAGTTATTTCTGTTCAGAACAAAACAGGATACCTAGAAAGACTGCCCTTGACTCTCTAGCTACTAACACACACACACACACACACTTCTTTTCCTCTGTAGGAGATTTTTAGTTAAGACAAATGAACTTCTAAACACCTGAAGCAATAAATAGTTGAAGTGGCCCTCACTAGGTGTACCTATCCCTGAATAAAAATAATGATTAAACAATGAAAGAACTCAGATTCTGGCAATGCACACACACTGTGCATTCATATGGATCAGAGGGAGTTATCCCTTAGAATATCCCAAACTGGAAGGGACCCACAAGGATCACTGAAGTCCAACTCCTGATGACAACATCAGCACAGCAACTATTGTAGTTTATCCTGCCTTTACTTGCTGCAGCAGGATCCTCACAGGAAGGCTGAGCCCTGTATCTGAAGCAGAGCAGCATTTCCTAGCGGAATTTCTGAGGAGGAATGGGGAGCAACACACAGAAATTAAATGGAAAGGGAGAATGCCAGCAGCGTTTGCCAATGTCCGAAAGACAACAAAATAAAGTTTTCTGCCTTCTGATTTCTCTCGTGCCAGACAGATGAAGAGGGCAGAAGGTAAGGGAGGAAGCAGAGGAAAGAGCCACTGACCACCCCAAGCCAAGGCCAGGGATGCAGAGAGCCGAGGAGGCAAAGCAGAAGAAAGTGTGGTTGGCGGCCAACACAGAACCCAGGCAGGGAATTCCACCTGCGAGCTGCTCTTTCCAGTTGTCACCTCTGTGACAGAGTTAAAACCCCGGCGCTCCCAAGCAGCACAGAGCCCTGTACGTTTGCACACATCCCTCGGGAGCCATGAGCTGGTGGGCAGCGATGCCACAGCGGTGCCCACGGTGAGAGGGGCTCAAATCTCATGCCCTGCCTCAGCAGCACATCTGGAGCACGAACCCGCGGCAGAGCTGGCACCCCGCCCAGGGAGCACTGACTCGGCCAATTCCATTAATGTTATCACCAAGTCACAACACACAGCCAAGGGCACGGCCGAGGCACTCTCCATTATCCCGGCATTTCTCTTCGGAGCAGCGTCAGTGACAGGGTGCAGAGGCTGATGCACAGGCAGCAGGGAGCGGATAAGGGAAGCTGGAACAGGCTGGATAAGCCAGGCACTCCACTCCTGCTTCCAGAATTGGGCCTGGGAATAGAATTGTCACCTTGGCTTTAATTTGCACACCAGACTTTCTCTGAGGAAGCAGCGAGGCTAAAGTGAAGACCTGAACGAACCCAAAAATACTACAGGCTTTTCAAATTTTCAGTTTTATTATAACCAGAATTACATCAGTACTCTGGAAGCTTTGTCATGGCACGTGCACTTCTATTCTGAAAGAATAGAGCAAATGCACTTGGCTCCAGCTCACGTCTTTTCCCACATTCAGTGAAGTGCTTGGCAGCACTTAAAATGATACAAATGCTGCTCTCCATGTTCCTGTGTTGGAGTTACCCAGCACAGGAACAGCAGGGAATTCTTGGAGTTTCAGCAACACTAAATCTCGCTGCTTTCATTCCACCGGGACTGCTTCCTAAAAACCCAGTCGTCTCCAAGTTAATGCCCCAAAACAGAAGTATCCTAGGAAAATAACTTGAAAAGGTTGAAATTCCACACCCACGTCTCCCTGGATTTTAGACCCTCCATCTGAGATGCCCCGAAGTTTCATGATGTAAATACAATGTCCTGCTAACCACAAATCACGACCACGATGTTAAGAGCTGCTCTGCCACGGCTGAGGCTCGGTCTGGCAGAAAGCTGTAGATAAGCCATGAAATGCTGACAGGGAAAGGGAATGGAACTGAAATTCCATTCCTGGCCTATTACAGGTTGGGAATAAAACCCTGGAAGGTTCATCAGCACAGGGAACGGAGCTTGGCAGATCTCATGTGCTTATCACAGATGGAAAAATAATTTTGTGTTGACCCTTGGGACTTCTTTTTCCCCAGAAATTTAAATGCTCTTAGTTAAACAGCTCGCTTCAGTATTTCCCATGCGATACGATTACAGCTTCAGAGCTGTCATTTCTCACATGTGGTTTCCAATGTACTGTTTTGTTTACAAAGGACAATTTGATCCAGCTCTCTGATCAAACCCAGTGTGTGGCAAGTTAAAAGCCGTGAGTGTTTAGGTTGACTTCTTCCTTACTCTACAGAACAGAGCTCAGGATTTGCCTGGTCTAAATAAAGTGCCCAGCGTGGTCTGATTTTAGGACTGCAGCTTATTTAGCTGGCAGAAATACTGATTTTATGCTGATGCTGTTTTCTAGAAAAAAGGCTTAGCTGACTGCTGAGCACTGCAGAGATGCTTGTGATAAGTCTAAACAAGTTAATCACTGGGAGTGCAGTAATTGCAATAGCACAGCACTAAATATGGGTTAATATACCCTGCTAGGACTCCAGGATAAATCTGCCTGCAAGGAACTCCAGGGCACCCCAGCTGTCCTTCCTCAAATATTCAGGTCAACTCTGCTGCGCGCTGCAGCACAGGAACACCTGGAATCCACGAGAAACAAAAATATTTAAGAAGGGGGAAAGATGTTTGGAATTAACTGGGGAGTTAACTGAAGGAGAAAACCTCCAGGAAAATTAGTTTTTCTCTGTAGTTTCTGAAGCTTCTCATAGCTTTTCTTACAATTCCAGATCAGAAGGACCACAGAAGCCTGGGACAGCATTTTTAGGTTTGTGAACTGCAGAGTCCATGCATGGAGAATGACTTAACGAGCTGTATTCCACCCTTGGGTACTCTGAGGCAGATAGGAACAGAAAAGGGAGGAATATCCAGGGTTGTGGCCCTTCAGGACTGACTTCTGAGTCAGTCTGGATCCACATGACTCTACAGAATTTATGACAGATAGAAAAGCTCGTTTGTGAGCTCCTACAGCACCTCTCTGATTTGAGCTCCGGGGCACTACTGCTGTATCAATCGTCTCTCAAATTACAGTAATTGGAACAGACAAAACTCACTGGGTTTTATCTTTATCTCAGCTCAGGATTTCTCTTGTGTTGAGGAGACTTTCATGTTTCCAACAGTGGGGATTTCGGCGCTTTCCTGCAAGGCGGCTTGACAGAGCAACACATCCACTGTCAGGAAATCCTTTGGTATTCAACTTGAAGTTCCCTTTTGCATCCTCCTTCCTCTGCCAATTACCACTCCAGAGCGCACTAAGCAAATCCTTCACCATTTACATCTTTCAAATAGTATGGCATAATTAACTCCAGGGGAACAGCTTTCACCAAACTACCTGTATTTATCTCTTTTAATCTTGTGCTATTAATTTAACCCCTCCAGCCAGTCCCCCGAGTTGTTTGGGTTGCTCTCCTGTGAGCTCCTGCCAATTTGTGAGCTTTTTTTCTGGTGACTCAAACGCATAAAGCTCACAGCAATGTGGTAGGTGTGGTCTGTGCTGAGCCACAGGCAGAGATCTCCACGGGTAAAGTCCATTCTGAACCATGAAGGAAGATGGCACATTAAAACACTTTGGAAGTGGAAGCTAATTCCCACATGTCTCTCTGACAGGGGAAGTGTCTGACCTGTTCTACACATTAGAAACACCAAAACATTTTACCTCTGGCCACAAAGGGAGAGTCAGCGTGAAAACAGTGCTGAAATTCAGCATTTCACCATTAGTCTTTAGCTTTAGATCATTTCCATTGGTCCATAAAAGAAACTGAAGGAGCACCAGAGAAAAAGATTTCAGAAAGACATGACCTTAGTCCCAGTTGTCCTGTAATTCTGCTTCTGGAACTCTGGTCGTGCATTATTGTATTGGCTCTGCTACCCGAGTACCACTGTGCTTCCCAGAGTTCTGTTTTGATACTTGACTTGCCTCCCTCATTCTCATCCATCTGAAACTGGAGTCTGAACCTACACCCCTCCGGAGCCCAATCCACTTCAGCTTTGAAGCCAAATGGCAAAATACAGAACATCAAAGAAGCACAAGCCCGAGAACGCGCCACACCTCCGAAAAGCCACAAATGCCTCTCCAGAACTACAAGTCAGAGGTGCACATTTGTAAAGGGGACTGAACATAAAGCAGTTCAGTGCAGGATCCTTCTGTCTGGGGGTGAAAAAAGCTCTGTAACATTATGAAGTGTTGGCACCACTCAACTCGTGCTTCACACGTCTCAGCAGCACTGTGTTGTCGTTGGTCCTGACAGACCGAGCCATGCCAAGTCCTCAGGGAGCGCTGCAAGGAAACTGCTGCATGCCTGGCTGGAGAAGGAGCAGCTGTAGACTGAGACCAGAGACTAAAGAGAACATGTTTCAGCTTGATTTTTGTTTTTTAAAGCCATTTCTACACCTTCTACAAGCAGCTTGTTTCCTTTGCGCTCTCACTCGCGCTCCGAGAACGGCTCTTTCTTGTGCCTGGGGTTTTTTTGTGCCACGACTACTTCTGTAATCTGTCTTTTTTCCAAAAAGTTTGGCAGAACTTTCTAAAAACAATACAAGTATCACAGTCTGTCTCACCATGTTAGCGGCAGCTGCAGTGATCCTGCATATATATATATCCTGCAAATATACCTTTGATCTACTAAATAGACAACCATATCTACATGCTTGATAAGTAATTTTATTCAAATTGAGGATTTGAATAACCTGAAGCAGTCCATAAGGCATGTGTGCACTTCACATCCCCTGCCTGTACAAATACGGGAGCTCACACAAGATTTAAGGCCTCCAAAGCCAGCACTTCTCCATTGATACTCCTTTCCAAAACTCTTCTGAAGGTGGAGAGACACCAAAATTTGGGACTCACACAGTGCTGACTCTGTTCTCTGAACAGTTTTGCACTGACTGTGGAAAAAGTCTGGACCCTTCTCCAGGACTACGCAAAAAAAGCTGTAAGAAAATTAAAAAAAAAAAAAAGAAAAAAGGGAGGAGGTGCTTGAGAGATCCCACAAGAAAAGATCTCCCAGAAAGGTGGAATCTCCTGATGACACAGCATTTCCAACCCAGGCAAAACCGAGACACTTGTACAGACATGTAAATTAGAGCAGAAAAGATAAATATTTTCAATCCTGTTTCTTCCCAGGTAATCACCAGGCCTGTACCCAAACACGGAAGAACTTCTGAGGGGAGATTTCATTTCTCCTGGAACCTAACCTTTCCCTGGGGACTCTGCTCCACCAACTCGAATACAATACCTCTATTCATGAACCTCTCTAACGTGCTTTCCTTGAGGGGTCCATTCCCTGCTCAGCCCTTTCCTCCCGTTCCCCCTCCTCTTCCCTGTACTGTCGCTCCGTGAGCCATGTTCCTTCCATTCTGTGATCCCTGCAGTACAGATTTGATGTGCTTGGCGTAGAGAGCCGATGTCTGTTTAGATTAAAACCATGTTGTAATTTCCAGGGAAAACATACAAAGCCACGGCCGAGCGCGACGGGAGAAAGCTATTCCCAGTTTTGGAAGCTGCAGGATGTCCCTCCTGGGAGCAGCCCAGCCTTGTGTTTATTACTTTAACCAAAAAAGAGGGGAAATGGCTGAGGTTTTGCTGGGCTTCCCGCTCTACACTTACAGAGGCCAGGGCTCATCCCCCCCAGCTACGCCGGGGTGAGCATTTAACACACACTCTCCTTCCTCCTTAATGGTTCTTCCATCCTTTCAAATAACCCTCTCCACTCTGGCAAGCATGTGATTTATGGGAGCCCAGCAGAAAGGAATGGATTACAGAGCAAATGAATGAATCTAAACGAACCCAAGAGGGGAGATCGTATGATCAGCTGCATGGGACTCACTGTTTGGAATGGCACTTCTACTGCTAAGGTCTTTGTGCATGGTTACACTGAGGTTTCAAAGAGCCAGGATCCACACAGATACTGAATTGTTTAAAAAAACATGCCAAAAACATGGAATTTTTCAATGTGGATCTGTCCCCCCTGCCATCTTTCAGCAGTGTTGTCTCCATCTGAATTAGCTGCCACTGATGCAAAAACTTCTCTGTGGCAGCCTGTGGGAAACTTGGGGCAGAACAACTTTGGGAGCATTTCCCTCTCAAATACCCCTATGGCACCAGGCAATCCTAACAGGACACCTCTCTTGGAAAATATCCAGGCTTGTGAAGTTCTATTCGCTCAAATTTTGCCCTTTTAGTCGTAATATCAGCTTGAACCCCCGGAGCTGGTTTGTACCCTAAACATGGCCTGCAGAGGTTGGGATACCTGGAGACTCCAGCAGGAGCAGCAGGCCTTGCCCCAAATTTGCATTCCAGCACTAACTTTGATGAATGCCTTGCCTCTCCATCAGCCCAAAGAAGCTCTTTCAATATCATGGCCTATTACGTTAGTGTCTCAGCAGTAAGAAAAATTCCAACACATGCATGTTCTCATCC
>NW_008237903.1:267092-292210 GCF_000691975.1 Corvus brachyrhynchos | reverse complement strand
GATTAAGAAAATCATCATTTACACACACACACACACACAAAGCCAGTGGTTGGGTTGGATTTGCAAAATCTTATCCTGCATGTTCTGCTTTTATGTGATCGAAATCATAGATGGACTTGATTCAGGTCTAACTTCATTTACAAATTAAAGGTGGTTTTGCCTGAGAGTGGAATTGGGGGTGGTGGTTTAAATATAGCTTAATTTATGAACTATTTTTGAACACTGAATGCATATGGGAGAGAATGGAAATAAGTCTAACTCTATCAATTTACTTATTAAGCTAGGTATACAACTTCAAGCTTACTATCAAACTGTTTTTACAACATGAAAAACTGGTTGGTTTTGATTGAAAGTTTCTTCAGCTTTCATATTAAATGCAGGCAAATTTAAAATTTTAATTCATATTGACATCAAAATCTTTCTCTTTTAAGTCCAAAATGGAAAATGTTTTAAACTTTCCAAATTTTAATCCTCCTTATTAGGCCAATGCTCTGAATTTGATGCATACCCATTTTGAGCTAAAATTAAATTGCACTTTTGGGGAATTAAATATTTGATTAATACTGCCTAGTGTTCCCTCCGTATTTATTTCTTCCCCTCTGCCAAAGAGGGAGCACCAGAGGGAATGAAGAGATTTAGCTAGAATTAGAATTAGTTTAAGGTAATTATTCTACATCTTTCAGCCTCTTTCTACATACAGGAGAACAAATATTGTGGAAACAGAAGTTGTTTTGTGTGTATAATTTGAGAACATATTTTGCAGAACGAGTGAGTGGGATATTATTCCATTTGGATAATGCCTAGAGACTCAAATTCATTAAATTGGTGGCTTTTTTATTAGTACTGCTAAGAGAAATGCTCTCTTTGAGCAATGCCTTGTGTTCATCATCCCTAAATACTTCCCAAGACTCACCTTTTCACTCTAAAGTTCTTTTTACTTTAACCAGTCTTGTGAGATTCAGCATTTTGCTATCCATCAGATTTACTGTTCCAGCACTAAGATGACAAAACCTGCTTCTATTCTTGACTAAAATGATTGATTGAACCCTGCTCTGCACTTTATGCCATGTGGAAAAATAAGTGGCAAAGAGTATTTTTCCCCTTTCTCTCCCCACAAAGCCTGACATTTCATTTCATCCGAGCCTTTTATTGGTTCTCACATCTGGATTATATAAATTTAAAGCACAGTTTTCAATATCTGAGATGCTTAAGGTTACCATATTTGACAAATCCTATTCACCAGGCTGTCAAATTAAATTAACATGGGCAATGGAGGAGGAACAAAGGAATAAAGAGGCTGAGTTTGATTCCCTTGTGTTCGCAAAGGGAGACAAAATTAACCCCTCTGAAGGGGAAGCACCAGCCCTGACGGGCAAACCTGCCACAGTGGTAACAGGCAACATGACAGAAAGCCAGGAATTATGTTGGCTAGCATCCCAAGGATCAAGAGGCCTTTTGTTGTGCCATCAACTCAAGTTTTCCAGCAAACACACCAGGTAGGATCCACCTCCAGTTCAGTTATAAACTCACCAGTTGGCCACAAAGACTAACTGATCCCAGGATTTTTAGCATCCCAAGGGATGCTGTTCATATCACTCCTTTAAAGACTCTTCCTCTGCAGCTGCACACACAGAATCTTTTTTATTTTGTGCTCTCCAGGGTGGGTTTTGGGGGGACACCACACTTCAGCCCCTGAATGCTGGGGGGGGGAGCACTTACCAAGAGCCAAGAAAAAGGCACAAAAAGCTCAGAAAATCAGTAAGGATAGAAGGAAAAGTCAGGGCGCTGCTCTGCTTAATTCCTAACAGATGCTTAAATCCAGTATAGTGCTCCTCAGACTTACAGGTGACACTAACTCATAACAGCAATCCTGCCTGCTGGGACTTTTATCTGCTTTTATCCACTAGGAAAAAATCTTGGATCACAGGCTGCACCAAGATGACTCTTGAAGGTCTCTGCAGGGGGCAAGAGGGAGACTTCTCTCCTCAGAATTACCTGGGGGCTCTGCAATTGCCACTGCATTTCTGAGATAATCTCGAGTAGCCACATCCCAGAGCTGAAACCTGGAGGTCTCATCTTCACTCTGCTCTTCCCGTTTTTGCCCCCCACTGGTTTCCTGCATCTCTCTCAGGTATGGATGCACAGAGTCCACACACTCTTCACTCACTGCTATTATGGCATTTCTTCCTACTCTCTGCGAGTAATTTTGGGGCAAGCAACTGTTTCACTAATTCTTGAGCTCCACTAAAGTAATTACCTTAAGTAACAACTTTGTATCTTACATATCTTTGTGTTCACTCTACATACATTCCCCATATCAAGCAGCCCCCTTACACTGAGCAGGACTCACATTTTAGGAAATGAAGAAAGCCACATGGCTGTGTTATCATTATTTTTGCCAGTGCCATGCTGCAGGGCAACGATGATTGCTCCTTCCAGCTTCCAATGTGGAATATGCTTTAGCTTATCTCAACTATCTGCTGACAGCAACCACGAATGTGATCATCTAAATGTACACATTCGTGCATTTAATTTTTTTTTTTTTAAAACCACCACTTTATGGCAAAACTGACAGGCAGTAAAAAAGCAGAGAAAACATATCAGCAGTGATGCTGTTCTGAGGCACAGTAAAGCAAGATGCATCTGTCATGAGATAAGGGATCACAAATGTAAATGTTTTTTGCATGTACACTCATGTACAGATACATTTGACAGTGATCATGGCTGTCTGAAAGTCCCGAGAAGAACTGGCAGCTCTTCCCGTGATCAAAACCACCTCTCAGCAGAGCTCAGCTAACACTAGAGCCACTACTTAGGGATTTCTTGAGGTTTGTAATAGTGACACAAACAGATGAATCACACTTTCTGTCCTCTCAACTCATCAAGTTTCTGCTTTTACAAATTATCTCTCACACTCCCACTGCCCCCAGACTTGTGTACTACTCCCAGTCACCTGAAGCCTCCAAACCAATAAATCATTGCATCAGTTTAGACACCCGTTTTCTCCCTAAGAAGATGACAAGGTTCAGACAGCACATGACAGGGCCAGTGGTCCAAAACTGAGCAGGGCCAGCCAGGGGTGAAATCAGAGGCACAACCTGATCACGGGGACATGGCCGCTCCCAAGAGTTGTTCCATAACAAACATTTACCAAGGGTTTTTTATGAGCAAAAGGCCACACCCAAGGAAGAGACAAACACCAAAATAAGGCTGCAATAATCAACTTCTCTGTATTTGCAGGTATGTGGAAAGGAGCTGTGGAAAGGTAGAAAGAAATCAGTGAAGGAAGAGGCTTGAAGGAAGGAGAAGAGAACCTGAGCAAGTCTCAAGAACACAAAGAGGATTTAGGGCAGGCCACTGAGGCCAGTTCAGTGGAAGAGCACTCAGTCTGCACAAATTAAATGTGTTGGGAGTTGTACTGGGGGAATCCACTGATGAAGGATCCCAGCTATGGAAAAGTGAGGTTGAAATGGAGGAGGAAGAGAAGAGGGGTACAGCTGTTTGGAGGAGGAGAACCTCAGAAACACAACAGGCACGACTGGAAAGCACTGGGAGCGAGCTCCTGTGTCAAAAAGAGGCTTTTGGACCGTCTTTCATTTGTGCTTCCTTAAATCCCAAGCTCGAATTAGCAAAGGCAACATCTTGAGGCCAAGGTATCAGATCAGATATTCCTTTCCCCAATGGGAATCTGAAGTTACAGACTGACTTCAAAAAGAAGCAAGACCCTGCTTATTTCTTTATCGGCGGTTTCTGGAGTAGTTTCTTATCTCTGCAGGAGGGAGCGGCACTCTGAGCTCAGCAGCCCCTGCTCTCCCTGATACCACACTTCAGATGCCACAGCTGAAGGACCTGGCTGTCGAGTTCTGCTTTACACCTGCCCAAACACCCTGCTTTGAACCTTTTCTAATCAGCTTTTGTGTCGAGAAACACTGCTCCAAACCTCACAGAGCCTGAGAGACCCCCGCCTGACAGAGCTAAAGGTGCAATAAAGCAGCAGGGAAGTTGTTCAGCATTTATTTCTCCAAAGGATTGATTCTATCCAAGAATCTGAGCCATGAACAGAAACCCTTCAAGCACCCACAGCTGATCGATGGGTATCTGGGATTGTTGAGGCTGTAAAACTCCAGTGAATGAGGCAGATCGCTCAGGCCAGATAGGATCAGAAGTTACTCCTACGCTCTGCTAGGATGGATAATGTTACACAAGGCTTCTTGGGAACATTAAACCCCAATATAATGCTCATTTATCTGCCCAGATCTGCAGTTCTTTGGGGGGGCATTACATTCACTTGGCAAAAGAGAATCTCCATCTCCACTACACCCAGAGGAACATAAAATAAGAATAGCAGCACGTGGCAACATTCGTCCTTGTTTAGAAGGAAAGATTTAAAGGACGAAATGGTCTAATAGACTCTTTATTCTAGAACAATTATTTTTCCATTAAAATCAGTTTTATCATAGAGCCCTCACAGAGGAAATCAAAAGCATTTAAAAGAGCAAAAGCACAGAAAGCAATATGAATATTCAACAAGGGACTGACCAACACAACAGAATTGTAAGTTTTGGAACTTTAGAATGCCAACAACCTCAGCTGCTGGTCCTGGAAATTATTACATTTAAATTTGAGAAACGATGGGGGGGAGGAACCCCCACAACATCCAAAACCAAGAGCAACCTGCAGTCCTACCCCTGAGCATCAGTACAAAGCAGGATCACATGTCACCACAGCTACTCCTGCATCTTCTCTTCCACACAGTTCTTGGTTCTACTGTCCCAGGATCAAAGGGAGAAGGCAAGATTCCTTCTTGGGTGGCTCCCAATCCCAAATGCTGCACATATGGCAAAGTACAGCAAATAAAAACCTGATCCCATCACCCTCGCTTTGGAATCAAAAGGTTTCTTTCCCAAATCTGCTTTCTGTGGTTTGCTCCAGTCTGAAAGGAAAACCAGGAAAATGCACATTCTGCAGGGGCAAAAAAAAAAAAAAAAAAATTAAACCCTATTTGATAGGGCTTGAAACAGGAGAAGGAAGGTCAAAAATGCAGGGGAACAACAGAAAATATTCCTGCTTTTGAAATGATCCACATACCAGCTCTTCATCCTACAATGCCCAGATGTCATGGAAGCTAAGTGCAACACCATCAGGCATTCCACATTTCTCCTGGACATTTATTATTTAGACATCCTTTCCCTTTTATGGCTTCCCAGGAAGGTCAAGACAAATTTTCTCTCATCACCTCCAAGGCCCAGGTTGGTAATGAAACACCTACCCAACAAAATAATTGCTGCATTATAGGCTGTAATGCTCCATTGGAATAGGGGAGCATGAAATAGCTCTATCCTTCAGGGAGCAGGGCTTCCACTCACTACACCAAGAGCTTTCACATTTCTCTCATTTTTTTCCTTCCTCTTGTGGAATAGCATGAATTTCTGGCCAGAGGTTATGCTGAAAGAGATCAAAACAACTTTTCCACTTTCCATCCCTTTCATCGATCAGGCCTGCAAACTGCAAATTAAGAAATCTAGTAATTGTAAGGGAAAAGACACCTCAAGGAGAATGAACTGCATACAATAATCATATTTTCTGATTGTAAAACTTGGTACTAGTAAGCAATACCTCCAACAAAGGGCCAATCAGAATTACCCATCTGAATTTCCTGCTCTCTTCCCAGTGTCAAAGCACAGCCTCTGCTCTTGCTTCCAGTGTTGTGACACTAATTTCGATTTTCATTAAAAAGCCTGGAGTTTGGCCTTCAGATTTGCATTTGTTCCTTGCACATTAACAATGAACTATATTAACATGAAAAAGCAGCTTCAGAAAATGCACTTGTGAGCCACGAGAGGCTGTTTATTATTGTTATCCCTAATTCTGTACCTGAGCAAAAGCAGGTAAAGCACAAGGATTTGTGCCACGGCCATAAGATATTTCTGCATGCCTTATGCACCAAACTGGGATTGTACATTTTGATTTCCAGTGGTTGGCTCACATTTGATAGCACAATTTTGACTTTTTTTACCGATTTTTACCACAATATATGTGCTCAGGCCAGTTAAAATAAGTGCCTGGCAGGGGAAACTGTGAAGAGCTGGGAGGAGATGATTTACTGGGAAAGTTGTTCCATGCAAACTCCTGTTTGTGGGACACCTCACCACAGGCACAGCTGCAGGACTGGATTGTCCTTGCAATAAACAGGGAAATAAATGTTTAACACAGATGCAAGGACCAGCTACAAAGCAGAGTAACCTGATAAAGCTCTTCTTAGCAGCTACTGTAATAAAGAACCTTGATCTGCAGTGCACAAAGCAAAGTGAATTCCTGTAACAGTCCCCCTAAAAAATGTGCAAACACAGGCCCAGTGTGGCCTCACTCCTCTCAGTGATAAGAGCTTCCAAGGGCAGCTGCACCAGGGTGGGTCTGCTCACAGGTCTGGGATAGACCTTGTAGGGATATTGCTCTCTTAAAAGCAGAAACTTAATTTATTTCTTCCACTTCCCCCTGCTGAGGGGTGGGAGAGTGATACAGAAGAGTTTTATAACAGCCCTATGTTAGTTCCTATATAGTTCTTATAAGTATTTATTCCCACCATAAACCTGGTCCAAGAAATCACATTTTCCACTGATTTAAGGTTTGGTTCTGCAGCACACATCCCACCAGGTTACCTGTAGGGACTAGTACCAGGAATAAAGGATAATACCCTGCTTTATAAACACCTTGACTTCAAACAGAGTTACTCCTGACGGGTATCAGAGTGAACGGGAAGGGGATCAGAATGAGATGGGATCTTGCATAAAGCTTCTAAGAGAAAAGAAAGAAGTGTGTCCATCCACTCCCACGTGCAGCACTGATCAGGAAGATGAGATTAGCCCACAGGAGATGAAGGGATCAAGCATTTGTTTTCATGCTGGAAATTGCGGTTTCCTGCTGGTTAAGTCTGTCACCAACTCAAGAGCGAAGCGCTCACCCAGAACTCTGACCTGGGCTGCAGCTTCCTCCTGCTTCTGACTCAAAGAAAGGTGTTCCAAGACTGGTTCCACACCCTCTGATAAGGCTGCAGGGAAGTTTCATGTTTATCTCATCCTTCTCTAGGAAATACCCACGATGTAACAGCTGCTCAGGACTGCAGGTGATGCGTTGGCCCGGGGTGAGTCAGTGGTACCAAGGACGGGATATTTGCCTGTCAAATTCCACCCATTCCAGTGTTTCGACTTGCAGAGCTGTCACCACGCAGGGCAGCTCACATCCAACAGCACAGAAACCAGAGTCTCACCTGGAGCTGCCAAATGACGTTTTAAAAGATCCAAATTATTCCATAAACTACAGCTGGGTGGAATCACAATTTCATCACTGAGGTCCCATTACGCTTGCTGCTGTCAAAAAATGAAATCCTATTTTCTTTTTCCCTTAAGGAGCAGATTCTCAGCCTTGCAGAGTTTTGTCTCTCAGAATCCAATCCAATAGAAAAATTGCTCTCACAGTTTGGAAAGCCAGTTTTCCATTAAGTCAGCAAACTGATCAGCTTGCCCCCACAGCCAGAGCTGCCAGAGCAAACACCAACAGAGGGAGCACATGGCTGGCCCAGGAAAACGGGATCTCATTTCACTGGCAGCCCAAACTTGGGCTGAACTCGGCATAACACAGACCTGCACCCTGAATTGTCTCTGACTGACTCACAGGATGCTGAAGGATCTCTGGACAACTACAAAAGTTGCTGTGCATGAGGCCTGTTCCTCTTCTCTGCCATTCGAGAAAATTAAAGGGATGTTAAGGATTTTGCTAGAACCATTTTCCTGTGTAAGTGGTGACAGAGGCTGGCACAAAGCTCTGGATAAACAGAGGAACAAGAGACCCAGAGAGCAATTGTGCGACTTTCCTGATGAAACCTTGTCCACATGCTATGGACTCAATAAAAACAAGATTTTCCAAATTATTAATTATTAGGGCTATGCAATCTCTTAGCAGTTTTCAGTGCAAAGCCAAGGCTCCACAACAGTCAGGAGTTGCCACTCTATTATTGCAAACCTGGGGCTTTGTCCAATTCTCAAGCACAAGTGTTAAATGAGCAGAAAAATGTTCTTTAGAAGAACAACAACAACAAAAAAGGCAAACAAACCATCCATCTTTTTATTCTTCACGGGTAAGGACAACAATTTAAACACTGCAGGCTAAAAATAGCAGAAAACAAACCTAACCAAAACTAAGGGGTTTTGTTTTGCTCTGTATTAAAAAAAAAAAAAAAAAATCAGGCTCCTAACTTTTGAATAGCCAGGCTAGGATTTTGGAATACTGAAGGTGCTAAAAGAATCAAGCCTTGATCCTGCAAGTAAGAACTCTTTGGCATTCCAGGACTATCACCGATACCAAACCAATATATATTGTATTTTCTGCCAGAAGAGTCCTCCTGAGTTAGTTGAAAGGCTTCAGTCATTTATATTAAGTTCCTTATTTAAGTGCTCTTTTCTTCTGTCTCAATATCTTGAATATTAAAAGAATGCCAATTATAAGCATTAAAACTTTTGTACCATCATCTATTAATGTCTTATTTTTATTATTAATTTTGGTATTTGAATTTATGCCAGTTCTGAGGAGAAAATTTGAAATTCAGGAATTCCCCCCATTGTAATTATCTCATTTCTGCCATGCAGGCCTTTACTTAACACTGTCCAGGAAACTCATCTGGTCAAAAAGAACCTGCCCAGCCTGAGTTAGGGGGTACTTTAAATTCAGGTTGGCCTCTTCAAAACTGAGCAAAAAGGTAAATCTGCTCAAGATGAACTCCCCAAGCAACACCAACAGCAGCAGAATCTGAACCAGGGCACTTTCCAAGGGAAGAAGGAATCCCCAATGGCAGCAGATGCTCATTGTTCAGATGTATAATTCTGCTGCAGAATATTAAAGATCTTTTTCAAACTCAGTTTCTAAAGATGAAAAGATCTGGTAAGATTAGAAACAACCCAGTCAATCTGACAAGAGAGTCAGATTTGGGGTCTAATTCTAGAGGGCAACATCCTTTAGCACACAGGCACGTTTTACACAGGCTTTTTAAATGGCTTTCACATTTATTTTGCCTCTCCATCACTGACAACACAATACAGAACTGCCTGAACTTAAAATATGCATTTCATTTCCACTACAATGGATTTATCTTTCCAGCAGATGTTGTGTGGAATATCCAGTGACTGCAAGATGTCTTGATCTAAAGTGAGGACTAAAATGTGCACCAATAAGCCCCTTTCTTCAGTGAGATTGGTTTTTTGCAAATCTAGCTCCCATCATTTGTGGGACAGCCTTAGAACTCCAGGCACCAAGAGGAAGTGTCCACATCGCTGTATTCTAAAGAAATACTGATTAAAGAATGTTGTTTCTGATCTCTAGGCCAAGACTTCTCAGCAGATCAGGTTTCCTTATTTTGAGGAATGGCTTATTTGGAAATCTGGAGCAGTATTCCTCCTGGAAAACAATGCAGGCAGTTGTTTGAAAAGCAGAAGCTGACCTGGATTATCAATGTCAGGGCAAGAACTTCAGCTGCTTGATGGAATTTTCAGTAAGGAGGCCAGGGAAAGCGCAGAGCGTTTGTGACAATAATTGCACAAGAACTCCTCTGAACTGTTGTCTCCTTGGCTTTGCCTCAGAAGTGGAACATTTGGAAGGGGCATGGAGGTATTTGTGTAAGCAAAGCCCACAGTAATATGATCTCTTATTAACAGAATGTCTTATACTGACTTTTCCAAGGGTTTCGGTCAATCCTATATCCAAGGATTGTTATTTCACTCTCCATAATTTTTCTTCCGAACCCTCCAACCCATTTTCTTAACCAAGTGATGGTTATTTGACTTTTGTAACTCTTATTCTGATCTTCACTATGAAATAACATCCTGAAAATGTAGTGCCTGTTCCTCATATATGTATATATATATGGAAATTAAAAACAACTTAAAGACTTCAGCAGTTTTCCTCCTCTTGCTAATTTTGTGATTTTCTGAGGGCTTTAATTGCTTTTGCTGGCAGTGACTTGATGCTTCTGTGATAACTAATCTTTGTCCAATGTTTAACAAGCCTCCTTCAACAGACTGCAAATGTCAAGAAATAAATCTTAAAAAAATGGTGAACTCTTGTTTTGCAACTTCAAACCTACTTAAAGAAAAAAAATGAGACTGAAGTCAGCTACAACCATAGAGACCAGAATTAAATTAACTTCCATCAAAAATTTAACAACTGGATTTCAATTAAGCTCAGAGTTAATTGTTAACTGTCTTAACTCCTGACCCATCAAAGAGTTAAAAAAATAAAAAGGGAGGGGAAAAAAATAAAAAAGGAGAGATCAGGCTTTGATGCCAGTCTGGAAGTTGCTGAGCTATTAATCAGTGGTTATCAGTTTGCCTTAGATGACTAAAACTCATTAATATAAACGAGAAGCCTGAAAGGATCGCATTAGTGTGTTATCAGTTTCATCATTTACAACCCTGGAACAGCTAGAAGAGTTAAGCTATCACACACTGCACTGAAGGATAATTTGGCATCATTAATTTTGTTCTGCCATTTGCCAAACCTAATTGGGAATGATAGGGGCTTGGAAATCTGAATTCATAGCTTTCACCTCCATCCCTTTATTTTTTCTCCCCAGAGTCCTGGCATTTAATGAATGAAAAAGCACCAAAACCATTCAAAGGTTTTAATAACTTGAATTTTGGTGAATAAATTTCACATTGCTTTTGATTTCAGAGATACATCCATCACAAAAGCACAGTGCTGTAGCAATTATTTCCAAATTTGTTCGTTCTTAAAGGGGCTTTTACACTTTTGGCACACAAGGAATGCGATGAAATGGAAGCACAGTTTCTTCCTTGTTAGTTAAAAAGTAAAATAAAAAAATTTTTTTGTGTATATGGCCACTGGTGAGCAAAATGCATTCCCCTCCTCAGCCTCACTCCCACTGCCTTTGAGCAAAAGCTTAGTATTTAGATAGTTTATGAATAAAATAATAAAAAGCAATGCATAAACATTAAATATGACTCATCAGATCCAACCTACCTCTGATTTCAGACTTGCAAACACTCAGGTCAGGGAGAGCAATTCTTAAGTAAACTCATGTGTGGAAAGTGCCTGCTCCTGGTCACTTTAATTCACCTAAAGGTGTAAGGAAAGCTAAAAGAAGGAAGGTGTTCCAATGCCAGAGGTGGGTAAATGTGCTGGATCAGGATTATGGTTATTTACTGACGCCTCAGATCTACATTCCACCTAAGCTGAATTAGCTCCACTGTAGCTGCATCCCTCAGATCCGAGAGGTTCTGCTCATTTCAAGGAATCGTTCCCAATGAGACAAGAACAAACCATACCTGTGCTTTCTAAAGAGATGTCACTCACTGCACAGAAGGAAAGCATTCATCTTTCACATTTTGGCACCTCCCAGATAATCCCTTTAGCCTTTGGGTTGATGCACTTTATAGAAATTCAAAATAACCATCCACCAGACTTATTTCATAGCGCAGCCTTTTATGAAGCTCTTCAAAGAGCATTCTTATTCCAAAGAGATAAGGGAGTTCTTTTGTCACGTTGACAGAGAGACTTTATTATCCTTTAATGGAAACCTCATCATCTGTGGCAGTTTTGAACCTTAAGGAGGGTTGTGCTATTAAGACACAACAGACGTGGTACTTTTAACCATTAAAAGTTGTCATTCCAACAGTGGTTTCCACTTTTCTTGATATATTGTGATGTTATACAAGACATTTGCTCTTTTCTTGTATCACAAGAATGCCCAAATTACAGTTATCATCCCAAAACTCCTGGGGGTTTCTTTCCCTTTTTTTTTTTTAATAAATTGTTTTGAAAACAATTTTTAAAGACAAAGGATAAACAAGGGCTTCCCACAATTCTGGGTCCCTGAAACTCTGTACCATTAGCTCGCTTCACAAACTGAGAAATAACCTTCTGCAAGCCAATAAAGGATTAAGTTCATGAAAATATTTTTCAGAATATCTAAACTAAACCTCTTCTGGTACAACCTGAGGCCCTTTCCCCTTGTCCTGTCCCTTGTGTTCCCTGGGAGCAGAGCCCAACCTCGCTGCACCTTCCTGTCAGGGAGTTGTGGACAGTCAGAAGGTCCCCCCTGAGCCTCCTCTGCTCCAGGCTGAGCCCCCCCAGCCACTCCAGACCCTTTCCCAGCTCCATTCCCTTCTCTGGACTCACTCCCAGCACCTCAATGTCCTTCTTGAATGGAGGGGCCCAGAACTGAGCACAGTATGGTTCCTTGTACATTGGCGTGGATTACTCCTCAGGTAAAGAAAGTTCCCGTTTTCTCAGTACTCGCACAGAATGCAAGATGTTCAGGAGGAACAAATTCTTTCCCAGGAATTCACCAACACTGAAGCTTTGTTAACCACAACTCCTTGGATTTACATAATCCCAGAGTTTGAAAAACGTGAAAAAGCATCCACTGCCAGGCTGGTGTTTGTGAAAGCATCTCAGGGGAATCATTTTGCAACCTGCTGACGCTGTGTAAACACAGGAGTCGTGGGGGAACCTTTTCAATAACTTGTGGTGCTTTTTTCACTCTGGCCAAGTAATGCAGCTCACACCAAACCACCCAGAGGGGTTAACAAACACCCCTTATTGTTCTGTTTGATACAAGCCCACGTTCAGTAAACAGCAGGTACAGGATGTTCCTTGGAGCACTAGGAACTACAGCAGTAGGAAAGAAGAAAACCAGTAACACTCCCACAGCAGCAGTAAATTCATTTTGCTCATTTGGTTTAGAAGCAAGGACAAATTTCATGAAACTGAGATTCTGGAAGACTCACAAAGTATTTTATTTACATTAATATAGGTGGCTGAAGGGGAGTTGTTGCCAGACCCTCAGAGCACTTGCTGTTTGACGAGGAAAAGTTCAGCTTCATCTCCCACTGAGCTCCTGGGATGCCTCTGCTCAAAACCTGCATCTTTGCATGCAGCACATATTAGGGATGCCTTTCCAAGGATGCAGTCACACCTCACCAAACCTGCTCTGAACCCAGTCATGCTTTACGACCACACATGCACTTCAAACCACAGTGCTACCACCGGGGGTTAATGAAGAGGCTGAGAGAGGAGTGCTAATTACCAAGCTCAGAACGGTATCCCCACCCATTATCATTTTACACAGCATAGCAATTCCTTATTTCTATCTCTTCCAACACTGGACACCACCTAGTTTCTTCAAGAATGAAAAAAATCAAGCTGGTCTAGTGGAAGGTGTCCCTGCTCATGGCAGGGGGTTGGGAACAAGATGGTCTTTAAGGCCCCTTCCAACCCAAACCATCACATGAATCTATGATGATTTTTTTTTTTTTTTAATATTTTTCTTCCCCCTCCCCCCAACTTGCACAGTAGATTTAACAGAATCCAGACTTCTTGGTCCACGCTGCTTACAATTACTTCAGAGGGTCCAAGTCTTGCAGAAATGGAACAGGGAACATGAAATGTAGGATTAAACCCTGGCCATGCCATAGAAGCAAACAGGTTTTGACATACAGGGGGCAAGTAGGGAGCATGCAGCAGAAAAATGCATCAACGTGGAAAACTGCAAAGCAAGAGCTTCCAAGAGAAGCAGACTCTGTTCCCAACACAGCCAAGCAAGTGGAGTAGTTTAATACAGGCAAAGCCACCTAGGTTTGGGCTAGAACTCAAATTCAATCCAGAGATTAGATTTAAAACCCAAATTTCACTAGTGCATTCCTGAGGGGTGTCAGTGACTCCCACAGCTCCAGCAGCCTTGCCAAATCTATCAGCTCAGCATGGATTCAAAGTCAAGAGATGGCATTTCAGAATTGCTCACGTGGTGTCTCCAATTCTACTCTGATACCGTAAATATAAGTCTGTTTGGAGTATAAATCCATTCTGGAAATGTACCTGATGATAAAAGATGACAGCACCTATTTTAAATGCAATTATTATTTGAAAGGTGCTCGTTATTGCTAAATGATTCCTCTTTGATAGAGCTCAGTACCTGCAACACACACTGGTATTCCACTGGAATTCCACACTCCCAGGAGTGAGCAGTTCCCTAAACTGCTAATTAACGTGATAACACGAGGGCTCCACTCAGATACACTGTAATTAAACTTAGAGTAGAGAAAGAACAAGCTCTGCCATCTGTATCTGTGCAGAGGGAAGCACTTGGTTTGGACAGGGACGGGGATTTTTTCTGGTCTCTCTTTAGGGGATTGCCAAAGGGGAACCCTCTCACAGGGGATTGCTTGCTGAGAACTTGAACTCCATGTGTTTGCGCTGATGGTGGGTCAGTCCCTGGTGTGCTTTGTGGGAAGTCCATCAAGCTTTGTTTGCAAATTTTCTACATGTTTGTTAAAAGCATTTGTGCCACTGTTCCCCCCTCTCCTCCGAGCAGTTCTGAATAATTGATGCGTTTTTACAAATTTTGTAATTAAAAGACCTCCCGGAGTTACTATAGTAACGGGGGCCTTTAGAAATCAATTCAATAAAACAAAAAAAAATGGGGCTGATTGGTTGGCTTTGATCTTCTCTCTTTGTTCATTGGCATTAAGAATATTCTGAAAGATCATCTCTTTTTTCCCCCCTCAACTGCAGAGTGGTTGTATTCCAGGGCTTACAGTGTGTAAGCTTTACTATTCATCATCAAATCATGGCATGAATGGGGACAACTTTCTGGGTGCTGTTTCCTTTCTGGGACCAACCCTGACAAATGCAGAGCAACTCCATTTAGTCAGTTTTAAGGCAGCCTTACCAAATTTTTTACCACTGCTTATTTCGCACGGAAATCCACACGTGGAAGAACTCTCCACCACGATGTGCGTTTTAGTGGATATTCCTCCAAAAATACAACCCAGTTCAAGTTACAAGAACAGAACCCAGAGCTCATGAATTTCAAAGCAAGATCCAACTGAATGGTGCAGTTAACTCGCTTTAGTGCAAGTGTTCCGCTCAGTTTTACTTCCACCAGCACCTGACTCTTCAGGTTTCTGTTTCAGGAGTGTTTCCACTTTGAAAAATGACTGTAAAAGCAATGATGAGCTCTTCTTTAACAGCTCTGCTCCTTCAGAGCCAGATCATTGTTCTTAGGGGCACAGATCAGGCCTTTTGCACTTTTCTCTGCTTACACTTCAACTTCTATCCAATGAAAAAAAAAATCCCACCAGAAATTTTCACTAGGGAAAACATCCAACTGGGAGACACCAATAAAAAGGCCACAACAGTCTAGATTCAGGGGCATGAGGAGGATGAGATCCCATGTACCAAGCGCCCTCCTGCTGCACCTAAACACTGCTGCTGCTGCTTGCTTTGGGATCCCAAGCCATCGACAGCACAAACACAGCGCGATGCAGCTGCCACCCACGTTGGAAGGGCAGGATTTGCACTCCAGAGCCTTTCCTGGGAAAGGACGAGCTCAGCTCTCACAGCCAAGTCTGGCCTCTGTTGCAAGCAGCCACCTCCAACACGGTTCCAATTTGCAGTGATGAAAACGAAACTTCCCCCCCATAAGGGACAATTAGCGTTCATTAAGATATTTGTATTATTTACTGGGATCTGCTTGGAAAATACTTTCATGAAACTACAAATCCAAATGTCAAAATCCTCTCCACACATCTGGAACGCTCTGCCAGGCTCTGGTGTCACCACTGTCCTGTGCTGGCATGGCCCCAACTTGGTCCTCACCCATCAGTCGTGGCCAAGCTCCGAACCAACACCATTCCAGGGAATCCCTGCAGTCCCATTTTCCCAACTCTGCTGCTGTAACTCTACTGGAAACTCCCGTTTTCCTTGGAAGAACACTTGGGTGCCCAGGTAACCAGGCAGACTGGGGAGGAGGTGGAGAGATCCACACTCAAGTCCTGTCCTGCCTTGTGGCAGGAACACCAGAAGGTGTTAGACCAGCTCTGCAAGGCACACCAGAATGAATCCACCCCACAGCTTACGCAGAACCATCGAGACCAACACTTGAAAATTATTTTTCTCCAGAGGAAGAGACATTTTAGGACAAATTTAGCAACAAGGAAATTCAGCCGCTCATAAATCAGTAACATTTCCAGAGGTTTAACATGACTTATATAAAAGCTGTTCTTCAGAATGTCTCATTGAGGACTCAACCAGATAAATTTATGGTTATACATATTTATGGAATGAGCCTAAACTTCCATGCAGAACTTGATTTTTACCTTAAATAACCAAGTTTACTGAGTAACTAATTTCTACTGGTCTGAAGGGCAATTGTTTAAAACAGGTTTCTTTGTAGATAAGAGATAGGAGCCCAGATGCTCATTTCAGATACACAACTGGAGCTCAGATGAACACCAGATCCATTTGGTAAAGTCAGAGCCTGATCTGAAAGCAATAAATCACAACTTTTTGTTTTATATTTAAGTTATGCTAGTGAACTTACTCAGGCCTTTGGAATTTTTCTATTTGTAATTAAAAAAAGAAATAATATTCTTAGCTGATTAATGACAGAAGCTGCTTTTATCTGTGCTAAACCAGTTCTTATTTAATGTAACACTGAATTGTGCTGCAGTTCTAAAAGGAGCCATAAAAACAATGAGGATTGATTCTTTTTTTTTGGTGAAGTTTTATAAAATAGACAGTAATGAACTCTCTATACAGCTGCCATAAAGAAAAATGCAGTAGCAGATGCATCCCCCTTCACCTCCAGCATCTACCAGAGGGCTGTAAAAGAAATAAAAACTCTCTCCTCCTGGGGAGGACCAAATGGAAACAGACTGAGATTTCACTTTCAACATGGACCAAATGGAAACAGACTGAGATTTCACTTTCAACATGGAAAGGAGTTCTGTAACCAAATCATGTGTGATGCACTGAGAGTTGGCTCAACCCAAGAAGGCAGCTCCCATTCTCAGCTTGGCTGCAGGAGCACCTCTCTCCAGCAAAATTCCCTGCAAAACCTCTAACCAGAATAATTCCTTGAAATGAACAGTCAACACTCCATGGCCTAAGCATGGCACAGAGTCTCAAGCAGACCACCCTTGGACAGCTTTTCAATATCCAAAGGAATTTCAGGAAGACAGAATCCCAAATCCTGGTCTGAGGATGGAATGGGATGCTGAAAATGCTTTGCTGTGTCATGTCCCCCCTCCACTGTTTGTGGGCTGTAAATTCACGCGGTCCTGGGATGGCTCTGAGAACTCCTGAATTCTGCTGCAGCCTCACAGCACCTCCAGAACACCTCTGTTTCAATCCTTGATGAACTGGCAGAAGTCCTGAACTAACAGCACATCTGGCCATTAGGTAGCACCACAATGTCAACTCAGACCCAAGGATTCTTTCCAGTTTTGCCACTTTTTGGTGTCGCTTTACACTAACCACTTCTGCATACATTTCATACTTTCCTTTTTGTTTTACACTTGCAGTAAGTATTTTCTGCCTTAACAAGCACAACAAAGCTTATTTAGTATTTGCACAACGCCAGCAAGGACTTCATAAAAATTCCAAGTTATTTATTATAATAAATAAGTTTTTTAGGCTTATTTGTGTAAGGCTGGAGCCCTCACAGAGTTCTGTAAGCAGGGTGTGAGGTAGGAGCAGCACACAAATTCTCGTGCGTCACCTTCTCCACCTCTACGCTGCCTGCAGCACTTGGGGATCTGCACAAACACCCAGAGAACCCACACAGCTTTTGCATACAGCTGAAATGGAAAAGAGAGGCTTTCCCCACATGCCTGGTATGCCCTAATTCTGCTCAGCTGGAGAATACTTTAAAAAAGAATGATGACAGCCTCTGACGCAGCCAGCAAAGTCATCACCAATGCCATGCAAACCGAATCCAAAAATAAATGGCTGAGCTTCAGAGAGAAAGAGAAAGAGAAAGAGACCTTCCCATCATTTCCAACAAGGAAACCACCTTGGCTTATCAGAAAGCAGAAGCTGCTGGGCTGAGCCAGCGTTTGTCACCAGGCGGGTACATGGAGGTTGCTGCTGGGGAGCTGCACCAACACGTTCTGTAAGGAGCCTTCACAGTGCTCTGCTCTCCTACAATGTGGAGACACTACCCAAATGTGGCTGGCTGTAGAGAGGGCATTCCTTAGAGCCTTCCCTCGTGATACACTGAATTTCCATCTGACACAGTGCCACAGCTGGGCCGAATGGAAATCCCCAGAGTTAACTGGCTACTTGTGTTTTCACTGCTCTTCCTTCACGACTGTCCCAGCCAGGCAGGCTGGAGAGAAAACATCAGATGAGCAAGCAGTTCAAAGTAGCTGTGCAATTTACTGCAAACATCAGTGATTTTTATTGCAGTAAGGTGTTGCAGTTAGTTTCACTGAAGGCTTGATGCTCATGGTATAAAGTCACGGCTAAAGACTCCCATCATCAACTGGTGCTGTGCCAAGTGCAACTTGTCCTCTGGAATCTTAAGCTCTACACTTTCACACAGGGGGAGCACAAAAACTCAAAACTTAAACCACCCAGGACACCTAGAATTCAATCCCAGCTTTAATACTGACTTGAAAGGTGGTCTTGGACAGTTAATTGAATTTTCAGTGTCACATCAATATACTAGGTATGGTGCTGTACTAACTGGCAGCAATATTCAACTTAAATAAAGTCAGGCCACACTGAAAAAGAAAAGAGATACTCAAAGTACAAGAAAAATCTATCCCATACGTGTCTTTATTTTCATAAAGGGATCTGCTTTCCTTTTTCTCCCCAAAGGGATTAGTTTTCCTTTTCCCACAGAACAACCCCAGCGGTGAACGCAGATCCCATTTTTCAAACCTTGTCACGTTTATTCACCCACAATCTTCCATCCACTGCTACATTCCCTAGAAATAAAGTGGAACAACCTGGAGAGGTCTGCAAATATTTTGATTGCATCCAAATATTAACAACAGGCCAATCAGACAACGTAAAAGCAGGAATAGTATTTGATCCCTCAGGAAAGCAGAGGACTCCTCAGTCCCCCTCACTCACCTACATGCTCCTCATAGGATGCTACTACAGAACTAAGGACAGTGTGCTACTATTACAGTAAATGCCCTCAGTGCTGGGTTCCCTACTGCTTGCTCAGAATAATTCTCATTCTTGGTCATCCTTCCCTTTTTTTTTTGGGGTGAGGAGAATGAAGGAAGAATTCTGAGCAATTTGTTTTGCAATCTCCACCTCCTGCTTGGTTTCCAAACCACAGTAGTCACGCACGGCTCTTCCACAACCATATTTTTAAAAACTTACGCATCCATGTCTTCTTCACAACAGAAAATGACGTTTGCTTTAAGTGCATGAGGTGTTTTGTGGGCAGTAAGCGTAAGTTTAAAAGCTGCTGTTAATAGACTGTTACTGGTACCAGTGAAACAGGTTTCTCACAATGCACTGTGACAGGCTTTCCTGTTTAAAGCACACTACCCAGTTTCTTAGTTTTGTTATTTATGATAAAAATGTAAAGATGAAGCCCCTCAAAGTCAGAGCTAAACTACAGATTCATGAGCTGTTGTGATTAAGAGCAGCTGAGCTGCAAAGAAAAAAATGACAACAGAATGAAAGAGAGGAGTGCCAAACCAGATCAAAGAAGTGAGTGAAGAAGCCTGGAAAGACCTATTTAGCTCAGAATCTGAACGGCTTTTCAGACAAATAACAAGAGATCCCACTGCCTTCAGAACAGGCAGACCTTCATCCTAACACTGCATTTCTGCTCTGAGGGTATTTCACAGTTATCCGTATTCCCAAGAATGGGAGCAGGGGGATATTGGTGACACAGGACCTTTGAAACCAGCTGGGTGTACATCCACATTTGGGGAGCAATGCTCCTGTACCAGTTGTTCCCAGCTCTGACCCCAAATCTCTCCAGCTACTGACTTGTATTTGCAACTCAAATGCTTTAAACTCTTACTAATTTATTCTCAGATTAATTTATCCTGAGATAAAAGCTATAAAAGAGTACTTCTTTCTCCCCCTTTTGCAATCCCAAACTCCAGTTCCGCTGTCTCAGTGTCATCCCTTCAATGGTCATGTTTTGGGGAAGGCTTTTTGATATTTCTGCTTGTAGGAAAGACACCGGATGCAACTACAGCAGGATCAGAAACGTGTAAGTACACGGTGTGCTGGATAAAACTTTACAAATTCCCTCCTAGGGGGAGGAAATGAACTAGCAGCAAGGCTCAGTTCTGCAATGAGAAATGTTTAATTAATAGGTTTCAGCACAATGCAGAGGTGGTTTCTCTGTAACCCTGGGACTGGGAGAAGCTCACTCCTGGTCTGGATTTACAAGCAGAGTACCTGTACAAAGCAGCAGCCCAAACATCCCACCAGCCAAACCCCAGGACACGGATGCCGAGTCACACGGGGAGCTTGCACGGGGTTGTGTTGCTTTATAAAAAGGGTTTTACTAGCACACGTTTCAGATGACTTGAGAGCTCAGTAGTGGCTTCCTGAATCATGTGGCTGGCTCAAACTCACACCAATAAAACTTTTACACCGGACCAAACTGCCACCTAGTATTTTAACATCACACATTATGCAGGGAAGCTGTTTTAGAGAGCTTTAAATGCTCTGTATTTGCTCGACTTCCTCGCGTCTCCAGCGATTCCGTAGCTGCCAGGAGCAAATGGCACCCAGCTGCGCACTTAGAGGCACAAACACAACATTTCTCAGGTCCCTTGAAGGGAGCTGGTTATTAAACAAAGATGAGAAGCACTGACAGGCTCTGCCTGGTCAGAAAAAGCCCATTGCTCGACCTGTGTTTAATACAGGGCTTGCCTGTGACAGATGCACTGCCTGAACCTGATTTCAGGGATGCTCTCCTGAATTAGCAGAGCTGCATCCATCGGCAACACAGGCAAACCTGGCTCTGAGCCACCTCCAGCTTCTGAATCCTCATGTGCTAGAGGAATCAAAGGGCTGGTCACATCCCCCGAGTGGAATGAATTAGTTCCTGACAAAAGATAACATTTTCCTGGAGAAGGCTGCTCCCTGAATAAGAGAGTGCTGAAAGGGGCTGCATTTCTGTAACCTGAGTGTGTGTTTAAGGGTCCCCTCTGGATAATCTGCATGTAAATGAGGCAACATTAGTTGCAAGTATCTCTGGAAACTTAAACTGGCTGCACATTCTGAAAGTTAAGTAAAAACAGAACCATGGGAGAGAACCTCTAATTACCACATAGCGAGGGGACTGATTAAAACCATCAGGGCAGGGATCCTGTGTTTCATTAAATAAATATACCAAGTTGAGCTTTATTGTTATTTTAGCTGATGAAGGAAAAATAAAGTCTACCTCTGCATGCATGAAATTACCTAAATTCAAAGTCACACTGGCAACAAGAGTAGGGCAGGATTTTTTTTTTCTCCCTAATGTCTGTATTTAAGTAGCTCACTACAGTTACTCAGATTAATCTGAAATGCTGAAGCACAGTTAACCTCTGCCATTTTTAGCATCTACACAGAGCCATTCCTTTGGATTTCACATGGCAGGGTGTAACTAATAAAAGCAACATTAAAATACCATTTTAACTATGGGGTTTTTTTCAACTAAAAGCAGGGAGGAATTACAGAGCATTTTGGTGCAGGGGACAACACCACCACCTCACTCATTCTCCAGCACATGGAGGGGTTTTTTGCTGCTTTCTGGCTACTGCATTAAGTATTCAAAACTGATTGCCAAGAGCTTGAGCAAACAGCCTCGGTGAGGTCATTTCTGGGGAGCAATCTCACAGGGGGCTTACTTCAATTAGAGCAAGACAGACACGAATTTGTGTGTAGGGAGCAAGTTCCCTCTTGCTACTACCAAACCCAATTTAGTCCCACTGTTCCAGACAGGAGAACACCATTTTCTGGGATATACCAATATCTGCAGTCTATACCTCATTGGTCAGCGTTATCTCTGCTGACATTTCCAGAGTTTTTCATTATGGCAAAAAGAAGTCTCTACTCTTTTTCCATCCCTCTGAGGGAACCCTGCATCCAGGAATGGCACTGCTAATGGGATCCAGCCTCTTCAAAGAAAGGTTCAGTACAAGCTCAACATTTCCACGGGAGAGAAAGTTACAACTCTTATCAGTTATTTTTATTATTTACTTCAAAAGCTCAAGATTTAAGAGCTTTGTTCAAGAGCTGAACAAGTTAAGACAGAATAACTTTCAGTGTCACCGTCTCCATCCCCCTCTCTCTCCCCCAAAGTTTATAAGCCTAGAAGCAAAATAAATGAAGTTGGAAGGAAAGCAGTGTGGCTACACTGAAACTTGCACAGTCACCAGCATTGCTATTTTAATTGGTATAAAATCTTCTTCAGCTGCTTTTATATCATTAGTCTGTAATTTTTGGTGGTGACGTTATGTTTTTTAAGGGTTATGTAAGACTAAAACATAATCCCGTACCTGTTTTCCTGGGCAGGCAGTGTTTAGAGCCACGATTTTCCAAAGAAATGCTGAATGAGCCTTTGGTTTGTGAAAGCTCCACAATGCAGTGGGAAAAGAAACCCAAACGTCTGCTTCTCACTTCTCCACTTGCATGGGGTGATTCAGTTCTCCAGGTACATGGAGGCAGCCTTCAAGTCAGTGACTGTGAATTTTAAAAGGGCAGCCAGTGATAAAGAACTGTAAGAGAGTCTGCTGTAACCTTCTTTCCCATCCTCTAAGCTTACAGTCATCAGGCAGGTTGTGCCTTCAGCTCTGGTCGGGGGGACAGGAAAGGAAAGAAGAAAGAAAACAAGCACTGAAACCTGAGACCAGATCTCAGGCAGAAGCAGACTCACAGCCAAGGCTTCAAACCCTTGGTTTTGAAGGTGTCTGGACGGGAAAACAGCGATATTCTCTCACACTGCAATAGCTCTAACTCAGGTGAGTTTGCAAAAATCCACGGTATTCAAGAGCCCCACAGAAGACTTTAAGGGGTTTTGTTGGTTTGATTTTGCTGGGTTTTTCCGGGGAGCTTTTTGGTGGGTTTTGGGTGCAGTGACTTTTTCATTTTTGTTTTGCTTTGGTTTTTTTAAACTTCAAGACTATTTTGGCCATACCAATGGGTACAAAGGAACTCAAGAAGCCCTGCTCATGGCAGCAAGCAGCTCAATCATGAAATGAAGTCATTTCCCTCTGGAAACTCCAAAAGGCTCTCTCAGCTTCGTGCTCCAGCAGAATGAAAATTCTACATTTGAAACTTCTCTTTTCCCCATGCTTTTTCCTCGCTGCTCATAAAGTCACAGCCTCAACCACATAATTCAGCAGCACTTTCCAGCCTGAAGGGCCTTTCTGCACTCAAGGTGAGGCAGAGATGAGAGCAGACCACACAATACACAGAAATGATAAAGAGCAGAGAACAGGAGCTGATCCTGAGGTCCACATTGCTCAATCCCTTCATGAGCAGCCTCAGCAGGTTTGTGGGGAACACTCTGTTAGGCTCCCCACTTCAAGAGGAATGTGGATAAACTGCAGAGAGACCAGCAGATGGTCTCTGCCCGGAAATGGTGAGGGTGGGGGAGCTGGGCTTGTAGAGTCTGGCTTTGAGGACACTGAATACCAATTTAGAAAGCACCTACAACTCCCTGAAGGGGAGCTACAAAATTTATGGAGTCAGACTCTTCTCAGGAGCAGCACACGATGGGCACTGGCACAAACAGTGGCTTCGGAGCCTCATGCTGGACATCAGGAGAAACGTCTTCACTAAAAAAAGTGAGCAGGCTGCTCAGAGAGGCTGTGGGATCTACCACAGGGGTGCTTTCAAGATTTAGAGATGCAAAGCCATTGCTCAGCTGATCTAGTTCTGGCAGGAGCCCAACCAGAAGTGGAACTGGACTAAACAACCTCCAGGAGCAAATCCTAACCAGCATTTCAGTGATTCTAAGGTGCAGTGCAGCTGAGATTTCCAGCTCCCTAAGTATTAATTTATATTCCTCCTCCCACCCTTTCCTGGGTCTAATTCATCAGCTCACAGTACTTTCACAATGAATGAATCAAAAATACTTGAAAAATCCCCCCAAAACCACAAATAAACTCCAAAACACATTGAACTGCTAAGTCCATGCAACTTCCCTCATGCTGAATATAACAGAGCATATCCATGACATTACTGGGGGAAAAAAAACCCTACAAGATATTTCTATTTGAAACACTTCACTCCTTTATTAAATGCTGCTTTTGTCTTAGCTTGTCAGAAGCTGAGGAAAAGAGAGGGGCAAAGGAAGTACATCATCCTCCACCCATAAAAATAAACCTAATATTCATTCAACCTTTTGAGCAGACCCAAACACTTCAGCAATACTTAAAGCCTTCAA
The DNA here is from genome assembly GCF_000691975.1 of Corvus brachyrhynchos. Lineage (NCBI taxonomy): Eukaryota > Metazoa > Chordata > Aves > Passeriformes > Corvidae > Corvus > Corvus brachyrhynchos. The sequence goes on along the minus strand of NW_008237903.1, from coordinate 267,996 downwards.
CACCACTGCCTCAATGCTGTTACCAAAGAGTGGCTGATGACTTGCATTAGGAAGTTGAGGCTGAAGAATAACGTGTCCCAAAGCAGCCAATTGGGGGGGGAAAATCAGTGAACAGCTGTGTGATTGCTGCACAACAGTTGTGGGAAAAGCAGTGCAGCAAGGTCAGGTTCTGATCCATTACATCACTGGGAATCAAGACAGGCTCTAATGCAGAAGGAAGCCATTAGGGATGTGAAAATAAGCTCAGAGTCCAGTCCACAATCTGCAGGACGGGCAGCAGAACACAGCTCATTAGCATAGGCACATGAATGCCATTATTCAAACAAAATTAATACTACGTTGCTCTCGGCCCCAGCTACTCACTGTGCCAAGCCATGCGTATTTTAAGAGGAGGCACAACTCAGACCCCAAGAGATCTCATTCTGGTTCACCTCATGCTTTACTAACCCTTATATCCAATTAAGGCTGCCAGTTTTATGAACTCCTATATATTAACGACCACACAAACCTGACTGTACCCTCCCAATAAAATGGAAATGCTGCTTGAGTACCCTCCTTAAAGGCTGAATGGAATCTTGGTCCTGTGGTTATGATCCCATCTGGGCTTGCAGGAACAGACAATTGTATTATTAGACAACTACAGAGCAGGTTTCTGACCAAATCTACTGATCCCTTCCTCTGTCTCAAAACTAGGCTTTAATGGTTGATCCATTTACTCCCAGTCCCCAAAACAACCCAACTCTGTAACAAGTTAACCTGATTAGAGCGTAGTAAGCTCTTCTCATACCATTAGGACTACACAGGGGATATATAGGAAAGATATCCCCAAGGAACTCGGGGCTTTAACTACAGAATAAGTCCTGCTGCAAAATAAGCACCGGGATTTTTCAGGGGAGAGGAGATG
>NW_008237903.1:252940-267053 GCF_000691975.1 Corvus brachyrhynchos | reverse complement strand
ATGGTGGCAAAACTGAACAAAGGGAAGAAGCCACTATCCCAGGACAAAAATTTACACAAGATGAGAGTTCAGAGCAGTTCTTTGTGCAGGTATTTATACAGCCACCTGCTACTCCTAAAAATGACTAAAAGAAGAGCCAGCACTTCAACAGGAATCTGTTCTGGTTTTACTCCCCATTTTTACTATATTTGATGCTTTTAACCTGTAGATCTGAATATACAACATATGTCTTAGGATCCCTGGCATTTCAAAATGTACAAGAGATGCAATAAGGTTTTTTTAATAATAAATGAAGGTCAAGCTAAGTGATTAATGGGTTCTTTAATGTGTTATGCTGATTTTGTTCCAAAATAAGCAGCTGCTTTATATGACCTGCCTCATTTCAACAGCAAATCACAAAAAAAGTAGAAGAAATCACTCCCACACGAGTCTCCTAAAGCTCGTGCTGTTCATCACAGAACAAGCCCAGAAAATAACCTGCTGTCCCTGAACAACAGAAAAGTGTCCTCAGATGAACCAGTCCCTCACAACAAATACTACACATTTTTCCAGCTACTCCCTGAGCAAACTCCCCAGTAACAGCTGAGAACAAAAAGCAAGGTTAGGAGAGCAGTGGATTATTAATGCAGATCCATATTCAGACCCAGAAGTCAAATTAGAATGTGTCTATCAAGCCCTAATTAAGATGAATCAAATACAACTTCTCTGTCGTCTTCTAGAAATCACTCTGGGTGACAAAGTCAGCTGAAGCCAGCCCATGCAAGCTCCATGAATATTTTAAAGCAAGAAATATTGTCTCTCCCCCCCCCAACAACTGGCTCAAGGGACCTGACAACAAAAGATCTCGTACCTCTAAGCAAAATACAGATTGAAAATACAAGTGACAGTAGCTTCTCACCATTGTGGAGTATCAGAAAGAGCTGTAGCCCACAACAGATTGTTCCAATCAGCCTTACTCAACCACTCGAGCACTCCTTTGTTATGCACTCTCATCAGAGAAATACTTGGCAGCGTTCACATGTAAATCACCAGCAGCTTTTTGGATCACTTCTTTTAATGTAGAATCAGCTCAAACTTTTCAGAATTGGGATGTTTCACTAGAATGCTCTTTCAGGAATACAATGCGCCGCTGAGGGCTCAGGCAGATGGCTTGGCTGAGACAGTCTGCCATTTGAACGCTGTCTCCCGTCAGATTTAAATAAAATCAAAAAGGAAAAGCAGCAAATCTTTCTTTTGACATTATATTGCACATAAAAAGGCAGCAGTTACTGGAAGATACAGGGTCATGAAATAAACCGCCCAGTCACTGATCCCAGGCCCAAGGTTAAACCCACCCCAAGTTATTTAATTTCTAAATGAGATTAATTGGTAGCTCCAGTCTCATTCTTGACAGATACATCACCAGCGCACCCAGCAATACTTGGCAGTGTAACACACAGACCTCACCTAACTCCTGTTCACAGTTCCATTCTTCCGAGCAGCTGGAGAGGGACAACATACACAAGCCAAACTGGAATAAACCACCCTCTTACATGACTCCCTTCAGTCAGAATTAAAAACCACAGATGGGCCTGGGAGAGCAAGTTTTAAAGCAGGTTTTTACCATGAGAGGTTTGCTGAGCTCCTGTTCTGTCTGTCCAGAATGCCTCCCAAGCATGATGCTCAGTGTGGATTTGCTGTAAATTTTAGTTAAAGAGCATCTCCTTTGCAAAAATTAAATTAGGAACTGCTGGAGAAATTATCCTCTGCCCCCATCTGTCAAGGGAGCATAAGCTGACCAGTCCTATACTACTCCTCAGACACACTGGAAGCTTTGCAGACTGTGCAGTTCATTACACACAGATTATTGTGCTTATCTCTCATAGGCAGATAAGAAAACTCTTTTCTCTCCAAAGCAAATCACTCCAGTATTCCCTATTTTAACCTACAGCTCAAAGAAAATGCATTAATAACTCTGACCCTGTGATCTAGCCAGGGCTAGAAAGCAACCCAGCTCCACTAACCAACCACCACCTGCATCCCTGTCACTTCATGGGCCACAGCCACACTCTGTAGTGCACGGAACCCAGGCCTTGATCCCTGAAAATAGGACTAAACCCCCAAAATGAGTCTGTGGGGAGGGGAGGCAGGAGCTGCTCTTCTGCCTGATGTGCCCCAAGCTCCGTGTGGTTACTCCTTTCTCCTCTGTTTCACTCCCCTCTCAGCCCAGCATGACCAATTAAGCGAGGGCTGAATCAGGCCCCTCCTATATAAATGGATCATTTGAAATTATGCACGTTACTTTACGTGGAAAAAATTCGAGCTTTTAAAAAAATGAGGGTATAAAATATAAAAAGACATTTAAAGCGCGCGGGCGCGCGCACACACAAGGCAGCTTTGCTTCGCCCTGCCTGGTGAGCAGAACAGATAGCCTGTTCTCTGAAAGTCCCTTTTAACTGCAAACCTTATACTGGCTGTGTGTATTTTGGACCCTTTCCCATCCTACCATGATTTCCTGTCTGAGTCTGCAGCCCATGGCAACAGCAGAAAATTGGAGTGTGGGCTTTGCAGATGGTGCAAGGCCAAATGCCCCGTGCCAGCTCGGTATCTTCTGCCACAACTTATGCATTATCTAAGTCTTGGCTGTGTGGCAAGAGTTACCTGCATGCTAATATATTACATTAATTTTCATTTATAAATTGTGCCTGCCTTAGGGGAACTCTGGCCTGCTGCAGTGAACGTGAAAAACCACAATCACACAGCCCTGCATATACATCATCACAGCGTAACAGGAAAAATGCTCAGTGTTCCCAACTGCTGTGGAGGTACAAGAAAACTCACAGAGAGTTTTATCACTCCATTCCTGCAGGTCACAGGTCACCCCAACTGTCTGGAAACAAAGCAAGACACCCCCTCCCCACATCTATGGACGGGCAAGCACATAGATCATCCCACAAAATAACCTACAGTGAAAGCTGCATTTCCACGTGTCTGCAGCAAAAACATGAGCCATGGAATTACACACACAGGGAAAAGGTGACAGAAACAATTCCAGGGTTGCTTTCTATGGAGAAATGTTGAGCATGACTCTTCCCTGAGTGGCTTCAGTAAGAGGCTCTGCATCCAGCACTGCCCTGAGAGACCGGAGCTGGAGGATGGACACACTTTTCCAAAGGAATAATGTTACCAAAATCACACCAGTCACCCACACTGCACTCACCAGCACAGCTACAGAACTACCTCAGGGCACAGATGCTTTAAATCCCCCCACCCAGGTTTTCCACAGAAGGAATGGTCACCAAAGCCAAAGCTTCTCCCACCTCCAGGTGTAAATCCCTTAAGTTTATTACAAAGTACTAAAACAAAACCACCTCCGACAAACATGTGGCCTCAATCCAAGCAATTCTGAACCCAGGCAACTGCTTCGGAAAGGATCCAGTCCTTTCTGAGAAGCAAAAATTGATCCATTATCTATTAAATCAAATGTAAATTATTCCTTTGGCTGCAGCAAGGTTAAACCGAGGTAAGCAGCACTTCCCACATGGACTCTGAGCTTCTTTCAGTAGCAGGTCATTGACAACAACTCTGACAAATCTCCTGATCTTACTTCAGGTTCAAACAAAACTGATATTGATTCAAGCCACAATTTCAACACAGGCTGACAAAGCATAGCAGAAATTTTCATAACACTTCCTGGGGGGGAAAAAAAACAACTTTAAAAGCCTTTTTATATTGACAATAGAATGAGATGGTTTATTAAAAACAACTATAAAGATTATTGGTTGCTACCATTATAGTTTTTCACCTTCTTCCCTCCCTTCTAAGTTAAACTGTTCCTTCAGTGCAAATATCCAAAGACACGTTATAAAATTGATATAATAGCTTAAAAGTACCAGAAACCACGCTAAGATCATAATAAAACTGTATCAATTCAACTCTGGAGCAAATTTTAGGATCTCTAGACTAAACAAAGCCACCAGTGCAAGCTGAGCACAAAACCGGGTGGGGGGCTGGAATGAAGATAACATTCAAGCAAAGAGCAGAAATTCAATGTGTAATTAAACAGAACTTACATCCACCCCCACAGAGGAAATACATTTCATTCTATGTTATCTTTTACATTATTACAACAAGCATCCATCCCGAAGGTTTCGCTTAGGCCTGTGGTGTTATCTCAGGAAATTGCACAAAAACTAGAAAAAAGCAATAAAAATGAAACTCACAACTATTTGTAAGAGGAATCAAAGATAAAGATGAGTGAACTGCCTAAAAGCAGCCCATAACCCCCGGTTTTTGCTTTCACCTGACATGAGTCAGTGGTGCCTGGAGTACTGAGTAGTCACATAAACAAACAAGAAACTGACTTCCATTAAATTCTAGTAAAACATCAAAAACCCAAACAGTTTGAAGAGAGAATATGAGGCAAAACTGGCCTAATTCCCTACTTTAGCTGTTTGCCAACATGCAACTCTTGTCCTTCAGCTCAAATAGTAGTGTGCTTTATTCACAAACAATAAAATGTAAATATTAGAAGAAAATCTATTCACTGTCATCTTGGAATTAAATCAGGAGAAAACCCAGAACTACATAGGATCAAAAAACCACTAGATAATAATGCCTCTGCATGCTTGTCTTTTTAATGTATAAGTCCAGCATAAACACAGTTATATTTTCTGCTTTATTCTCCAGGTCCTGGGCAACAGACTCCAGATTGGGATAGAAATTAAAGCAACAAGTATCCAGCATGGACTGTGATGTTATAAACACTGAAGAAGGGGACAAGCAGATTATGCCTTCTGTAGCGTTCCTTTCCTCTCATCCCCAAAATACCATAAACAACTTTTACTTTGATCTTGCATAGCCCCACAGCAAATTTATCAGTTGTTATAAACCTACAGCCACAAACTGAAAAGTTGCTCTGAAATGTTTATTTGGCTTCAGTTCTTTGTCTCTATCCCAGGACTCTACCACAAACACTCTTCATCATCTCAAGCATTTTGGTGTCACTACACAAAAACTACAGGAGTTTGTTAAGCACATTTTCCTCTTTTTTTTTTTGCTTATGTCAAGGCTTTTTAATTTTTGGACAGGGAGAGCCAAATGCAGCCTCGTGACAGATTGCTCTGGAATTCTGCTCAATTCAGACATGAAACAGGTCAAGGACAACATGACGTGAACATCAGACAGGTTTTAAGAAAGAGATGGTCCAGGTGTAATAATTAAACAACCAGAACAAGACCGACAAGTGCTCAGGTGTACAAGTGAACTCTGAGTGTCTGGGTCAAAGTCACACCAAGAGCACCAAGCAATCCCTGAGACCCGATTTAATGATGCTCCCAGGCTGCAGCCCAGCACCTCGGCTCTGCTGAGCAGCGATTTCAGAGAAATGCTTCATGTCAGATCACAGCAAAGACCACCCCAAACCACCTCCCCACGGAGGGACTCCTCAAACAGCATCAGCTGGACTAGGAATCACATCATTAAGGAGCAGGTTTTGAGCAGATGAGGAGGAGGAAGTTTACAATTCTAAGGGACTTTCATCTACAAGCACCACATAATGAGTAGGTTTTAACAGACGGGCATTTTATAGCTCAGAATTCCATTTAACTTTAATCCTTAGTGTCCCCTCCTGAAGAGAGCAGCAGTCACACCATCCCCTTTCCCCAGAAGTTACTTCCATGCCATAAATTCTGTCCCACACATCCCAAGCTCACAGAAGTGCAGTCACCACCCTGGCAGGCTGCAGGCAGACACCTGGATTAGGGGTTGACAAAACCACCTCAGCCGTGCCCTGCCCATCGCTGGCCTCTCCTCGCTGCCTTGCCAAGCTCAACCAGGTCACCTGCTGTGTCCAAACCCTTCCCAAGGACCAGGCTGAGCTCCCAGATCCTGCCTGGCTCGCAACCGAAGGCCAAAGGCAAGTCTGGATGTGTTGGGGTGAAAGGAACAAACCTTTCCTCTTTCTATTGTTGCTTTCTTGGGACAAGTCCTTCGATGCAAACAAGACAACTCCACTTCAAAGGCTCTCCTCACTCACGTGGTTGAAAGGTGATCCTTCAGGTCCCTTCCAACCTGATATTCCATAAAAAAAAAATCCACAACCTGGAACCCTTAAATTGACTCATGCTCTCAACAACATCCACCAGTTTTTTATATATATATAAAAATTTTTTTTCTAAATGTAGCTGCCCTTCCATATGGAAGAGAATCAAGAGTTCTGTTGAAGTCTTTTGGCCCCAATTTGTAAATTAAGAAAGCACGAAGCCACCACTGTCCCAGATTTACTGTTGCCTCAGGCTTGTTTGGATTTAACCAAACGTCATGTTAGGCACTTAGGTTCAAAATACCACGTAAATCAAACCCCATTAAAACAAGAAGAGCACCAGAAATTATCGGTTTTATCCTTTTGTTCATCAGCCTGAATTCTCATAGCTCAGCATGAGCAAATGGACATTTCCTCCTGCTGTCTACTGGTGGGGCAAAACTTCATCAGGGAGAGAGGTTTCCCTTAATGTCCAGCTTGCAAAATCCTGAGCCTGAAATAATGGGAGATGTTTAGAAATAAGGACCACATACACTGACTTGAAAAGCTCAGCCCTGACCAAATGCAAAGTGAGAGCTCAGATGGAAATGGAGAATTATTTTCCTCTCTTTTCCAAACATTCAGGAGAATTAAGACAGCTGAGTGATTTACTGGGCACTGTAGAGTATCCAGTGGGTTTATTGTGTTTACAAGCCTCTGTTTCTCTTCTGTTGAATTCTGCTGGCACAACGGACAAATTGCTCAAGAAGAAGTTAAATGTGAAATGCATTAGCCTTTAAGAAAGGACAACATGTTAATTTAGTGAAGATCACAGGATTAATACTATTTTTGGCCTTATTCCATCTTCTTGCATTGCTGTAAAATGAGTTTTTTAACAACTTACTTCTACTTCAACACCAAGATTTTGGGTTTAAGCTCCCAAGTGCAAGCGGACACTTCTGAGCTTTGGCTCTCTGTGAAGTTAATGAATGTTTGAGTCCTCACCCATCCTCCTCTGCAACTTGGTAATTGTTTATTAAGTGAATTTTATGGTCTATTGTAAATAAGTGTTTCCAGTACTTTACGTATGTTTCCTGCAGCAGAGGACTTCATAAACTGAAGCATTTCCTTTGAGTTGTTGCAGACCCATCCATTACAAAACCAAGCTGGGGAAAGGGACAGAAAAATCAAACAGATGAAGAAAGCTCTAAATGGACCATTAACAGGAGTAATTGAATCCCGTGATGTACATCAGCAGAAATAAACTGTTACAACATGAAAACATTGCAAGAACACTACTACCCAAACAAGATTTTTCAGCGTAAGAAAATGTTTCATCTCAGCCCCGTTATCACAGCAAAATTGATTCAAAATTCACCACTACCCTTTGTTACCACTGCAGTTAGTTTTGGAATGACCCCAAATTAGGGAGGATTAAGATGTCAAAACAGCCAAAATCTATATATATGACATCCATGCACTGGATGAGTGCTGATCTCAAGGAAGAGGAGGATATCCATAATCCTATAGATGAGGTGTGGAAGCTGATTGACAACCAGCAACTCTCCCTCAATCAGGTGAGTTCAAGTTTCAAGTCACATTAGAAATTAGATGAGGTACATGAGAAAAAAACCCACACCCTGGTGGCTCAGTTCAGCAAAATCAGCTGCAAGATCTCCAATTTAATTCCAGTTATTCCAATATCAGAAGACATGTACATCAAACACCCTATTTTATTACTAAAATATGAACACTCAGAGCTCATGCCTCATTTTCTGCTGACATGTACACACAAAACAACCTGTAAGAGCACCTCAAAATACTGCACTGGTGCTCGCTGCTAATCTTAGAGCTAAACCAGCCTCATTTTACACCTGGAAAAATCAATAAATCAATGAACCAAATGCCAAAGCCCTGTTGTAACTCAGGGATAAAATTTAGTCCTGGCCCCAACAGTATTTGCTCAGTTCAGACTTTTGCAGTACAAGAGATTTCAGCCTTGACACAACAGATCACAGAGTTTTCTCTCCAAGAGGTCCCTCCCTCACAGCCCAACTCCCCTGTTTCACAGAATTAAGTTGCCACCAACACAGATTCCACTAAAAATCCAAATATCACCAGCATTTGCTGCTGGTAGTTACAGACAGAGGGATTCCAGCACTTTCTCTCTAACCAATTTTACTGAAAGGACACAAATTTTGTTGCCCTGGGGCAATAGCAGCAACGTGAAGGATTAAGACAGCATCATTACTTTTTACATTGATTACATTTCCTTTACTATAACTAAAAACTTTATACAGACACACAGAAAACTGACTGTAAATGGAAAAAAATAGGCATTTTAGCCTCACTTGCTCTACACTTTACCATAAGATGCACAATTAAGAACACATACATCTGCAGAGATGCACCTGGTGGTTTGTTTTTCGTAGGAGAGGTGAGCATGTGTGTACAAGCATTAATATTTAGGCTTAAAGAATTTGTCCCTGTGGCTTTGTGGATAGAAATCCAAGCTCTTGGCTGTGTAGGAGTAGAAGCACACAAGGTGGGCTGGGGGTCCAGAGGCGAATGAAGCCATTGCTGGAAGAGGATCATAGCTACAACCAGCTCATCCAACATGGAAATGTGTACACAAGTTACCAAATTCCCGCCCAGGAATCCCCAAAATTACCCCCAACTCGTGCTTCAGACAAGGTAACACAGAAGACAGAGTTATTTGATTTTTTTTTTCCCCTGAAACAATTTGCAGGCCACCTGCTGTACCACCATAAGAGTCTTGTATTTCCCCTCAGTTTCATTTATTGATTGCCTTTGCAGCTCTTCCCCCGGCCCCCCCCCCAAAAAAAAGCCACCCTTCCACCATGCAGTGCTTTCCTGAAGACTTGTGGAGCTGATAGCTTATTAAAATTGATGAGGCTCTTGATGAGCACACCCGTTTGTTCAGCTCAGATAACAAAAGGACACTCAGCTTATTGAAATGTCAGTATTTTCTCCCCCCCCCCCATGCTGCATTTCAATACAGTACCGTGACTGTGCAGAAATAAAGTTATTTCAGAACATGTGATAGGTATAAAAAGGAATTTTCATCATGGCATAGCTCTAAAAAATCCTCTATGTTAAAACTGGCTGTAGTTCTCAACCTGTGTTAGTGCAGTGGGAAACACAGAAGAACACAGGGTTGGTGGCAGTAAATGCTAACTAAGCCCATGTTTGATAAGGTTTGTCAGTGTTTAGTGTCAGACTGAAGAAAATTCATGCCTTGTTTAATTTTTTAGAGTCCAAACCACTCCCTCACACTGCGAGGAAAGGTTATACAGCTCCCCCCTCAACCTTCTTCTAAGAAAAATGCCTCAAAACACAAGTAGAATTATTTCAGATCCTATTTCTCCTCCTCCTCAGCTCAGCAAGCCACAAGACTCATTTGTGGGTTAGTTCATCCAGGGAGAACTTCAAGTGTTTGGGCTAAGAGGTACATGAAGAAACAGCATTATCAAGTTAAATTCCAACCCTTCCCCCTCTCCCTTATTTTTTTTTTTTCCTTTGGCAAAACATCTGTCAACACTTCTATCTCCAGAGCACCAGGATGTGCTGATGCATTAAACAGCACAGCAGGTGGACTGGCAGACACAGGAGTGCCTGACCATAACCAGAGAGTTCAGTACAACCCAAGTGCTGTAATTAACAGGGCAATAATATCAAAATGTATTTGCAGTGCTGACAGCTCGGAGTCTAAAGAACCACACATCAAACAGAAGCAGATCAAGTAAAAGAATCACATTCCCAAGGTAAGTTTGGATTTCAACTCATCTCTCCACAAACATTTTAAATTAATAGACTCCAATAATCCCAAATTAGCATGTCTCAAGACCCCTGTGAAACTACTGGGTGCACTCTCTACCACTGGACATCATGCATCTCCATGTAATTAAAAACAGACAATAAAACACGTATTCCACTTTCCACTTGTTTTACCTTTCACTAGCTACACTGTTCAGCAGCTGCTCATCTTTTTTGCTGCCTGTACTTCATTTTCTGTCCAGCATTCCTCTATTTTAGCAACATCCTCCCTTAGATTCTGCCTAGAAAGACCTTATCCTTGGAGGCATTAACACACCCAGAGCCTGGCAGGACTCCTCGGGGCCATAGGCTCAGGTCATTCCTCCTCCTTCCAAGGCAGAGCCACCAAGTCCCAAGCACAAAGTCAGAACTCACACAGAGAGTGAGCAGAGAGTGGCTCACAGAAGCAGCAAAAAAGCTGATTAAAGAACAGCTTCACAGAAAGGACAAATAAACAAGCAAGCCACAGATTATCGTTTATTTAAAACTAATATTAGAATTCCCCCTTCAGCATTTACAGAGTTTCAAACTTCACCCTTCACACAGCAGGTGTTGATTAACACACGTTTGTTGCTAATACACAACATTGCTCCTTCAGCCTCCAAAGCTCAAGACCAGTGACTGGACCGTGCTCTTTGATGGGAGATTAGTCACTGAAGAAATACAGGTCTAAACCTCCGTCTCATGAGAATTTCGGAAGATTTATGTATTTACTTACTGTTTCTTTGACTCCAAAGCAGCAGGCTGTCCTGATCTAATAATGAAAATGGTATTCAATAGATCATAATGCCACAAATGTCCATTATGATAATCCCGTGCAATCTTCTGCATAGGACAGCGCCATGGATTTCATCCAGGGATTACAATGCTTGACTGGAGTTAGGACTGAACCTTTAAGTGCTTTTTATCTCTGACATGAAACTCAGGGCTATAAAACGAAACCCAACACACCACACAACCCCCCCCCGCCCAAGTGTGCAATTTACGAGTGCTCCACTAAACGCTCTTACTAGAAGAGAAACAAAACTGACAGTAAAGCAACTTTCCCTGTTCCTTAAAACAGGAACAAATCTAGTTATTTTACTGCCAGATCTACTTCAGATTTAAATTAATGTAAAAGACAAGATCATTTGAAAGCACTGTGCGGAATGATGTGAATACTACTCATTTACAATTCCTACAGGGAGAAGAACAGAGAAGTTATTTCAAGCTTTTTTGCATCCATATAAAAACCATTTGTGGCCTTACAACTGCAAGAAAAGCCATTTAGAGGATTCACTGACTTGTGTCAGGTAAAACACTGGTGACAGACTGTCACAGGAAATCCCGGGATGCCTTCATGTGCGGTTTTATTCAATTTCCAGACTTAAAAAATGCATTCAATTATTGACAGAATTGATCTGAAAGGCAGGAACAACAAAAGAGGCAACAGAAGCCAATCCTTCTGTGGCCACTGACTGCTTGGCCTTCCACTGTGCAGGAGCGTTATCATAACTGACCATTTGGTGCTCTGAATATTTATAAGCATTTCCCTGCACACTCCCCCTTCTTCCCATTCAACACCAGCACCCATTCATTCACCGCAGTTTTTCCAAGGAGATTTCTCTCAAATAGATTAAAAAAAACCAAAACAACCAAACCTCAGTGAGGGTCCAACTCTTCACTTTACACACAGAACCTGTGTGGCAGAAGCTCTGAGCAGAGAAGAGCTGAAATGTACATTTCGGTTCACGGAACCAAAGTATTTCACTCCAGGTGCCCTAAACAAGGAACAAGAGAGGGGAAACAAGTCCCCTTCTCGGAGCCAGCATAAAGAATGGCAAGTGTTTTGGCAGACACGGCATCCTCATACCTCCCTATTCACCCAAGAGCTTGTAGTTAGAAATGGACGTGTCTGTGTCTGACTTTTAAAGTTACAGCTATGCCCTGAACCAGTGCCAAGAGAACAGCCACAGGGCTCTTCACATTTATCTCACGAATGTTTAGTAATGCTGACCCGAAGGGGACACTCGCTGCAGTCACCTACTCGTGATCTGAATCACGGAATTGCTTGGGTACAGGAAAACTGCAGGAAATCAATGCACCCAGGGAGAAGGTGAGTCAGTGCATCTCTGACGAAGTGTTTCAAAGGGGTTTTCCCTCAAATGAAAACAGCTCCCTTACTTCTCTCGCTGTGAGATTCCCCTTTGAAAAGACCAAGTTCCTTGGTTTTACAGAGTTAAATCACAAACGTGTTAAGCATGGAATAGTCAAGCGTAACGGGGGCCAGCAAAAGCCATGAAATCGTGGGTGGCACACAACAGATTTTCTAAACTGGACGTTTCCCCGCATTCTCCATGGAAAAACACGGTATTCCTCAGTGTGTCAATGCAAAATAAACAGCGCAGCTCCTTAACACAACTGTCACGGCTTAAGCTTTCCAAACTGCAGCAAGATGCCAACATTCCTCTATGCGCTCAAGTGTTCGGAAACTTTGCTTTCCAAACAAATGACAGCGGTAAGTACCTTTAGCACTGTGTTAGTCTCATCACCGAGGCACCGTCCTACACTCACACACAAGCTCTTGTTTATGGCAGGAAAGGACACCACAGGTTTCTGCTGAACTACAAGGGAGTCCGAGTAACATGAAGTTTAAACTTTTTGCTCATAAAGTGAATTTTACTGGGGCAAAAGGGGAAAAAAAATGATGTTGTTTTCCCTCTCCAGGCTGTATGCGGTTACAGCATCTTTAAGATGAAACTGCAAGATATTCGCTGTAAGATAAATTCTGATTAAAAGAGATATAGTGGTACTTTCTAGACAGCAGCTTGTAAAGCACATTTCATCTTAGGGTTACAGAGAACATATCTGCACGCCAGTTAGAGGGAAAATGCTCAAAACAGCAGCTGGTAGAAAGTCAGATGTTTGTTAGGACAACAAGGCTTGGTTTCCCACAGCCTTTTATAAGCTGGTACATCCTAGGAACGGAGCAGGATCATTCTTGCCTGGCAAGACCGTCGTGCCCGCTTTACGCACACACAAACCACGACCAAGATGCAATCCAGATGCAAAGAAAACCCAGCAAAACCCCAAGTCCACAGAGAGCGAGGATTTTACCGTAAAGCTTGCTGGGATGAAGGCAACAGACTGTAAAAGCTGGATCTTACCATTAGCGTTTTTCCCACAGATGAGGTGCTCGTAAGGTTGCAACACTCCCCAAAGTTCCGCATCGTTGTTGATAACCATCTCCAGGATTTCAGCCGAGATCTCCCCGCCACCATCGGGGCTCTGACTCGCCAAAACCCTAGCCTTAATCTCTTCCACCAGGTTCTCCATGCACGCCGTCAAGGAGATGGCCGCGTACTCGTGGATCCTCACCGAAATCCTCGTGTCCACCATCCACCTGAAAAACCTCCCCACCGAGAAGGTGAGGCCGCAGCGGGCCGATTTGCCTTTCCTCAGCCCATCCCCGGCGCTCATGCTGTACAGCGAGAGCGCCTTGACAGTGGCCAGGACGCAGCTCTCGGCCAGGGCCCAGCTCTGGATGAGTTTGATGGCGCTCTGCACCTCGAAGCCACCGAAATCCTCGTGTCCACCATCCACCTGAAAAACCTCCCCACCGAGAAGGTGAGGCCGCAGCGGGCCGATTTGCCTTTCCTCAGCCCATCCCCGGCGCTCATGCTGTACAGCGAGAGCGCCTTGACAGTGGCCAGGACGCAGCTCTCGGCCAGGGCCCAGCTCTGGATGAGTTTGATGGCGCTCTGCACCTCGAAGCGGGTGCACTTGGAGTGCATCACACTGAGGGGCTGAGCCTCCCTGGACACCCTGATCAGGGCGCGCCGCAGCAGCTGCGAGAGCCGCCTGACAGCTTCCTGCGAAAAGCTCCTGCCGTGGCCGTCTGCCTTCCCTTTGCGCAGGATTCTGCCGATGTCTTCATCAGTCCAAGGGTATTCCTCGAGATCCGGCAGCTTAGGGCACTTGGAGAAGATATCTGCGACCTCGGGGTCTTCCGGCAGCACGGTGTTCACGGTGTCCCAGCTGTTATTCCTACTGTTCATGGAGCCCGAGTAGTACCACCAGTTGCCTCTGTGCTGAGAAGAGGTGAAGGCTTGCGAGTTGGACTTGGAAGAAGACAGACTAAGGGACCTGCAGGAATCCCCTGCCCCATAACCAGAGTCCAAAGTTAAATCCTCCAGGGTCTTCAGAGTCGAGCTGTATACCCCAGCCATAGGAAAGACGGGTTAAGCCAAGCGGCAGGACAAGCGCGAAAGGTGAGGCTGGGGCAGATCCCTAGCG
>NW_008237903.1:235226-252485 GCF_000691975.1 Corvus brachyrhynchos | reverse complement strand
CAGAGCCGCGAGTATCGCTGCGTTTCGGGCTCGGGTCCTCAAATCCTTATAATTTAACTTAAAACGGGCTTTGCACATCTTCCTACAAGACGCAGCCCTCGCAAAGATCCCGAACCAGCTGCTATTTACGGCCACCCGACCCAGGCACACACGGTAAAGCAGGAGAGAATGCGTGTCCTTGATAACGCTGCCACTGCGACAAAGTGCATAAAAACCCTCGTGCTCAAAGGATCACATTTTTATCTGTTAGTTCACACGGATTCTGAATTTTGCTCTCTATTCCTGCCATATTCTCGCTGTTTGTAGGATACATGTGAAAGAGTACGAGTAGAAGCCTAAAGAGAGTAAATTCAAAACTTCTCACAAAGGCTATTTTCACATCGAAAGGTACTGTCAAGACAGATCTTACACGGTCCTTAACTACAGATGAAAAAACCAGTACACATCTTTTCCACAGTAACGTTCCTCACAAGATACAGCTTCCAACTATTATCAGCTTCAATACCTGGATTTCCAGAGCTAAAGTCTAAAAGACAAACTATCTTTGCACCATGAGGACAAACCTTTCAGCAGGGCCTGTTGCAATAGGACAAGGGGGAATGATTTTTAACTGACAGAGGGATGATTGAGATGATACAGGAAAGAGATTTCCTACTTCAAAACTACAATGCCTTACAGGACAGCCTTTTGTCTTTTTGTACTGCAGTGTATACATTATTTAACGTTAATAAAAAAATGTGTCATAACTATTAGGTATGAATGAAATACTTGAAAAAAATAATCTATTTTACTTATGCACCTCTGCTCACATGATCAAGCAGCTTCTGTTTGTACTAAAAGACAAAATACTTAACAGGGTGTCCTAACTTCCCCTAGCCGAACCCCAAAACTGATTTTTTTTTTTAACATAAGATCATCTTTTATCTTTCTTATATTGAAGCCCAACTATAATGCAGCTCTCAGCTTCTTCATAGCTTCTCCCCATGAAATAATGAACACAAAGCAAAAATTGTCTAATAAAACCAGACCCAATTCTCTCAAAGTAATCCCAATTTATCTGGAAATCTTAACACCTCAGCACCTCATTTGTGCTCCACTGTCAGCTCAGAAATTGGTATTTTTACTACACAACTGATGCCTCACTCAGGTGTTATTTTACAGATCAAAGCTAACTCTGCTATTTTGGTGTGGTTTTTAGGCTACATTTTTAAGAGCTGACAATACAAAACTGACAGCAAGCATGGTAAATAGGTCCCTAAATGTGAGGCAAGGCATGACTGCTTCAAAACACCCAGTTTTAAGTCTCATGTATTCAATCAATACACTTCTATATAAAAAAATTATCATCTTCTTTCTTACATCTGTATTTAATCCCAAATCTTAGGGTGCCATGGACTACTGCAGGCCTCTTAAACAAGACTTCTAGTGGATGACCATGTGGTGCCCATCCCTCAGTCCCCACATCTCTCCACTGCCTCCTCAAAACCAAGATATTCCTGTTAGATCCTCTACGAACATGCACAGAAGACTTGTGTCTTCACAAGGATCACTGTAAGAATGGGAATGGGGCAGAAAAAGGCAACAGAGTTTGGCCTCTCTCACCAAAAAGCCTTCGTGCTTTGTTTTGTGATGCCTCTTTGCAAAAGCTTTCTCTAAAACTCATCCTGTTCTATCTCCTAGGGCTCATTTCAATCACAAAAGCAAGGCTAAACTGACACTGAGAATTGCTACATAGTTGGCAAATAGGAACTTGACATTATTTGGGAAGAATGCAGCTGTGCAAGCACTCAAAACTGCTACAAACCGTTTCTGTTCCATCCCTTTATCGCACTTCTCCCATGCTCCCACGCAGTTTGTTGTTCCTGCCATTCCATGTAATTTAACAACACCAACAATTCTCTGGTTTAACAAGCAGTCTGCTTTCCCACTTCCCTCAGACAGCGTTTTCCCACTTGCACTTGTAGTATTTCCTTGTACAAAAAAAACCTTCACCAGATAAATCCTTCTCTCCCTCTGCTGCAAAGGTATTACCAGGCTCTTCCACAGGGAAAAAACAAAACAAAAGAACAAAAGCCACCCCACCCCCCCACCCCCCCCCAAGCACAGAAAGGATTTTCCTTACTCAAGATTTAAACCTCAAACCCCAAGACACTGGGGGAAAAAAAAAAAAAAAAAAAACCAGTAACAACTTAACTTTCCTTGATTCATAAGGCACAGTAAGTATTTAGCCTTTTTTGTTTGCACATGTTTCAACTTGAGCCATCAGGAATCCCAAGTTATTGTCACACAATAAAAGTCAACTTTCCACAGACAGATTTTTCTCATAATCACTTCTCCATAAAAGTAGTGTTAAGAAAGTAGAAAGCATCGGAAGACTTTTCAGGAACATAAACAAAACAGATAAAACATGTAACAGTGGAAGTTCCAGAATAAACAAAAACATGGCACTCTAGAAGCTCCATTTTCCTTCACGTAATGGGTTCAGATATGAGTTTTTCCAGCTCTAATAAACTCCAGAGTTTTAAAATTTGAATTTAAAGTACACCAGAATCAATTAGAAATAAAAAGCCTTAGCATTCTCTGACACACAAATAGCAACTGGATAAATAGCAAACTATTTTAAAAAATAAACACTTGTCTTAAGGAACTACAGCAGTCAAATCAGATTTAAAATCCCCATAAACTTCCTCTGTACCAAAGACTCCCAACCAACACTTAAAAAAATTGATCTGTTACTGTTCAAGCCACAAAGCTCAGTGAAATTCTAGAAAATACTATTCACACATGTGCTGTTGAGCAGTGTAAACATCCCCTACCTCTAGGTCCCATGTAGGCTTATTTAACTCACTTGAAATAAAGAAGACTCAAAAATTTCCACCAGGAAAACAAACAAAAAAAAAATTAATAACATAACAAACCTTAGGAGAACCCTCAAAGAAGCTGCTTGATTGGTACAGCCAACCCCTCAAAGCAGTACCAAAAAGAGAAGAGTCCTTTCCAAACCTTATTTAAAGCAGTTGTGGGAGGGAGTGTTAATGAGCCCAAAGGCTCAACAGCTGGCTGGGCTGCCATGGATGCTGCTGGAAATTTCCTTCTCAAGTTGCTGTGAACAAGTGCTAATGGCATTTTCCTTATGTTTCATTACACTGCATTTTATCTGCAAGATTCAGAACTATTTTTGTTAATAAACAAAGATAGCTGCTGCCTGACACCTGCAAATCAGTGTGAGCCCAGACAGCGGGAGATGGGGGGGGAGCAGGGATGAAGTGTGACTAGAGCAGGTGAATCACGTATCAAGTCTAAATTAAATGGGGTGGGGGGGGGAAGTGTTAAGAGAACTCATTTTGCTTATTTTCAAAGCATCACTGATGAAGGGATAATGTTCATCTGGTGTGTTTTCTGCCATCCAGCAAAATCCCCATCCAGCCCTCAATTTATTGTCTAACTGGAGTTGCTGGTCCAGTATTTGGAGTGACCAAATACTCCCCGCTGACCTCGCCACTGCCAGGTTCCTGTATCTTCCCAGCTGGAACGAAACTTTATTCAATGTGTAATAATTCAAATTCTTCCCCCATTCATTTTGTGCAAAATGGCCTTTGCCAAGGTTACGATACTTACCTTTCAGACTGTCTTGACTGGTAATTTAGGTAAATTTACTTGATGGCACTAATTAAAATTTTAAAAGAGAACATTGAATCTCATGAATGCAGAATTGCAGGAATAATGCTGTCCCTTGTGTAAACTTTTCAGATGGTTACAAGTCCCTGAAATCAGAGAGCATGCTGAACAAATCTTCAGGCTGTTAATAATAAATGGACATCTCACCTTCTCCCCGCCTTGATTTTATCTGTGATTTAGCATAGCCTAAAACTACATTTTGCTATTAACAATTCCTATCAAGAGAAACTTTTAACAAATCTTGCCTCATTTTTTTCTACTCTACTATTTAGTCTAATAAAAGACATTTCTTGTCCTTACACAACTTGCCTCGCTCGTATCCTTAGGCTGTCAATTAAAACATAATTTCTATTTAAATAAGATCAGGAACTTAAATTTGCTTAGCATAAGAAATCAGCCCAGATCAGCTTTACTGTTATTTATAATGACAGATGAGGCAGAGCTCCTCAAAATTAATACTGTCAAGAAAGAAGGGGTCATGTCTATCATGACTAACAGTGACTGTTAAGCAAGACCATTTTAAAAACTTTAATTGCTGAAGATTTTATATTACAGCCTGCTTCTGACACACATTTTCGGGTATGAAAAGCATAAGAACCACTGAGAATCTATTAACAATATCTTTTCTACTTTCAAGAGCTGCCTTTTGTAGTAGATATAATTGGAGTGATAAGGAACTTGGAGTGAAATCTCTGCAGGTGTACATCAGTTGCCCAAGATGAACAAGTAAGTGGTTTTCTGCTGCTGCTGCTGTACAGACAACTTCTTCAGAGATCCTTCAGAGCAAACTGGTCAGGTACCAGTCAGGTACAAACTGGTCAGCATCACCTTTATCCTTGGGAAAGGGGTGGAACAAATAACCCCAGAAAGCATTAAGGACAAAAAGGTGATTTGGAATCACCGAGTTTGGATTGGAAGGGACCTTCCACTTACTTCCACCCCCTGCCATGGGCAGGGACACCTCCCACTAGACCAGGTTGCTCCAAGCCACATCCAACCTGGCCTTGAACTTTTCCAGGGATGGGGATTCCACATCATCTCTGGGCAACCTGTGCCTGTGTGTCAGCACCCTCACAGGGAAGAATTAACTCCCAATACTTGATGCAGCCCAGGATACCATTGTTTTTCTGGGCTGCAAGTGCACATCGTGGGGTCTTGTTGAGCTTCTCATTAACTAACATCCCCAAGTCTTTTCCAGGCTGCTCTCAATCCATTCTCCATTGATTTATGAAAGGGAAGTGATGCCTGACTAATGTCAGCCTTCCATGATGATATCAGGGGTATGAGGGAAGAGCAGGTGATATTATCTTCATTGCAGCAAGGCTTTTGACACTCGCTCCTGCGACATCCTCACTGACGAGCTGATCAATTTTTGTCTGGATAAGTGGCTCTTTTCAATCTAAGTGGAAAACAACTTTGGATAAAAAGCCCTGTCGGAAAACAAATTGGACATGAGCTGGGAATACATCCTTGTGGCAATGAAAGCCAGCAGCATCCCAGGAAAAGCACTGCCAGCAGGTGGAGGAGGTGATCCTTCCCTCTGCTCAGCACTGATGAGACTCGGTTGGAGTCAGAGTCCAGCTCTGGGCTTTCCAGTACAAGAGAGGCGTGGACAAACTAGAGTTAGTCTATCAAAGGGACACAAAGATGATTAAGGGACTGGAGTTTCTGTCATTTGAGAGGCTGAGAGGTCTGGGACTGTTCGTTCTGGAGAAGGTGGAACAGTATCTTTGTGTATAAATACCTGCTGAATGAAAAAGGAAAAAGACAGGTGGGCTCTGCTCAGTGGTGTCCAGGGAAAGAACAAGAAGCAGTAGGCCCAAACTGAAATACAAAATACTCAGTTTAAACTTTAACGGCCCCACCTTTTACTGTGAGGGTGGTAAAACACTGGAACAGGTGAAACAGGTGAAAACCTGGAACAGGCTTCCCAGGGAGGCTGTGGAATCACCATACTCAGAGATATTCAAAACCCAACTGGACACAATCCTGGACAAGCTGCTTTAGCTGACCCCGCTTTGGGGGTTGGATTAGATGATCTCCAGAGGTGCTTTCCAACCACCACAAGGATTCCATAAATCCTGCTCTTTCCACTGCAGAGGATACATAGAGGCACCATTTCCAACACAACTCCCCCTTTCCAAAGTCTGCCTACGTTTGGAATTCCTCCCCTCACTAACTTTCAGCATGGCTGCTGAATCCTCTGATCTTTAATTTAGTTTTCAATCTCTCTCAATTCAGCACACATTGTACAGGTTAAGACATCTTTAAATCAAACACTTTCTAAGAATGAAAGTAGTACTGAAGATGCTTCCTACACTTTTTAGAGGCAGGAAATAGGCTCCCTCCCCAGCAGCTATAATGCATTTATTCCATGTTTGTTTTGAAAACATTCTGAAGTAAAAAAGCTAAACTAATCTTGGAAATAATCAATGATATTTTACTAATTTAAAATATAGTGCTCAACAAGCATTGAACATTTATGTCCTGAAAATCGGAGTGTATGGAGACAAGGGGTGACATAAAAATGTTTTTTTTTATTTTTAAGTGCACCAGACAACTGAGCAAGTGTTATAGTAGGCCTTATTTGGAAAAGTTATGGAACTACAAAGATTATGGAACTAGGTTGGATTATTTGCCCAATAAAATGATTGTGATGACAAAGGGTGGAGAAAACTGTCAGAATAAGAAAGATTGAATTAGATTAGATTAGACTAGAATGCCTTAAATTCCTGGGTAAAAACCTGGTACAATATCAGACCGTCTCAAGCACTATCAGAAATCTTATCAGTGAGGGTTGGTGGGGGGAATCATATTTTACCTGGAATCGGATCAAATGAAGGGAATAAAAGAGTATTTACTTCATCACACAGCAATATTCAAGACAAAAGGTTTACAGAAACTTACTGAGGCCTGTTCTCTCACTCCTCCTCTTCTCATTTCACTCCTGCTATTAATTACAATTTTACAGTGCCTGCATTTTCTTCCTTATGCAGGAATCAAACAACCAGAACATTCCAAGAGCCATCAGGCGTTACCAAATAGCTGCAGATAATGATGCTGTTCTTCAGCATTTAGCAGCTTCTAATTCGTAACATCCAGCTATAAAGTTATGGCAGGATAAACTTCCCCAGTCACCCAGATCCTCAGCTCTGATCTAACACCCAGCCTGCCAAGTCTCTGTATGATTAACTACCAGTGTAAAATAACTCTCTGGAGGCACTTGAAATCTCAGATATCTGGTCACAGGATCCTCTGCTAGATCATGTCTGTGTGGAAACCTGCTGCAGTCCTGTGTGCCAAAACACTCACATGTTTGGAAGAAGTTCATGTCAAAATAGCACTTATTACTACTTATTACATTCACTGGCTGTAATATCAACCTGTCTCATGAGGCACTTGATAGAGCAAATTACGTGTATCGATTGCAACGGATATGTGTCATGTTTCCTGAAATAATGTTCATATCCTCAGCTCTCCCCTATTAGCCAGGGACACAGTATTGACAAGGAGATTATCAAGAGTCAATCGGTGTGATTACAAAGCCAATGGAAAGAATAGCCCCAGAGAAAGAATTACAGCTAAATACTGTATTTTTCATAATCCTGAACAGTCAGGAAGTTGCCAAGAAACCAAATGAAGTATTACCCTCTAAGGGTGCTGTAAAGTGGATGTCCCAAAGCTTATCAGGCCGTGCTGAGATCAGTGGTTATTTACAATGGCAAACAGTGCTGAAAAGAATTGAAGACAAATTACAGAGGACATTCAAGGTCAAAACCCACGTCTGCTTTGCCTGGGATCATTCAGAACCTTAGGACAACAGCTGCAGTGTTTGTTGTGTACTGAAATACACCAGTGTAGCAACAGCTTCCTAGCTACTACTCCATCATAATCTACACCGGCTGTGCCTAAATTCTGCTTCCCTCTGGTCGTGCTTAAACCTTTCTTTTCCCACGGAATCCCGAACTTGACAGGATCAGCAGCTTTGCCGTGTCACATAGCCCGCTGCCTCCCTCTTGAGGCCGCAATGCCGCAACAGCGCCGCATTCCAACTGCTCCAGGTTGTCCGTCAAACGTGTGGGAGCTCCAAAACTACCAAAATGAGGGATGCTCGGGGGGAAGATGAGCGAAGAGCCGTGTGAACAAGGGCTGTCTGGCGCTCCTCGTGGGATGGGGATGTGTGTGAGCTCTGAGGAGGCGCTGCCGACGTGGCCCAGGTGATCGTGTCCCCACGGTGTGACACCGTCACAAGCTCCTCGCCTCACCGAGGGACCAGCATGTGCAGCACCTCACTCACCTAACTGCTTGGAAGAGCTGCAGGATGCCCAGAGTAACATCCCGACCTTGCTATTTCTAAAACTCACAACAGAAATCTGCTTTCTTTCCTCATCCTTAGCCTGAAGCCTCTGGAAGGGGGAGCACGCCTTTGTCTTCACTGCCAAGACAGACTCAGTGCCGCTGCAGAGATTTTTCCACAAAGGCAAGTGCAGTGTGGTAGTGAAACTTTGCCACTTTCTACCCTGCCCCAAGTGAGGAGTGAATAAAAATCCTTGAGGCTTCAGGTGCCTCACCTTGAATTGGAATATATTCTGTAAAGTTCAAATGTTTGTGGGAAAAAACTACAATGAATCAGTATTTCCAGCAACAAAATAATTACTAAAAAAAGCCAAACGTGTGAGAATAAGGGGGAAACCCATAACAAAACATCTTTAATTGCAGAATTCTCTTTTCACTAAGAACTTCTCACCTTTTACTTCATGACCCCTAATCTTCTTTTCTCTGATTTCTCTGGTACAATCAAGAGTTTCTTCACCCTTTCCACTATACACCAGAAACTTTGCTTACCTGCATGTAACCTACAAGAGAATGCTATAAAACTTTCAGTTTGAGGTATATTTCACATTGTTTAAATACCTCAGAACCAAGAGCATATAATTCTAATTTAGTTGCCTAAAATTAGGCTGAATTTTTTATAGAGTTACATCTAAAATTTGTAAGTCCTATGTGAAAAATGTGATATAGCTCACCCAGCATGGTCATTAATATTTGCTTTTTTTAGAAAGAAAAACAAGCCAGAAACCCCAGTTTTGTACCACTAGTAGGCCACTAAAACATGAAAGTTTCAGATAGAGGAAAAGTCTTTTTCTCTCAAAGAATCTGTAAAAAAGTTTCAAAGGAATCTTTTTATTCTATGTAATATTGTAACGGTATTCTAGTATTCACTACTAAATTATATTACCCTTACTAAAAATTTTAGAAACCTTTTTCAGTGAGAAGATTTAATCTCCGTATGTTGGGAGCAGGAATTTGTAGCTGGACATTTATTACCAAATGAGTGTAGTAATGAAGGGAAACTTTCTGAGTGAACATGTTGGTCAGAAGGTACCTTCGATAATGCACTGGTCACACTTTTCCAGCATGCTCCTTCCCAGTTTTTATGTGAGTGAACAATCTTTTGCCATCTCACCCATCTTGTGAAGATGCAGAATGTGTATCCCGCCATGGTTTTCCTGCAGCAGAAGAGCAGGCAGACTTCCAACCTCAAAAAGTAAAATCCTGGGAAAAAAAACATTAGGGAAACTATCCCATCCTATGGTTTCAAATCTAATTGTCAGCTCAGTACAGGCACACATTGTTAATTAGCACTGTTGGCTCAGGAACCACCTCGTCAACGTGCAGCCTGGATAAACATAACGCCATCCACCTCCTTGGATCCCTAATTCCAGTTGTGACACAGGGCTGCTTGTTATCACATATCCCAGGAATATTTTTCCAACAAGGAGGCGGCTGACACAGGCCAATTTGTTATTGCCACTCAGGATGAAACACATGCTGGAAGCAATGGGGAGATAATGACCCACTCCCTTTTTGTCCCCCCTGCCTGTGTCATTGGGAAGGCATTCCCGGGACACCTCACCTGTGGTGGAAGTGTCAGAGTGCTCTGTAGTGTTCTGTGCATTGCACAGCCAGTAACCGATCCCCAAAATATATAGGAACAGTCTGGATGATTCAGTAAAAGGGGGCTGGTGCCAGGAGCCATCAGCAGTCAATAAAACAGTGAGTCAGAAATGTATCAGAAGGTGGCAAAAGGATTAAATGAAATGAAGAATGGAGGGCGGATATTGTAGGATAAGTCATTATGGATCACAGCAAAACCTCCCCGTTCAAATATAGCAAAATAGAGGGGGATAGACCCAGGTCTGCCTCCAGGCCACAGGGGAATACTTACAGTTAATTGTCAAGTACAGTGGGATAGGAAATACTGGTTGCAATCCCTGTGAGTGGTGGAGAGGAAAAGGAGGAAACCATCGTGGTGGAAGAAGACAGTGAAAAGCCTCAGGAATCTGTCATGCAGGCAGAAAATCAAGATATCTCAGCCTTCCGTATCTTGAAAACTATTTTCAGTTTCAGGAATGTGTATGGATAAAAACACCAAAAGGAAGAGGGATTAGCACACTGTGAAAACAAGTAAAGAACTTCCTTACCATACTAACAGCAAAAGAAAAGGTAAAAAAAAAAGAACTTTCTCCAATAATATGATAACCAGAGGACTACTGAAAAAGAGTTGTTTTCACTCTGGGGGAATCAAAAGTAGTTGGTGGTCAAAACTAGGCCTAATTTCCATGCCTAATATGATGTAGCACTCTTTCTTGTGGCTGTAAAAATTTATCCAACATTTTTAGACTAGAAATATTGAAAAAATGAAGTGCAAAAATGTGTATTCCTCTTCAAATTGTTTGGAAGTCCCCCCTATAGGTCAAGACCCAATTGTACTGTTCAACCACTGCCCTCAATCCAAGGAAAATAGGAAATGCACATAACCAAAGCTGGGTAGGAATGCTGATAGATCCCCGTAGATCTGTGCAGGAGGGTTTAGTGTGTTTATAAGTTTGGTGGTTTGGAAGTTATGATCTGTATCTCATTTTTATCCCTACATCATAGGTTTCTTGGCAGTGCAAAGGGCTTGCAAACCTCTCGTAAATATCTTATAAATGTGCAGCCAGGGTGCAGGCAGCAATTAGGAGCTGGAAAGAAACATGTCAATTAACCTGGTAGCTTAGTGTCGCTCTCCAGGGGGAAAAAAACCAAAACACACTAATAATTTGTTACATTTTCCATGATAGGTCAAAAGAATTATTTTAGCAACTTCTGTAAAGAAGATTAACATTTTAGAAACACAGCTCTTAAACAGATAAAAAGCTGACAATCTTTAGGATGTCTAAAACTGAAGTCAATGTCTAACTAAATGCCGTAAAGACTTTGTAGTTATGGAATTATTCTGCCTTTTTTAAAGTATATTTCAAGCTTCCATAATTCCAACTTACCTTTTTGAGGCAATGAATTTTCTGTGAACAGAAAAATGAGGTCAAATGTACAGAAGAGAACTTTGGCTTAAAGAGCAGAAAAAAATTCTGTTGTTTGTTTTCCACACACCTACCTGTGGTCACAACAGCCAAGGGCTTGTCCAGGACTTTAATTGAGAAGCAGGTCCCTGGCAAGTGTGTACATGTTAAACAAAACAATGGCCATCTTTGCAACCCATAATGATATAGAACCAGGCAGTGTGAAAAATTGCTTTTAGGCAACAACAACTCACAAGCTGACAGCTGGGGCAAAGGGCACCAGCAAACTGCTGGCCAGATGGCAGGCACTGGTCTGGATCAATTAGTCCAGGCTGGAAGAGTTATTTTATATTTATGTAATATGCTACTAACCCCAGGGTTTTTTGTAGGCTTTCATGTTGTCAGAATGAAGATGGTTAAGCAGGTGGTTTGCTTTTTGCCACTCTCCCATCCTTAGATGTCTCCCATTATGATGGAAAATAGACTGAGAATGGCGGCTACTTCGAGTGAAAAAAAAAAGGCTAAAATATTCACATCAAAATACAAACAGATTTCAAAGGTACTGAAACTCCTATCAATTCCAGCAATAGTAATTAGTGTGCTGGTGCCCTAGGATTAATTATTCCCTGGGTTCTATTTGCCACCATCTCAAGGGACAAACCTCAATGGCTGTTATTGCTCTTAAACAAGGCTCCTCAAGAGACAGCTACATCCATCTTCTGCAATAAAGCAGATTTTAAAAACTCCTTTATTTCACAATCATTATCTTTAAAAAATCAGTTATGTTTAGCATCTATTGATCAGCTAGAGACACTGGAAATGAATCAATTTAAATATTTTAAAGTGTGTGTGTATTTTGAGGACAAAAAAAAGTGAAAGAGAAAACATATTAAACTACATTTGGATTATGAACGCCTAGAAAATGCTATTTTAATGGGATCTTGCAGGCTGTCTCTACTGGGAATTTGCAGCAATACCCTGGGAACCATTCCCTGGGAACCTGAGCCATCCAGTCAGCAGAGTGGATTATTACACATGTGGTGGAGTGCTTGCTGATGCTCTGGAACACAAACACCATGTGTGCCTGCCACTGTTGTGGCGTGCACGGTGAGGGCCGTGGATGCCCCTCTGCTTGCAGGGCGTCCCATCTTTCCCAACTCACTGAAACAGCCTTTCTCAGGACACCCAAACACCATAGGGCGTCCCATCTTTCCCAACTCACTGAAACAGAGAGGGATCCACACAGCCTTTCTCAGGACACCCAAACACCACTGGCTGCCTGACTCAAATCTCTCAGTTGTGCCTTGGGGAGTAGATCAAGTGTGGAGAATTTCTACCTCCTTGCCTATTGGTTTCAAAGACAGTGACATTTCCTCTCTTAGCACCTCACAAATCTGTTCGTTTGCCTTTCCTTGTTTCCCAGCATCCATATTTGCTGTGGTTACCACAAATCCATCTGGTTTGTTGCCATTCCACTGGCTGCTGTGTTTGTTGTTTTTTCCCTGTAAGCTGCCTATGATGATATTTTATTTTCCAGTCAGCACCATATTCACAAGGAAATTCAGAAATGACCGCTATAAAGAGCAAATTTTAACATTGTTTCCGTACCAAAACTAACTGAAATTTGAGGTATGAGCCATGCTGAAATCCATCATCACCAGTGTTAATGAATTTTATCAATAGTCTCCATGTGTCAGCCTAGAGCCAACTGATGCATTTAGATACACACGTATCTCCAAAATTTTCAAAGGCATGTATCTGATTTTTCCTGGCAATAAGAGCCTGATTCTCCAGTCCTGCTGGGCAAACAACATTTTAAATTGCCTTTCATTTCCTGCAAATTCAAGCTCAGTTTGTTTAGGATTCCCTTCTTTCTGTGGAATTGGAACCCATGAAATGACACCTATTGTATCAAGGTATCTCTTGGATCAAACATCTATATTTATACATGCAAACATCCAGCATGCTAATTAAGCATTTGACTAACTTAAAGAACATGTGACTAAGTCATACTGGTGGTTGACCCATTTAAAAGCTTAAGAGCTTCTGATTGTAATAACAGAATAAAATATGGCTGTGTTGAGCTTTAAATCTTTTCTTAAGCAGAATGAAGCTTTAATGGGCAAAACCAGGTTCCAAAACGGAGGTTTTATTAACTGCCACTGGGTAGATGCTTCAGACAATGCTGCTAATAACACAGAGAACAAATGGAGAAAAACACTCATGCGGGTGCTCTAACTTGAAAGGAAATCAAATCTGCATTAACCAAAGAAAACTGTGTGTCTCTGATGTGGAATCATCTTAATGATGATGTTTTGGGGAGTAAAAACACAGAACTGAGGTATCCAGGATGCTAAAGATGTTTGAATACCCCACTACCTGAAAAGTGCTGCATTTCTTACTCTATTTTTGTTCCTTCACTGATCTCAAGGAGTAGATTGCAGCTGTTTTTCCAGCACTAAATATGCAACACAACTTCTTCATAATGATGATCACGAGTACTGTTTATGAAAAGCAATACATTATTAGAAACAATTAATATAGATTAATTAAATTCTCATTTTGGTAAAAAAGGACTAGGTCTAGGACCACTGGCATTTACTAACCCCATGCAAACCACAAAGGCTGAAGACAACTGCTCCAAAATCACTGAAGTCATTCTCATCTATGGAGAATGAGAGAGGCAAAGAAAAACATGTTTGAAACATACAAATTATTAATATTATAACACACTCTTCTATATTTGAGGCTAATTTTTTTTTTTCTAGTAGTTTAAATTGAGACCTTGCCCTAATTACTACAGCAGAAGATGGTGGAAAATTATGAATACAAGGTAAGGTTTCCCTTCTGCGTTTTCTTGATTTTTTTCTACATGATTTTTTCAAATTTTCTATGCATCTCAGTATCTCACTGTGTCCAATGACAGTCCAATGTGCTATTTCCCACAAAATCCAGATTTTATTCCCTCCCCTAGGGAGGAATTACCTTTATTATTACCTTTTCCACTCGTGTTGTCCCCTCAGTGATCCCTTTAAGCCCACCTCTTCTGAAGATGCTGAAGATGTATTTCAGTGTTTTCCATGTTTTCCATTAGATCCAGTGACTGAAAACACAACATTAAAAAGGCTACATACAGTGCAAGTAGAGGTTGGCTGACCTTTCACAGCATGAACTTCGTGTCTGTGTAATTGCCAGGCTGAGATACAAAATTGCCCTGGGTGTGTGTTGGGAATCAGCACAGGCAGATTGTTGTTTATCACATTAAAATGGACATTTATCTGTTGTTTCTATTCAAAAATCTCTGCTTTCTTTCTAAAATATAATAGCAACCTACTTCTTCTGCCTGTAGTTGCCATACCTACCCCTCAATCCTCTGTCATGTTACTGTTCTTTGTTGCTCTTTCCATGCTTTTTCTGTGCCCTGATGTTTACAGCAGGCATGACAGCAGAAGGATGAGTGGAAGAGGCTCCTGAGCTACTCCAAATATACAAATATTGGATATTTATAAAGGCCAATTACTATTTCAGGTCTTGAGAATAGATTCATTATATTACTTCATAACTGGTCCACATGCAGTAGCTGAATTTGCTTTGTGACTGAAAATATACTCAGTAATATCAATTATATTTTTAGTATGTGAGCCTGAACCAGAGTTTTTATGTTTTTCTGACCTTATTCCTTGCGGCTCAGGGTAGGAAATGTATCCAAGCCTCATCTCTAGGTACATAATCTGGATCCTCTGGAAGACACAACACCTTTAGTAGAAGGGTCAGTAAGTCTCCCAGTGCTCTGCTAAGTGTTCTCATCGATAATCAGTTTAATTAAGAAGTGAGCACGCTCTCTGATCTTTTATTTTTAAAGGTCACTTTATCCCCCATGCTCTGTGCTGGAGTTAAATGCTTTGGCTCTGTAGCAGAGGCACTCAGAGTGCACAGGTGTTGTAGGGAGCATGGGAACATTTGTAACTCTGATTTTATCACAAGCAGGAAGTAGGGACACAGGCAGCCAGAGAGGGCTGAGAGATGTAGGATGAAAGCTTGGGGTGCCTGTGGAACTTAATTAGTGAAAAAAAAGGCACTGCTGACCTGCTACTCAACCAATTCTCGATCTTCCCTTGGGTGTAGATCACTGAGCTATGTGTAAACTTTATTTACAGCACAATCATGTGTGTGACACTGACCTTGTAGTTTGTGTTTAAACTCACTTTAAATACAACAAAACACAAATAGCAAAGCACTCTGTCTTTTAATCTCCCCAAATCTTAATTAAGGGCAAAGTGTGGTTTGGATCATGCCTCAGAAAGTCATGTGGCAGCGGAGAACCAGTCTTGCCAGGTAAATAAAGATGATTAATTTGGAATTGCTTGAAGTTTGTTTACCTAATGCAGATACATAACAGGAGGCTCACACAGGCAAATAAGGTGCCGCAGGAAACAAATATCAAGATAGGAGAGAGGGAAAAAGGAAACAAATGAAGACACCCACAGCCAGATACCTGTGGAATTCAAACCAGCATCCACTGCTCTTTTCCCTGAAAAGACATAAAATTAGAGCAAGATGAGAGACAAAAGTATTGGTGTCACACTGAGCTTTGTGTGTGACCTTTCTTATGAAATGCAGTCACTTGGTTTTAGTTAAGCTAAAGTGCAAACACTGCTTGCGATATGGGCCACTGGTGTTGCCACCTGCTCTCCCCTGGGTTTTATTTTGGGTTTTGCATATTTTCTTGGCCAATATTTAATCTCTTCTTGTTTGTTTGTTTGTTTTATGCAGGCATACACGTAGGTATATGCACATATATCCTTTCTTTTAGCATATAATAAGGGTTGATAGGAAAGAGAAGAAGTTTTTGCAAGTTACTCTTACTTTGAAACAGACTGGTGACCAGCGAGTTTATCTAAACATGTTGGCCTGCTTAACATTTAAAGTGTTAAACTTTAAAGGAAAAGCAAATATTAACTGTTCATGAAAATGTCCACATTTCCCCCAATTTGCTGGTTAAGCAAACTGAAACAGCAATTACTGATTAAAAAAAAACTGTGTGTGGGCAATCCTAATATTAAATCTAGGCGTGATAGGTGTAGCCTGATGATGTATATTTTGTGTAAAAATATGAGAAACATAGGTGATCTTCCTTGCTCTTCTTCATGATGTTGGTTATCATGTTGAAGAAGAAAAGATTATGAGGCTTCAAGACATGAAAGAATGTCCCAATAAAGGGTGAAGCAGAAAAAAAAGTTTGCTGTTCTTAGTTCTGAGGAAAAGGAATAGAACTAGGGATATTCCCTGTACAGTACAGACCTGAATTTGAGAGCTGTAACCCTCTAATCCATAATAACACATACTAGATAAAGCAATTGTCTACTTGAAATAATGAGTTAGACTATTCTTTGTATCTATTCAGAGAAAGAATGTAGGTATAATCTTGCAGTTGAGGAGTTTAAGATGGATTATTCGTGTTGTTCAAAGGTTTTACCTCAGAAATAAGAAAGATAACCAGCTTTTTACCACTTTTATCATCCACAGCACATGTATTAGGCACCAAGCCAGGGACCTCCTGCAGTATTATCAAAACTACAGATGTCATCTTTACTCATAATTTGTAAGTATAACCACATAATTCAGAAGTGGATGGGTTTTTAAGGTTAAAAATTCCCGTCTCCAAAGAAATGCTAGTTACTATTGAGCGCGTATGAATTATGACCGAAGTTAACTAATCACCTGTACCCCATTTCAGGCACCAATACAAGAATGAGCCTGTATATAGTTACACGCTAATATAATTTATATAGTTATACACTGGTCACTTTGATTTTTGCGATTTAAAGACATCTTTTTCCCCACTGAAACAAACCCTGCCTCAGAAGCTCCGTAAGTACGTGCAGTTTTCACAGTGCCGAGCCTGTAACTTCGTCTGTCACTGAACAACGCCTCCACCATCAGCAGCTTTAGAAAGCTCCGGCATCTCAGCAGCTTTAGAAAGCTCCGGCATCCCAACAATGGAATTACAGCCAAAAAATCCCTTTCGCAGCGCCATACGGGTTAATTTCCTTGGAACTGCAAAGGAACGCGACAGCGCGGCCGGCCCCCGTCCCCACAGCGTGTGAAGTGGGCGGGGCCTCACCACGCCTGATTGACGTGCCCTTAGACCAATCGGAACTCGCGGTGGCCCCTGGCCACGGTCCTATTGGCCGAGGAGGTAGCGGGGCGGGGGGGGGGCAGCGGGGGGCCGGGGCTG
>NW_008237903.1:200325-234515 GCF_000691975.1 Corvus brachyrhynchos | reverse complement strand
ACTCAACAGACCCTGTGCCTGCCCCATCCCTGGAAGTGTCCACGGCCAGGCTGGATGGGGCTTGGAGCTACCTGGAATAGTAGAAGGTGTCCCTGCCCATGGCAAGGGGGATGGAATTCAATGACCTTGAAGGTCCCTTCCAACCCAAACCATTCCATGAGTCCATGAAGTGGGTTGGGACAAGTAGTTGACTGAAATCGTAAGGGCATGTAATCAACAGCATGGCACTCCGTCATCTGAAGATGTAGAATAGACCCCAAAATATTCGAGTTAATGTATAAATGTTGCAAGAGTTGAGTTCCCTTCTCCTTCATCAAATCACTGTGACAGTTTCCACATGTAGCTTCTGACAGAAACGTGTATTTGCCACTAAATAGGCTTTCTGCTGGTTTTAAGTGGCAGTCTTACAAGAGGCAAGTGGATGCCTCAGTTCACCCGTCTGTAGCTGTTAAGTCATCTTAATTTTATTTTTTTTCTCTATGTTCTCAAAGGTACAGTGTGAAAACTACCTGATGACTTGGGACTCCATCACGTCCTAGCGTGTGTCATAATAGTTCCTTTTTTATCCATGAGTAATTCTTTTTGTAGGGATGTCGGCTTTTCTGTAGGAAAGCAGTATTTGAAAAGAGGCCAAGGTTAATTTGGAGATTGGGAGGCAGCCCAAAGTCTGTGTTGCATAAGGAGTCATGAGACTTTAAGGTAGAAAGTAGGGAGGACTTATTAGAATTTTAAAGTGAGCTGTATAAGGTACAAAGTATCAGTAATGCCTGGAAGTGTGTACTTTGATGTGTGCTGTTTACCACAGCAGTGACTAAAATTCTCCTGGCTTTGCTTCCCTTCGTTCTGTCATGCCAGGTTGGTGCTGTAATGAAATACAGATTCAAAAGTTCTTATCTGTCAAGGTTTGGACTGTGTGCAGCTCCCAACCATGTGAAAACACAGTCATCAAACTCAGGTCCAAAAGTAGTATGAGAATTCTTCTTTAAACTATGCTGTTGTTTTTTTTTTACTTCTCTGGAACTTCCTTTGTGTGCCGCACATAACATTATCCTGAAACTGAAGTGAGTATCTCCTACCATTAAATAAATGAATATTCTTTACTTCTAACGTGAACACTAGAAAGTCTGCGTACACAGGAGAGACTGAACAGCCACAAAGCTGTTAATTTTTTTATAGTCTTAATGTCAACAAGTTGTGGTTTTAGCAACTGCTTCTGGTGGCCTTAAATGTTGGCATTATAGAATAGTCTTGCCTGTAATAAATAAGCAGTGGAAAATATACTGAGAACAATTTCTACTCTTGCATATTTCCTATGACAGACTATAGATAACCTTTTGATTTCAGCAGACTTTTTTTGACTTAAAATACCAATTTAGCTTTATTTACAGTAACTTTCCTGTAAGTTTCTGAACATCGTGTTCATGTTTGTAACCAGTTACACATTGTCTTTTAAAATGTTTGTACAGATTGCAGTGTAGGTGAGGATTCCAGGCATCCCAAAGGACTTGGGTTTATGCTTAAAGCTTTATGCTAATGAAGTGGTGAAGGAAGAATAAAGAACTTGGCTATTTTGGGAATTCAAGCCAGCTGGAGTAGTGTGTGTTGCACATTACTAGGAACACAGTGGAAATGCACTTATCCTGTCAAATGTCTTTTATGTGGTTATTCATGGACCTGAGTGAAACGAAGGTGTCAGGAACTCCCTGTGTTCTCTGCCTCATCCAGAGCTCTGGGCATGGATGTGAATAATTGTTCTTTCCCTGCTTTGTGGGTTGCCTCTTGGGGGGGAAAAATGTCTTCTATCAGGTGGGAATTTTATCTGTTTGCAGTAATTAACCCCTTAAAGCAGAACTTAGTGTAAGAATTGCAACCCCATGAAGTCGCTGTTAGAGTAGTAAAGGCTTTTCTCATTAAGAATTGCTTCTTCCTTCTCTCCATCATCCCTTTTCATTTCTAGAACTTTAAAAGGAGGAGAACTAATCAGGAGGGGCTGAGGGAGTTTGTGCTAGCGTGGCTCAGGTGTGTGGAGGCTTCAGGTAGGATGGTATGGATAGAGAGCCCATATGGAATTATGTCAGTTTAGTGCAACGTGTGGTGGATTTATTTTTAGCTGCTTGTAATCTGTGACTGCTATTTGAGCTTGCCCTGGTGCAAATTTTTTCTTTATTTACTTCATTTTTTTTCCCTTTGTCCTTACTCGTTTTCTGTTCTTCTAAGTCCTTCACAAACAACTGGCCCCTAACAATAAGTGTACTCCAGGAAAAACTGATGTACCTTTCTCAGTACATTTTCTCCAGCACCCAGTAAAATAGGAATATTGCCTTAGAGGAGCATAGAACCCCACATGTGATGCAGATAAAGTCTTTTCTACTGGAATCTTTTTAAGAGAAAGTAGGAGTACACTCAATTATAGTGCAGGTGTTTCTTGAAGTTGCAGGACATTTCCTGGCAGTAGAGCTTCTTAGGGTTTGTGTTCATCTTAGTCCTTCCGTGGTCCAGGAGTCTAAAATGATGATTCCTCAGGTGTTCCTATTTCTCTTATTTTCCACAGCTCTTCCAGACCAACAGTAATCATGGAAACCCCCTTTTGGTCTGGCTGGAGCTCTTTCCTTATGCCTCTGCCCTGTGCTGACATTACTTCTTCCTCTCCTTTCTCCTTTATTTTCTAGCAGCTGCTCCTTTTTTGTGGTTTTTTTTTTCTATCCCATATTTTTCTTGAAGCAAGATCAGTAGTCTGAAGAAGAAATATTTTTGAACCATGGAAAACATTCCTGGATTTTCATGAGTTGAACTCCCCTTGTTAAATTGCACTAAACCTAGCTCTGTGGTTTAGGTAAACGTCTGTATTTGCTGTAACTTCCTCCAGAATCTGAAGTCATTTTGCCACTTCTTGCTGATCTGTTCGTGACATGTAATGGGTGAACAGTCATGCACATTGTGTGCCTCAGATCCAGAGGGTTTTTAAGATCTGGTGTTGCTAGTGTCTTTCTCTTGATTTCAGAAACCAGATGTCCTGACCACCGGTGCTGGGAACCCCATTGGGGATAAGCTGAATATCCTGACAGTGGGGCCACGTGGACCTCTTCTTGTCCAAGATGTTGTTTTCACTGATGAGATGGCTCACTTTGACAGAGAGAGGATTCCTGAGAGAGTCGTGCATGCAAAAGGGGCAGGTATGTTTAAAATGACATATTTTCTCTCTGTGGAATTAGACTTCGAGAGCTTTTGAGTTAACATGTAGATTGTGGCACATAAATTACATTGTTATCTATAATTTAGTGTTACCAGCTATAATAAATCTATATAAACAACAGTGGTAAGGCCTGGTTTAAAAGAACTCAGTGCCAAAACTTAAAGCATTGAAAAATTGTTTACAAAAATGAGAGAAAATGTGGTTATAGCCCTTCAATTATTACTGTATTTGCTGTAGTCTCTGCTTCCTCTGTTCCTCCCCATTTATATTCAATGTTGTTTGCATGTTATTTAATAGAGAACTTGGTTTCGTCTTCTAATTTATGTCTGCAAAGCAAGCTGACGATCTAATATTTAAATTAAAAAAACCTAAACCTTTAAAAAACTATTACTGGTCTTACTAAGGTGGAATTAGTACCTTGATTTTTGTTACGCATTGCCCTAGAAGGAGCAAACGTGGGGCTGTATTTAAAATGTGAATGTACATGCGAAAAGTTCCTCTGTGGGGGTGGGAAGGGTTCTGTTGCTTCACCCAGCTTACAGGTGCACCAAAAATTCTGCAACACATAGCAGCATTAAAGAAATACCTGCCTTGCTCCCAGATAAATGCACAGATCTTGGCAGAAGAGCATCTTCTGTGCTGCTGCTGGGAGCTGCTGACAGTCAGTTCAGGAGGAGAGAGTGAGCCAAGAGTTTGTGTTAAATCAGTTCATTTTTGGGCAAGTAAGTGGAGTGTTTAGAGCATTGTTTAAACGGATGTATTTCCATGTGTCCCTGTGACTTGAAGTTGTATGTTAACAGACAGGCTCTGAGTGGAAGGAAGGTGCCTAGATCTCACACTTTGAACTTGCTGTTCTTCAGGAGCCTTTGGCTATTTTGAAGTCACTCATGATATCACCCAGTATTGTAAGGCAAAAGTGTTTGAGCACATTGGGAAAAGGACTCCGCTTGCCATCCGCTTCTCCACTGTTGGTAAGGCTCTGAATTCACTTCGTGTCTCTTACATGTGTGCCCTGACAGCAGTGTTTGCATTGTGGGGCACTTAAGGGTGTTTGAAATGCTTTCTTCCAGTCAGTTCCTCTTCTCTGAAATTCACTTACATGGAAGACCTTAGGCAGCTTTTGCCCTGTTCTGTCAGAGCTCTCTGGAGACACTTTCCTGTCTAAAATGTGAGAGGGAGGGCAGCCTGAGCTGGTTTTTTCTGACAGAAAGCTTGCTTTGTTTCTAGTTGGGTCACAATCAACACTTGCAAGTGAAATACCTATAATTTCTTATGCTGCAGGAATGTTTTGGGGATGAATGATGTAACCTAAATACTGGGCAAAGGAAAATAAACAATCTTCCATAAATAAACTCTGGTTTCTTAAAGACTGGAATGCACAAATCAGCAAAATCTTAAATGCTGTTAGTTGAAGCTAATTGTGATCAATAGCTTGTCTGATAGAAAAATTACAATTCATGATGTGTATGTTTTTAAAAGAAAAGAAATCGTAATGAGGATTCAGTTCTGGAAGTATTGGAGAGAAAAAAGTAGTCCAGCAAGGCTTCAGGGAGCTGCTGGTTTTGGCCTATTGGCTGTTTCCAGTGTTAAATCCCTTAGGATTTAGGGGGTCCTGAGTGTTGTACGGGGTAAGGCCATGGAGTTGAGTTTGAAATATGGACTGCTGCTGGAGCAGGTTGTTGCATCCTTCCCTTCCCTTTCCCTGCCCTGTTTGGACACGTTTCCTCCCTGCTCTTCTGGAATACACAAGGTTTTTTAACGAGAGAATGAGCGTCCTACTGATTTCATCACAATTCAGCATTAGCTGTTCTGAGCACTTCTGGAACACTTCTGCTCAGGTGTTGTGCTAGGTGCTTGTGCTCTGGTTTAAATTCCCATTGGAAATCCTATCCTGGGTGAAGCAGAAGGAATTAAAAGGATTACAACTCTTCCACAGTTTTTTTATTAGGCACACTGGTTAGGTTGCTATCTTCCAAATGAGAGCTTTCCCACTGGGATTTGGTGCACAGAAACAAATGTGGGTTTAGATGATTCAGCCTTATGATCTGATGATGTCTCTCTCAGTGATAATGCGAATTCCACTCTTAATTGGTTCAAGTGGATATACTTGTTTTTTCCTTCTTTTAACTGCGGCCTGAATGCTTGGCTGGGTTCACACTTTAAAAACTCACAGTGCCTGAAATACTGCTGAAAATATTCCTAAATTTCCTTGGTGTAGAAGAGACTGCAGTAAACCCTGCCCTTTTAGGTTTTTATGGCCTATTTTCAGGTTATATTTATATATGTTTCCTATCCTAATATTTCTCTATGTTTCTGTATTTCTCCAAGCTGGAGAATCTGGCTCAGCTGACACGGTTCGTGACCCCCGAGGCTTTGCCATGAAATTCTACACGGAAGATGGGAATTGGGATCTTGTGGGAAACAACACTCCCATCTTCTTTATTCGGGATGCAATGTTGGTGAGTAAGCACCAGAGGTGAGGGTGCTTTGTCAAAGAGTCCAAAAATTCCTTCACATCTTGTTCTGGCTTCTCTCAAAAGCAAAAGCTGCTGTTCTGACACACTCAAAATTTTGTTGTCAGATGTAACGTTTGTTCTTAAACAAAAGCAAATTAAAGAACTAAAGCTTGATAACTTACGTGGTTTCATATTTTTCACTTGAACTTCTCACTTTAAAGGCTTCTTGCCAATTCTTTTTATTAAATCTGTGGTTTTTTTGGTTTTTGGCATAAGTTTAACAGCACTTGGTAGAGAGGCTTTCCTTGAGTGCAGGAGTTCTGCACAGGTATTTTATAGTATCTCTGTATTCATTTATGAGTCACATAAATACAGATAAACAAATCTGAACAGTTTTATCTCTCACCTTATCAACCACAAAATGAAAGCATTCTTTACCTCTGTTTATTCTAATTGTGAATGTTTGACATTACCCTAATTTCACTGGTCTGTGAATTAATTTGTTTGCGGAAAGGATATGGCAGTAGAAGATTTGGGTTTTTTTTCCAGTGATCTTACAGCTTTGTCTTTAATTTCTTTTTTTTCCCCCCCTTTTTCCTCTTCCACTTCTGGACACATTAGTTTCCATCCTTCATCCATAGCCAAAAGAGGAACCCTCAGACTCATCTGAAGGATCCAGACATGGTGTGGGACTTCTGGAGTCTTCGCCCTGAGTCTTTGCATCAAGTAGGCTTCTCCTGTGACTTTATTTTGTATGATTAAGAAAATCATGTTATGACAGCAGGTTTTTAAATCCTTCTTTTCCATGTTTGATCTAGAAGCCTACGTAGTCTTACTTTTATTTAAATATAATTTTAAATGGTCCATGCTTACCTATGCTTACAGGGGAAATCAGTTTTATTTCATTAACACTTGAAGTAGAAATTCCTCAAGGAATTCCTGGCAACATTAACATAGCTCCCAGTGATGCAGATTAATGAAATAAACAAACTTAGTGTGGAATGAAGACTTTCTCCTTGATCGTTTGATCCTTCTCTTCAGGTGTCTTTCCTGTTCAGTGATCGTGGCATTCCCGATGGCTATCGCCACATGAATGGATATGGATCACACACTTTCAAACTGGTTAATGCTGAGGGAAGAGCAGTTTACTGCAAATTCCATGCCAAGGTATTGGTCTTTTTATTATTATTATTATTATTGGAGCTATACATCATATTGGATGAAAACCAATGTGTGACTTTTCAGGTTTAATTCAGGCTTAAAGATGTGTGGAGTCCTTGTTTAGTATCAGTTTCATACCTTTAACCAATAGGAGAGGCATCATTCTTCTTGCTAACACCTGTAATCATTTATAGACTGTAAAAAACTCTTCTTGGGGCATCTGTCTCTTGTTAATGGAGCACTGTCAGTGAACTGATTTTTATCTGGAAGGCAGCTGT
Organism: Corvus brachyrhynchos; assembly: GCF_000691975.1. Classification (NCBI taxonomy): domain Eukaryota; kingdom Metazoa; phylum Chordata; class Aves; order Passeriformes; family Corvidae; genus Corvus; species Corvus brachyrhynchos. The sequence continues at coordinate 227,427 of NW_008237903.1, read as the reverse complement.
TGAATGTACTATAAATCTAAACTCAAGTTATTGGAAGTTAGAACTTGCACAATCTCAGATTATAAATCTTGTTAAAATTCATTCTGATTAATGATTTCTGTAGTACTTCCTGCATGCTATAACTGGTGCTTTTGTTGCTTTTAGACTGACCAGGGCATCAAAAACCTTTCTGTGGAAGAAGCAGGAAGATTGGCTTCTACTGATCCTGATTATGCCATACGGGACCTTTACAATGCCATTGCCAAGGGGGACTATCCTTCATGGTCCTTCTACATTCAGGTTATGACCTTTGAAGAAGCAGAGAAATTCCCATTTAATCCTTTTGATGTGACTAAGGTATGTCTGATACTACTGGGAATATTCAGTTTCAGGTCGTGTTGAAGTGTATTCTTTATTGTAGAGCCACGATGAGCCAGGAATTCTGGAGATGAAATTGTAGTTGTGTTATATCTGATGTTGCTCTTCCTCAGGGAAATATGGATAGAGCTTGATTCCAGGCCTGTAGATCCTGTGGCACTTGAGAAGTGTGATCTCAGATCAGAGTCACACCCTGAGCCTTGCTGGTCTCATTTTGTCCCACTCCCAATAGCTGTTCCTAGGAATGCCTCGTTGAAAGATGCCGACATAAACTTGTAGTGCTCTTTTTTACCTCTGAAGCTGCACTCCCCAAGTGGCTAAAGACCTTTGAGCTTAAAAGTGCAGCTCAGATGGCAAAGAAAAGGCCAGTTAAGCATTTTGGAGTAGCTGAAAACATTTGTGCCACCAGTTCCACCCACGCCCTGCTTCCCTAGGCAGCTTTTCAAGGGCCTGCGGGTATTTCATTCAAGTACTCAAGTGCTGAGATTATGCTGGCATGATGAAATAAGTTACTTAAATACCCTGTATTAATTGCAAAAGGCTTCTTAAAATAAGCCATTTCTCAATGTTTGTTAGGGGAAAAAGAAACTCAGTAATGTATTTTCTCAATTGAGACTTAAATTGTGAATTGTGCCTGGCAGTTACGCTGTATAATACTGTCATAATGTTGATTTTGCTGGATGTGTGTTGTGCCTTACAGGTTTGGCCTCATGGTGACTACCCTCTCATCCCTGTGGGAAAGCTGGTCTTGAACAGGAATCCTGTCAACTACTTTGCAGAGGTGGAACAGATGGCTTATGACCCTAGCAACATGCCCCCTGGAATTGAGCCCAGCCCTGACAAAATGCTGCAGGTAACCGGGAGGTTTGGCCTGAGGAGCACTGGTTACTTTGCTGCTTACGAAAGCTTTGAATTGCCACGCCCCAGTCTTCTACAAGTGGTGGCTAATGTTTGTGATCAATGTTTTAGGGACGCCTCTTCTCCTATCCTGACACCCACAGACACCGCCTGGGCCCCAACTACCTCCAGATCCCTGTGAATTGTCCCTTCAGAGCCAGGGTGGCCAACTACCAGAGGGACGGGCCAATGACTGTTTCTGACAACCAAGGTAGTCAGGAAAACAGCTTTCAATATAATTATTCATATGCATCTTATGTCTTTGGTGACTTTTTCTCTCAACTCTTAACTCCCTTAGCTTCAGAATTTCCAGACATGAGCCTTTAACAGAAAGGGGTTTTGCAGGAGAATGCCTGCAGTGAAATGAGTTATGTCCCTACTTTATGTTCCTTTAAAAACTTCTAGAAACATGCTTGTTAAAGGGCACTTAATTGAAGAAGTTCCAAATTATTATTGATTTGAAATGAAATGTCAGAGAAGTATTTTTACATGAATTAATTACTACCTCTTTGTTTCTACATGCAGGAAAAATCTAATCTAAAAATTACAGAGATGGCCTAATTGTCTTTGAGAAATCTACATTTGCATTTTTCAAATTTAAAGACTGACTTCCATATGCTCAGTTCACGTCGCTAAACTGCTTTGCTTTCAGATTTTTGAGACTGTGAAAGACAAAAGTGAAAATGCCAAGAGTAGAGCTGTAACTTCCCCTCTGTTGAGCAGCTTCTGTTCTGTCAGGGTTTGCCCAATAGTGGCTCTTTTCCACCTGAGAGTAAACAAGGATGTACTTAAGCTGTGGCTCATGCCAAAATATGTGTTCCTCTGGGCTATGAATTCAGACACTTGCTCAGGGAGGAGAGGGAAATATTTGAAAAACAGGAACTTGAGAGCAGCTGCTCTTGTCCCAGAACAGATAATAAGTTTATTTTTATGCAGTTCCCTAAGTTCATTATGTGTTTAAAATACACCCCCTACACAGGGAAGCATTGTAGTACCTCAGATATGCAAATGACAGTGTGTTTTTATACTGCCTTAGACTTCAACCACGACTTTGTCTATTATAGTTGAGCAATATTGTTGTGAAAGTGGGCAGATTTTCTTATTTCTGAATCAAATCAATATTCTCTGAGAAAGGCTATGGAAATTCTCTTTGTAGCAAGTGCTGTTAAGTACTGGCTTGAAGGTGCTGACAGAAAAATGCTGTCAACTGTTTTCTTAAAAACTAATCCTAACTGAGTAATTGATTTAAATTCCTCCAAGCAAAGAACGTCCTCTGTCTCCTGACTTTTTTTAAGAGTGCTGCCATCTGATTGATTTGATTTCATTTTAAGAGTGCTGCCATCTGATTGATTTGATTTTGGGATTTTTTTTTTTTTTCCCCAGGTGGTGCCCCAAATTATTACCCAAACAGCTTCACTGGTCCCGAGGATCAGCCCCAGCTCAAGGAGAGCCGCATGTCTGTCTCGGGAGATGTGCAGCGCTTCAACAGTGCCAATGAGGACAATGTGACCCAGGTGGGGGTGTGGAAAGGCTTTGTGCTGCTTGGCACACGTGAGGAGTGTGTAGGGTGTCTATTAGTGTGAGTTCTCACAGAATCTGAAAACCAGATTTTGGGCATCGTTTTGTAGAGACTCTGACTTGTCTTCTTTCCATTAGTGTCTGGAGAAGGAGTTGTTGGCAGGCTTGCCAAAGAAAAACCCTCACATATTGGCTGCCTTTTAAACATTTTGAGTATTTTAAATGTTGCTTGACTAGGAAGTGAAAGCTGTTCTTAGTGACTTTTGGGGATTTCAGAATAAACTCTTTTTTCCAATGGCCAGGTGCGAGAATTCTACCTCAAAGTGCTGAACGAGGAAGAGCGCCAGAGGCTGTGTAGAAACATCGCAGATCATCTGAAGGATGCCCAACTCTTCATTCAGAAACGAGCTGTAGGTGCCCTCTTTGGGGTTTATTCCAGGTTTTCTACCAGTCTAATAACTCTGTCCTAATGGCTTCTGCAAAGGAAGATCAGGAATTCTCTAAAAAGGCTGGATTTTTTTCTCATGCAGGAATTCACATACTTAAATACATGCCTATTTACACAATATAACATCAATAGATAACATGTTAAAGTAACTTTTACTTCCTGGGGGGAAGAATGGGATAGATGTTGAACATGTGTTTAGCTTGGTGTTTCAAAAATCAGATGACTGCCAGAGTAAGGTTTTGCTCTAAACAAGGAGAAGGCAGTGAGGACCAAGGAGGGATTGGATCCTTCTCCTTCCCAGGGCAACTTTGTTTTAATTGGGAATGAGCTCTGTGTTAGGCAACAGAAATAGTGTTTGAAGATGTTCATAGCTTGTTTATGACTGATCAGAATTAAACTTTTCTTCCTTATGATACCTGCTGCTTGTAGCCCAGGAACTATAAAGGATAGTTAAAGGATCCTTTTGAAACAGAGGAGAAAATTCTTGTTGCAATTTCTGTTTTGTCTCCCCGTTCAGGTGAAAAACTTCACTGATGTTCATCCTAAATATGGAGCCTGTATCCAGGCTTTGCTGGACAAATACAATGCTGAGAGTGGGAAAAAGGTATGGTAATGATTTTTGTGGCTGCATTTTGACTGGCTGTGAATTATTTTGGCTTCTCTTGTAAATCCAATGAAGTGAGAAATTGGTCTTGATTGCTGTTTGATTTAAAGGCCAGAAGTCAGTGCTTGTAAAATTGCAAAATAAGGAAGCATCACTCTAATAACAATTAAATGTTGGTTAGCTGCTGAGGTACAAAGACTTTATTTCAGCTGGGGTTTGTAGGGTTTCTGGAAGATAACCGTGATATAAAATGTGGTCAGGTTGATTACCCACTCTTTGTGATGGTAATGAAACATTGCCACAAGCCTTTCCTGGGCTCAGTGCTTGCTCCAAAGAACAATAACTGTTGATTCAAGTTCTCCTTTTTTCCTGAAGTTCTTTACTTTAAATGGAACTTGCTCTGAGTATTGCTGTTGCCTTATTTTCAGGATGTAATTAGGACGTACACACAGTCCACAACCCATATGTCTGTCAAGGAAAGGTCCAACCTGTAAATCTGCTGAGATCTGCTCTGAATTTTGCATCTTTCCACCTGCACAAGAACCTGTCCAACACTTTAATGAATGTAGCAGACTTGGGCCCAAGCACAGGGCTGTTTTACAGGTGTGATTTAGTGAGCTCTCAAGTGCTGTCTGTACTGGAAACCAGGTAACACAAACTCCAATCCTAGTGCCTTTCCACACTAGTGCTTTACTGCTTGATAACAACTTACGGGATTTTTAAACAACTCATGATAAGAAATTACCTTCATTTCTAGGAGCAAACAGAAATTTAATTAAAACACTGCTTCATTTTTTTGTTGTTGTTGTAAAACTTTCCTGGCTAAATCACACAGTAGAATTTTTATCAGGACACTGTGATTGCCCTCATGGAGCAACTTGTTAAAAAGCTGATGCTGTTCAGTATTTCTAATAAAATAATTTATCTGTATGTATTTGTAAACACATCCCTTGAATTTCATTTTTGGCCCTCCAGAAATAAAATGATTATGTAGTAGTTTGAGACATACCAACATTTTACTCATTCCTTATGACAGAGATAAAGCTAGCTACAAAGTTTAATCTAAATTTAGTTCAATTTATTCCCAGTATATATTTTAAGATAATCTTTGCTTACTAATGCTGTGTTGGGATATAACTGACATAAGGGAGGTAGCAAAGGGTATTTTCTTACTTCATGCACTGTACAACTAAATTGGTTACACCTTACAGCCCTTTCGGGGTAGGAGAGTAAATTGTTCTTTCTAATCTGTAAGAATTTAAATAGAAAAATATTAACATGCCCAGTGTCTGAGAAATGAACCTTCAGATGCGTGAATATTGAAATTCAAGCTCAAGAACTTCCAAAACTATTCGCAGTGGTTGCTGAAATTGTTATTTTACTGCAATAATCTGCTGTTGCTATTTCTTGATCAAGCCAGGGCTAATTTTCACAGTTGTCCTTTAATTAAAGCAGCATGTTTGTGTGAATGCAGATATCTAGAAAACAAGTCTAAAACCTGGTTTGAGGCATGTTGTAATGTTACCCAGCATCTGCAGTTTTGTTAATCCGTGCAAAAAAATTTGCAACACTTTTATGGGATAATTATTGTCCAAGCTAAATGCAAAGCATTTCAGAGCTACTGCTCTTAACTCAGGCAAACCAAATGTACAAAATCCCAATCGTAGCAGTTTGGGGATGATTTGTCAATAATCACCACGTTTCTGGGGCTCTCTTGAGTTGTATTTTGACTGGGATTACTTCCTGATTGAAGTATGAATTCCCAGGAATGGTGGCAGGTAAAGAAAAGTAGATACTAAATGCTGTTCCATTAAATTTTGGAGAATGCTACTTGCTCTGCAATTAATTTGTCTATCAACCTATTGTGAAAAATTAGCTGGGGTAGAGGTGCAGTAAAATAATATGAACTGATAACCTACTGTATTCTGGGATTCCATTGGCTTTTTACCTGATCAGGCATGTGGGGTTACAGGATTGGGTGGCAATATTTTGTGCTGGAACAGAAGATCCTAAAGAGTTTTGGAAAAGAGTAAACAAGGCCTGATCTTCTAATTTTGGTTGTGTCTGCTCAGTGATTTATATTGTTGTCTTCTTTTATTTCTGAAATAAATGGAATTGAAAATCTCTTGGCAACATGTCTTCTGTGCAAATGTCTTCAAATAGTTTGTGTTAATCGAGGAAGTTTGTACATCCCTTCATCTGTTTTTCTGGAGATGGTGCAGAAGCTGTAGGTTGGATGTACTTTTTGCAGCTGCCTTTGTTTTCAAAACTCACATTTCAACCCCACAGTTGTGCTTAAATGACTTAAAGTGACCTGTATTCTCTGCTAAACTGGCCATGACAAGTGTTGTACAGAAAACTTGGCTTTTCCCAAAGCTGTGGAGAGCACTAGGCAACACTGGAACAATGATAACGCTATTTCTTCAAATAAATAAGACAATCCCTTTACAGCTCCTTATCATGAGAATAAAAAGACTGTTGACATGACACAACCTCAGTTTTGTTTTGGTGTTCTGTTCAATTAAAATCAACCATTCCTTTGACAGGTTGTTGCAGTATGATTCCAGTCATCTGTAAAGCAGAATTGCTCAACATTTTCTCATTACTTTTATTTTAGATGCACATCTCTAGCAGTGGAATCAGGAGTGAATTTGAAACTAATGTTTAGGAAATTACAGCTTCTCCAGGAGTACCTCTCCTTTTCATGGGCCTTCATTCCTATGTTATTTTCCCTTTCCCAAAATATTTGAACTTGAATATCCAGAAACCATGAGCAGATCCCAGAATCACTTTAGTCGAAGTGAGCTGAGCCAAGAGCTGAGGAAGTTCATGGGATTGCTGAATGTTATGTGGGGAGAAAAAGGGTGAGGGAGGTTTGGATCAGACTTTCAGTGCTTCAAAGATGTTGGAAAAAGCCCTGATTTCCTTTTCTGAGTGCAGCTCATTGATGGGAATTGCCTCCTAAGCAGTGTGTGGGTATCCATCATTTCAGCTTCCGGCAAACCAATCACGTTGTCTTGCCAAATATTCCATACCTGTTGCTCACCTTGCAGAAAAAGGCTGTTTGTTCCCTGTTTGGAGATCTGATCCATGCATTCTCACAGGCACGTGAGTCACCGTTTCCTCACAAAGTGTTTTATGAGGGTGATGAGTCCCTGGCTCAGGTTTCCAAGGGAGGTGGTGGGTGCCACATCCCTGGAATTGTTCAAATCGAGGTTGGACAGGGCTCTGAGCAACATGGGATACTGGAAAATGTCCCTGTTCACTGCAGGGGTGAGCCCTCTGTGCCTCTCTCTGCACTCTGAGTTCAGTTTGCTGTGGGGTTTGGGGCTCAGCCCAGCCCTGCAGAAGTGAATCGATCACTGATGTGCTGTGTGTTCTTATCTCTTGCTGATAGCAAATTACATGAAGGTCTGCAGTGCATGGTAAAGCCTGACCTTTGCCCCCCAGGTAATGCTGCAGAGCTCAGTCTGAACTGATGTTTGGGATCAAAGTTGTGTGCCCGTGACACAGGTCATGACATGCACTGGTGGACTTGAGCATAACCTTGACTCTGACATCGAGGATCAAACCTCAGCAGTTGCCTAAGGCCATTTTGGACAGAACTGGGAAAAGAAGTAAGGCTCTATTTTGATTATTGTAAATGAATTTAAGGCAGTTTTGCCAGGTTTGTGACATTCAGGATGATGCCAGCTGGGATGGATCAGTAGGATGAAGAAGCTTCCCAAAAAAAGCCCTATGTTTGCAAAAGGTTGTGAAGTGGTGCCTTGTTCCACAGCCTGGGAAAGCAAATCAAGGCTGAACGATGAGGCAGTGCTGTAAAAATAACAAGTGAAGTATTTGGTAGTTCACTGTTAACGATGACACTTTTCCAGCCTGGATTGCTGAGCAGAGCCTGTGTGGTTTAATTGGCTGATGAAAGCTTAGCCTTGGTCACACTGAAATTCCACCTGACATCAAACTCCAACCCCAGAGCAGCTGGAAATCTCCCTGCACTGCAGGCCCTCAGGAGCTGGGCTGAAATTTGTTCTCAGATCACACAATGAAGCTTGATAAACTGATAGTTGTACTTTTTTAATGAAAAAGATGTATTTTTACATCCTGCTACCCAAAGTAGGTGGATAGAGGTGGTCAGGGAAGACAATGTCTTCATAATTTCTTATAAACCTCAGAACTGCTCACCTTGATCTTAATTCATTTCATTCAAATCAGTTCAAGATTCTGAAAGGCTTTTTGCGTAGTTGTAGTCAAAGCTGGATCCAGTGATTCTGTGATTCAAATACCGTGAATCTCCAATGGACTGAGTCAGAAGGAAATCTTCATTTCCTGTTTCATAGCACGTGATAAACCACAGAAATCCTTTATATAGATCTGCTGTGTCTTAATTTCAGTGTTTATCCTTTGCTTGTTTCTCTCAAGTTCCCCATTTTTAAACTTTGACCAGGATTGGGAACTTTGTTATTTTCTTATTGGTTGGTTGGGTTGTTTTTTTTCCAGTGCAATAAATCCTTGTCCCTGTAATCATTGATTACACAGAAGTGGATTCACCTTCCTACAAACAAATAGCTGGGAACCCAAACTATTGTGTGATTCTCTTTCCACACTCGGGAATCTTTGACCTAGTGCTTGTTTGTTGTAAGGTTTATTGAGGAAGGAGGGGGAGGGCAGGTACTGGTTGCAGACAAAGTTGCAGTTGCAGCACTCCCGAAGCAGAATGGAAACACAGGATTCCTACGTAATCACTGCTCCGGTGTTGTCTACACGGTCTCAACAACACTCTCGACTTTGTGGAGGGAAGCTGGAAAACCAGCAATGAAGAAATCTCATTCTCCCTGCTTCACTTGTTGTGTATGTGCAGAGTCCAAGGTGCTTTAGCCACTTAGGAAAAGTACTAAAGGATTTTACTGGAAAAATACTTCCCTTTGAATTTAAACTTTCAGTAGTATTTCCAGTGGGAACTGTCTTCCGTGAACCTCTGATTCCAAGACACCACTGTAAGAAAAGAAGGGAATTTTGCCCTTCAGAGCCACAGGAATCAAGGCTGTATTTCAGAGTAAGCCTGTTAATATTTTGTATTGTTTTCATCATTGTTCACATTTAAGGAAGATACTCTACTGCTGATGCTAATTTTCCTTTCACTCTGTTTTCATGAACCGTAACTTTTTTGCAGGAGTGGTTTTCTGGGGTTTTTGGAGTTTTTTAAAATTTGTTTATGCTTACCTGTTGGGTTATATTACTAATTTGTACGTGTTTCCTTCTTTGGGCCTCTCAGTGATATCTGCTTTGTAAAATCTCATCCAGCTATTCAATATTTTCCTGAGGGAGTACTGGCAGCCTTTCATCTGAGGCTGAAACTGATAAGATTGGTCAAAGATACCCAGGGAAAACTTGGCAACTGCTCCTGTTTGCTCTGGCATTGATCCATATATTGCTTAGGCTTTATTCCATATTTATCCATATTTATCTTAGTCTTGCTCAATCCTGTTGCACACCTTTCCTTGTTGGAGCACTGCTGGGTCCACAAACAACTGAAACATTCACAGCTCTCTTTTTAAATTGCATTTTGACTTGCAGGGGTCCTGAACTAGGAGCCCAGTGATGTCTAAGGTCCAAAAATCAAATTATGATCTTCAAAATCAGGTCTTTCATCTACCCAATAAATCACTTTCAAAGACTGCTTAAGGTAATTTTTAAAAGGTTTTTTTAAAGTAGTAGAAATGTGCCTATGAATAACTGATACTGTTGTGACTCCTGCTTTATTTCTTCATTCTCCCACAGAATTTTTGGGAATTGCTTCTTTTACTCCCATGGGTCAGGAATTGTACTTTGTGGTGTTAACCTCTAAACATAATTGCACTTTTTCCAAGGCAGGAAAAATGGTGTAATAGCAAATCTCTGCCTTGTTCTGGCTGACTGTGGAGGGTTAAAGGTTTTTATATAATTCAGCCAGTCATTGCATAAGTAGTACAAAGTCCCTTTGTTACATCATCAGAGGCTTTTTTGTATCTTTTTACCTTTTGAGATTTCTATTTATTAACCTTGAATTACTGTAAAAAGTGGTGGTAACTACTGCTATTCAGATGAATGTTGTTGTTCCCACAGTCCCCTTTCCAAAAGCTGGTCTTTTATTTCAGGGTCTGAGTATGTACTCACCGTAGTACTCACTTGAGAAAAAGAACAGGCTTTCTTACTAATTAATGGAAAGATATTGTCTCCTCTCAAAGGTGATTCAAAGTACCTGGACCAGCCTCTTTCTCTGACTCACCTTCTGCCCAGCACAGCCAAAATCTGATCTAATCCTGGCTTAGCTGCAAAAGCAACTTTTGGATTTGACCAAATGTCTGTAGGTGATTTATTTTACTTTTGGTTTACCTTTCTGTAGTATAATCTTAGTCCTGTGTAGGTGGGGAATGCACATGGAGTGTACACATGTCTCAGTCCAACGCAAAGTACAAAAAAACCCCAAAAACCAGATAAATTTTGAAGAGAGCAGTGGGCTTGAGCTGGTTTCAACCCATGTATTTCTTGGCCTTGTGATGATAAGGATGCTCTAGAGAACAGTAATGAAAACACATTTATGTTTTTATTCACTGCATGTTGCATTTGCTACAGTCTAAGTGTGGTTTAAGCACATTGCTGGAACACCATGTTAATCCAAAATCCTTTGCAGTTTCAAGTTCAAGTAAGCAAACACTGTATCAAGCATTAAACTCTCCACATGAGGAAAACCAAAAAAAAACCATAGTCAGAGGACTCTGACATGAGGTTAAGTGTGTGCAGCTGCACCAGTCCATGATCTGACTTGAGCCCATGCCCAGACTCAGAAATGCTCAGACTCAGTCAGCAAAGGGCTCCTCCCTCTTCTAACAATTTCACCTTCTGCTTGCCCTGCCTACTCTACATACCCAAACCAGAACCCCAGGAAAAACCAGAAGAAAAATTCAGGCAGCTTCATGCCTGCTGGAATTGTATCCCTCAGTCCTTACTCACTTTCTCCTGCCAGAGAGTCCCTTGTGGTCCCTGCCCCTCAGCTTGCTGGGAATGCAGTCGTGCCAGGCTGTGAATGGTAGCACCGAGCCTTGTCCTTTATTTGTGCAGGTAGGCATCGAGCCAGAGCTCTCCCCAGTTCTTCAGGGAGCTGGGAGAGAGAAGAAAGAGAGGACACATCACAGGGCTGCTCAGGGGAGTGTTGCTGGGGACAAGGGAATGGGGTTTTCTCCATGCTCATTTCCCAGAATCCCAGAATAAGCTGAGTTGGGAGAGACCCACAAGGATTGAGTCCAGCTCAGCCCTGCACAGCACCATCCCCAAGAGTCACCATGTGTCCAAGAGGGTAAAAGGAGAGCAAGACATCTCTTGCTCTTGAGATTCCAGTTTCTCCTGCATTTTGGAGGGGGGAGGGGGAGTATTTTGACTCACTGCACGATGTCTGCGAAGGCCGTGAGCAGAGGCTTGCACTGGTACTCAAGGCCGTGCTTGGCACACAGGGACTTCACCAGAGGGGCCACCTTCCAGTAGTTGTGCCGTGGCATTGTAGGGCAAAGGCTGTGAACAGGAGACAGGCAAGCTTTGTAAGAAATCCTTGTCATTAATACTTCCCAGGAATCACCCAGCTCACAATGAGAAGGGTCTGGAGCTGTTCCCAGCTCTTCTTTCCCCCTGCGGTGCTTTTAGCACAAGGAACTCGTAGGAATTCCCTGCTTTCCCCCTCTGTTCTTTTCCACAGTTTGTCTCCAAATTAAATGATGCTTATGGAAGAAACTACTTTCTCCTCCCTCCCTTTTTTTCCCAGAAGAAGCCATCTCCATGGCACAGAGAAAGAGATGAGCTCATCCTTGCATATCTCACTCCACAGAGTAACAGCATAAATAATCAGCAGAGGTGGCTTTAAACTCCTGTGGCAGACTAAAACCAGGTGCTTTAACCAGGACATTTCCACTGATCCTTAAAACCTACTATTTGGGATTGATCCTCTTGCTGTCCTTGCATGGATCCCTACCCATGTTCCATTTTCTCTCATCATCCTGCAGATCCAGTGATAGTTTTGAATTACATGATTCTCTTTAAGGGTTTCAATTTTTAAAGACAAACTCATCTGTGCCCCACAACTATTTGTAGAATTCAGAGCAAAAAAAGAATAGGGAAGGAAAAAAAAAAAAAAAAGAGAGAAGGAAGAATATTTTAAGAGGAGGGGAAACAAAATTCACTCTTGAGGTGAGTACTCACTGATGCTCAATCTGGAAGTTGAGGTGCCCAGTGAACCAGTCATTGAACAGCGACTGCTCCACATTGCAGGTTGCCTGGAGCTAAAGGAGGGGAGAGGAAAGCACAGTCAGAGACAGATCCAAGCATGTTTAGGAACCAGAGCTGGACCTGGATTTGATTTTGGATTGCCCATGAGTGTGTCACTGCTGTCCTTCTTTACCTTTTCCATGACTGAATCCATCACCCTGTTAACCTTCACTTCCCAGCCCCCAACAGATTTCACCCTTAACGCAACACGAGACTTCCTTATGGTTAAAATTTGTACCTGTATGGCCACAATTCTTAAGAGTGGAAAAATGTTTTACCTGAGTAGACATCCAGTCCAAATTCTTGTCATAGTCGATATCCATTGGGATATGGTTCATCTGTGAGACCCAGACAAACCAGCTGCTCTCCAGCATCCTGTGCAATGAGATGAGACAATTCAGTACTGGGTGAGCAGGTCAGGGAAGAGCCATTGAAATAACAGCAGAGCCAGACTAAGAGACATGGCTGAACACTAGCCTTGCTAAGCCAGCACCTGGAAGGACTTCCAAACCCTGGAAGTTTCGCACTTCCTTATGAAACTCACGATTATTTCATGTGTTTTGTTATAACACTGACTGGTGCTCAGCTTGTTGTATCTGTAGCCAAGGCCCAAACTGGTAAGAATCAGTGAAGTGATCCAAATGGAGAATGTGCTGTCCATTCAAGCCATCGATGCTGGATAATGCCTGGCCATTTGCAAGCCTAGGCTAAGCTGTTTTGGTTAAATGTTCTCTTTAGGTAGCAGCAGATCCAGCACCCAAAGCACTGAATGTTATATAAGGTAGATACTTTGCAATTTGGTCAGCACTCAGTGAAATCTCTTTGCTGCCACAGCCAATGGGGCAACATAAAACTTGTACTGGCAATTGAACAAAAGAATTTATGAATTAAAAAGCAGGCAAAAAATGAGGTGGTAAAGGAGAATGTGGAAATATAAATGTAGAGAAAGGCAGGCAGGTACAGAGGGAAAGAATGCAGGGAGGAAAGGCTGGACAACCTTCTAAAGAGACATCACCTGAATATAAAATAATATGCCAGGAGACTCTTTGTTTCTAATAATGATCCGTAAGTATAAAAGAATCGGATGTAGAAGGTCAGCATCCAGGCCAGGTCCTACCAAAACCAGAGATAACAAGAAAAGCAGGTCATTATAAACTACATTTGCTTAAGTTGCTTTTTAAGTTTCATAGTATAGGTATAAGAGAACAATCTACATTCAGCTTTGACAGTTTCTTTCCTGAATGGAATCATCTAGAGCAATCCAACACAAGCCAATGATACTTTCTCACAGCTTGCTGTGAGAGGTGAATCCGAGCATTGCTGCCCAGCAAGGAGGTGGCTCCATGCTCAGAAGGAAGGTTGAAAGTCCCTTTTGGTCACACAAATAGCAGAACTTACCACCCAGTACTTCTTTGTGTAGGCAATGTAGAACGTGTGGCAGTGGAAGTAGGTGGGGAACAGGAGCGGAGGAAGAGCTGGAAAGAAAAATTCATCATCACTGGTGACATCACGGACTGAGTGACAACATCAGCCTGGAAGGGAAGGGTCCTGAACTGCTGCTCCGTGTGGAGAATATTCCAGGTTAGGATGTTGTATTAGTGCCTTCAAACCTTTCTAGGGCTGTCCATTAAGCTGAGAGTTCTTACAAACCTCAGATTTCATTTTAGGCTCTTGACTGAGGAACAGCCTCAAATGATTATTTTGAGAAGTGGCTTCCACAGCCCAAAGCCTATCTGGCTCCTTATTCCTCTGTTCAAAGCAGGACATCAACAGGAATGAGTATGAAATCCCTTTTCTATCAGCGATTTGGGGTTGAAGAACTCAAACTCAACCCTCCAAAAGGACATCTCTCTTGCACTTTAAACAACCCCAAGAAACCAAATCAAACCAAGAAAACCCCAAACCCTCAGACTTTGATACCACTGAAAGATGTGGTATGACATCATAACCAGAGCCACTGTGGAGGATGTGGGAGATCTGGAATAGGATGGGTCAGGTCTTCAACTCTTCCAAAAAATCTGGTTGTTATTATTATGGCTTTTTATTGTGTTCTTTGACTCAGGCACCTTTGTTTTTCTCAAGTTCTACGAGTCAAAAGCAGAATCTCCAAGCCCCTTTAGCACCTCTGAGGGAAAGGCAGGAAAATGGAGATACTCACTGATGAAGAAGTATTTGTGTTGGTGGTTGTAGGGCATGTATTTTTTCTTTTTGATCCCAAGCTGTGAAAAAAAAAAACAGAAAAAAAAAAAAGAGTGGAGACTAAGCAATTTGCACAGGTAACTTGCTCTTTTCCATTTATTTTCCTGAGGGGCTCTTGTTGCACGCTTCCCACAACCCTCATTCCTTGTGTCATGAATCATTTTGTGAAGAATTAGATATATCAAGGCTAAGTTATATTAGTGGTCAGAAATACGTATTTTCTCCCATTTTTTTCTTCTTATTTCTTCTCTGATTCTCTCAACTTGAACGGCAGTTCCACAATGGCATGGAGAAAAATATTTTACTGCTGTAGCTGCTGTGATGGGTCTCAAGAACTGATGGGATCTACAGCAAAAGGGGTTCAGCACTTTTATGTTGTCACTCCTGGAAGTGTCCAAGCAGGACAAACTGGGAATATCCTACATGCTCCAACAAATTCTGCCCAACTGGAGCTCCAGGAACAGCCCTGGGTTATTCAGTCCTGCTGTTCCTGTCACAGCAAACTCTCCCAGAAGACATGGACACACCAAAGCCACCCCTCTGACTGAGCCTCAGACATTAATAATAAAACAATAATTCCAGGCCGAGTGCAGCCATGCCTTACACTGACGTTTACAAGTTATCTAATGATCATTAATTACTGAGTTGTTCTAGGTCATTAGATTTCTCCAGCCATTAATGTGCTGGTGGATTTTCCACTCTATATACAATGCCCTTACATCATGTCTAATCTATTTACATCAACGTGTCAGCTGTTCAATATTCAATTCTTAAAGGGACTTAACTGAACTGTGGAGAAATAAATCTCTTCACAGAAAATGCCATCACACCTTAGTTTTAGACTTTCCACACCCACACACTGACCTCCACGGAGAATTTCTTCCCCAAAGTGAAGAGGAAAGGGTGCATATCAATGTCAGGGTCCTTGTGGAAGCAGTTGGGTTTGGCGTGGTGCTGGGAGTGCAGGAGAGTCCACCACTTGGCCGAAGCCCCCTGTTCAAGGGAAGAACAAAGCACAAAAAGCACTTTCAGAGCTAGAATCCCCTCAGTTCCTGACCCTAATCCTTCCCACTGTGCTACACATGCTCCAGAGAGTCTTCAGAACACACATTTTTACAGGAAAACCCTCCAAAGTTTTCAGGGACTCACAATCAAATGGCACATCACAAACTTGTGCAGCAAGTGGTTCCACTTGGTCTTCCTGAATACTGAGAGGTGTCCTAAATCATGTTGTAACCAGGAAGCCTGGACCTGGAAGAGGAGAAAGAAAACTTTGGGAGGGGAGAAAAACCAGGAGTTGAGGCCAGGATGGTGCCACATTCATCCTTTGCTCTGAAATATCAAGATTTGATTCTCAGACACTGCTCCAAAGTCACCAGCAGAAAGGGATTGTGAAATCCTGACACTCTCAAGGCTTCCCCCAGAATATATCTTGCTGAAAACAATCCCAAACTAAGTTTAGTGTGAGCTCCCCACGTGCAGAATTTCTTCTTGGTAGTCAGATAGCGGCTGTGTTTTTATGGCAAAGTGAAACTGTGCCAAGTGAGGAAACAAAGGACAAGGAACTGCTTGTGTGTGTGTGTGTGTGTGTGTGTGTGTGTGTGTGTAGGATGCAAGTCCATGTCATGGAATTCATTGCTCACCTGGGAAATGGTCAGTACCAGCAGGGAGAAAACGAAGGGCAGTAAGGATGTCCCAAAGTAGAAGAGGATGAGCCAAGCAGCTATATCCAAGAGCAGGATGTGAGCCAGGAGCAGGAAGAAGAAGAGTTGGTTTGGCTCCAGGAGTCCCATTCTCTCCACTGTGGCATGCAATTCCCGGAAGTCTTTCACCAGCGTTTCCTGGGGGAAGCACCAGGGTTACAATTCTCTGGTTTAAGAGGGCACCACTGCAGCCTCATAACCCAAAAACCATTTTAATGGCGGGGAGAAAGAGCAAAGGATCTGGCTAAAAGGGCAAGAGCTGGGTTTAATAAACATCATCATTGCTCTGCTACAGCTTTTTGCTGAGGAGCCAGAAGCAGCCATCACAATGTCTGCATCCCAATCCCTAAAACAAATCCTCGGTGCTTCTTCCATCAAACCCTTGGCAGGCAGCAGAGGGCTCAGCTGGAAGTTGTGTCTAGTGGAAGTTGTACTTTGTGTGCATGAACTTCCCATGCCACCTTGTGGTAGGTCTTTGGATGAAATGATTCCTTATATTTGTCTTCACTTTTCCCTTCCCAGGATTAACAGGGGAGGGTTAAATGCACCTACAGCTGAAGGAGAATATTTATTCTCCAAGACTATTCCTTTTCCTTTTGGTTAGCCCTTCCTCAAAGCAAGAGAAAGAAGCAGTGATAACTCTGCTATTTTGTTGCTGTGATAATAAAAATTCGTCCTCAGGAATCTCATTCTCAACGACATAATGTGGATTTAGGCTCATATTCATGCATTGTTTCTAAGCAGGAGCACAAAAAAATGTGAGGAAGCTGGATCCCCTTGCTCCAAGAGCTGTGCTGATAGAGAAGAACAAGGTGTAATCTCAGAATATTTCCCTTTAATCTCCTTTGATCTGATTTGTGAGGACAGACTTACATTTTTAGTGGGCTCAACGCTGGGTTGGTCTGGTGCCAGCTCCCCGATCTGCAGTGGCTTCAAGTACGTGCTCACCAGCACCTTGTTGACATGGAATGCCACAAAGGCATCCTGCAAAGGCACAGGAGTAAAGGAAAACATATCCAAATTTTGTTTAAAACATTTTTTTTTTGAAAAAAATTTAAAATTACCCTTTAAATCACTCCATTCCTGGAAGTGTCCAAGGCCAGGCTGAAGCAACCTGGTCTAGTGGAAGGTGTCCTTTGTGAGAGAACACCACAACAAAAAGCAGCACCAAAAGGACTCCCACAGTTTCATGCAGTGTCACCCTTACTAAAATGGTGGCATTAATCATACTTGTTTTTTTCATTCTTCAGGTTTCTTTGCTCACTGAGAGCCTTCTGTGCTTCTCATCCTCTCCTGAGTTGCTACCTTTCATGGGTCTATGCTTTTGGTTAAAAACCTTCCAGTTCAATTAAGACAATTTCTTAATTTTTCGTAATATACATCCAAAAGACTAAGCAATGGACGTAATGCAAGATGGACAGACACAAAAGTGGCTCAAGGCCTGCAGGGCTTAATGATGGAACCAACCTACAGGGAGCGGCTCAGATCCCAGAAACAAAATACCTGGTTCATCCATTGTCTGGGATTTTCCAGCCTGCTAAAATGAAAGAAATCTGGCAGTAGTAACTCGAGAAATGAGTGATGGAAATTACAGAATGCCAAGTTCAATTAATACACAATTTGAAATTTAAACTTGATAGACTGAAAATTATTTTGATTTCCACGATCCTCAAATATCCCTTACATATGGAAAAACTTACTGCAGCTCCCAGTAACTGCACAAGCAAGACCAGGAGATAAGAGGAATCCTGCAGACTTAAGAATCACAGAATGGTTTGGGTTGGAAGGAACTTTTAAAGCTCATTTTGTCCAACCCCCCTGAAACCAGCGGAGACATCTTCAACTACATCAGGTTGCTCCATCCAACCTGGCCTTGAGTGTGTCCAGGGATGGGGCATCTCTAGGTGACCTGTGCCAGCGTTTCACCACCCTCATCACCTAAACTTTCTTCTTTATATCCAATTTAAATCGACCTGAGTTTAAAGCTATTCTTTATCACTTTATCCTGTCTCTCCAGGCCCTTGTCCAAAGTCCCTCTCCAGCTCTCCTGGGGACCTTTAGGTACTGGAAGGAGGTCTGGGGTCCTCCTGGAGGCTTCTCTCCCCTGGGCTGAACACTCCCAGCTAGCAGAGGTGCTCCTGCCCTCTGAGCATCTCCATGTGCTCCTCTGGCCTGGCTCCAGCTGTTGCTCTGATTTAGCTGGAGCAACCGTTCCGATCCCGTTCCCGCCGGCAGCATCTCCTCATTTGCCCTTTTCCATGCCATGGGGATGGCGAGGCTCGCACGGAGCGGTGACACTTCGCTCCCTCGACCCCGTCCCATACCCCGATTCCCACCGAGGTCGCTCCCAAGTCCCCTCCTCCGGCGCATCCCGGCTCCCGCATTCCCGCTCCGCTCACCGTGGCGTCCTGCCCGGCGTGGCTGACGAGGAGCCGGGCCCCCCCCGGGTGTCTCCGGCAGAAGTGGCTGATGTCGTACACCTTCCTGTGGATCACCAGCCAGCGCTCCTGCGGCGCCGGCCCCCGCCCGCTCCGCTGCCCGATCTCCTCCCAGGTGAAGCGCCGCATCCCCGCCGCAGGGGCCCTGTCCTTGTCCCCATCCCTGTCCCCATCCCCCCCCTCCCCGCCACCTCCCGGCGGTGCCATCCTGCCCTCCTCCCTCCCGTTGCTCCAGCCCCGCATCCCGCTCCGCCGTGGCATTTAAGGGAGGGCCCGCCCTGGCTCCGGTCCCCGCCTCCTCCACCAGCTCCAGCTCCTCGGGGTTTGGTTTTCCCCCCCAAAAAATTGCCCCTTTGCTGCCCCGGTTCTGCATCCCCCGGACCCAAAGCCCCGCAGTACCCGCAGGTGTGGGGTTCCTGACTGCTTAGGGGGGTTCTCAGCAAGTTCATCCCGTTCCCAAGACAGGCTCAGACAGGGAAAACTTCCCTTAAAACACTCCTCTGATTAACCAGAAAAAAATAGTATCACTCTGCACCTTCGCTTTTGAAGTCCACGAACCCCCTGGATGAAACATGAATTAAGCACATGCTTATGCCCTGCTGAAAACAACCCGACAACTGAACCACACCAATCTCCAGAAAACTCTGTATTGTATCTAGCACCTGATGAAACCCCATATTTCTTTATGTCCAGTTTTCCAGCACTCACAACGAGCAGGGAGCTCCCACAGAGCCCGTGGCAGGAATTATCCTCAAAGCTCTGCCCTGGGCGCTTCTGTTACCACCTGGGATAAACCCGGGATGGCACACATGGAATGTTGTCCCATGTTCTAATGGCAGGTTGTGAAACTGCTCTTTCTTTCCCTCCCACTGACCCCTTCGTGTCTGTAAAATTATTAATTAGACTTGAGGGCTCCAGGAAATGAGCATTAATTGCAGAACAACACTTGGTGCCACTTTTCCTTTCCCTCTGAACAGTCACAGCATCCACACAATTTTCTCTTGTCAAAACAGACCCAATCTTGAAAATTTAAAACCGAAATTGACTGAATGATTTCTTAATCCTGTAGAAAACCACCTGTTAAAATCTACATCCACAACAACCCAGATGGAGGAGGCCACAATTAGGACAGGGTTTTCAAAGTACATGAATTAATTTATCTGAGTTACTGTCTTTTGATGATTAATTTGAATTAATTGCTTTACATTTATAACCTCTCTCACACATCTACTTGCCTTTTTTTTCTCAGTGCTTGTTTGCTCTTGAGCCTGCTTGTGCTGATAAATCTCACATTTGGTAATGATTCTGCAGTCTAAATTTCCAAAAGGAATGCTGATGAAAAGAAGAAATCTCATCTAGTTATCTCAAGTTGTTTACACAATACTTCTGGCTCTTCTCCTTTATAGGAAGGTGTGAAAATCCTAAAGCTGATTTCTCAGCCCAGCTCCCAGAGACAGCCAGTGCAAGAAGGTGCCTTAAAAGGAAGTTTAATAATTGTTATGATCAATCAGTTTCTTTGCTTCTCCCCTGTCACAGTAGGCACCTTTTCCTCCTGAATCCTGGGCTTTGCCACCCCTTTAGGCTCACATTTGGTGCTTTTTGCAGAATGTGTTTTTGTAACATTTGAGATAAGCCACCTCCACGACACTGGCACACACCTTCAGGAGTGCAGCACAACTCCTTCCTTTTAGCTTCCCCTCCTACCCTGAACACTCAATATTCAATATTCAGCAGAGAAGGAGGAAGAATCCAGCCCCTCCTTGTCCTGTGCTCATGGCTCCTTAGCTGCTTTATGGAATTAAGGTGGGAAAAGACCTCCAAGATCATTGAGCCCAGCCTTTCTCTGACCCTAAAATCCTGCACAAGGTTAAATACTTACTCCCACTGGCTCAGTAAGGCAAACAGGGGAAACTTCCTCCCCAGAGGGTTTTTAGTGTATGGGGTACACAAAATAACCCCAAATACCACAACTTCAGTGCACAA
This sequence comes from Corvus brachyrhynchos, assembly GCF_000691975.1. Classification (NCBI taxonomy): domain Eukaryota; kingdom Metazoa; phylum Chordata; class Aves; order Passeriformes; family Corvidae; genus Corvus; species Corvus brachyrhynchos. Next base: position 206,988 of record NW_008237903.1, on the reverse strand, counting down.
TGCCTGTACCTAAAGGGGCTCCAAGAGAGCTGGAGGTGGACTTTGGACAAGGGCCTGGAGTGCCAGAACACGGGGGAATGGTTTCAAACTGAGAGAAGGCAGGGTTAGATGGGATATTGGAAAGAAATTCTCCCCTGTGACCATGAGGAGGGCCTGGCACAGGTTGCCCAGAGAAGCTGTGGCTGCCCCATCCCTGGAGGCGTTCCAGGCCAGGCAGGTCAAGGCTTGAACCTGGGGATTTTAGGAGACAAGCAAGAGCTTAGCTGGAGCTTTAGATTTTTTGAAAACTGCCCTCGAGCACCCAAAATGGTAGCGAGGTTTTAAGACCTTACATGGATTTATGTCAAGCCCTTGGATAACTGAAACTTTAATAACCTCAGGATAAGCCATGTAACCTGCAGGGAGAAGGAGCTGCCTGTCACATGCAGGACACTCATGACATTATCACTGTAGACACTGCTGTGATAGAAATGCTGGTAACAGCACCCCGTTCCATTGTAGCAGCAGGGCCTTACAATGGGACAATCCATTTGGGAACAAACCCTTCATTAATCTGCACCACATCATCAAGGTTGCAGCTCCTCAATTTTTTTACCCACATTAAGCAGCACTGATTGGTTTTGCAACCTGTCTTTTCACAATCAAGATGTCAGTTGCCAAAAAGATAAGCATCAAATTACGACTTGATAGCTACCTGATAACCATTGTTCCTTCACACATCCCACGTTTTTATGCTCCTGTTACCCAGTCTTCCTCTCCTTGCAGTGTACCAAAGCTGCATCATGGTCCTTTCTGGAGCTTTTGTCTTAAAACATATGTCATCAAGCCTAAAAAAAAAAAAAAAATTGGGGCATTGGGGCAAAGCTAAATGGATTTTTTGTGCAGATTAAAATCTGATTTTTTTCCAATTGGAGCTGTTGCATTTCCTAAGTGATTAATACATTTGCTGGCTACCAAAGGAACTCCATTAGTTCCCTTTCTGCATGTCATGAACGTGGCAGATTCTGGAGAGAAACATTAATTAGGTGATTGACACCAAAGACATGAGGAGGCCAAGCACCTTCATAAAAGTACAAGCAGGAATTTCCTCTCTCCTAGAGGCAGGAGAGAATAGAACAGAATGGAATACAATACAACATTTGAGTTGTTTGCAAGGGACTCTCATTTAGTCACTTAGATCATTTAGATCATTACAAATATCATGCCTGACCACTTCAGGGCTTACCAAAAATTAAAGCTTCTATCATTGTTCAAATGCTTCTTTAACACTACCAGGGCTTGGAGCATCATCCACCTCTTGAGGAAAAAGGAAAAAAATAAAAGGAGCACTAATTAAGCTGAGTAACCCAGAGCAAAACATAAATAAAAATACGAGCAAACAAACCAAATTATTCATAATAAATAAACAAAAGAAATTATCCATAAAAATGTAATTTATAGAAGAATGAAAGTCATATCCACAAGTTATTATTTGCAGCCTGTAACCCCTGTTCCTTCTTTTTCTTTTCTTATTCTTTTGTGTGGTACAACTCCTTAGAGGAATGTTCTCTATTCATTCCTCATTCCTAGCTGGATCTGTGCTAGTCCTTGGAGTTTGCAGCATCAAACTGGAACCAATGCCATGGCAGGGACTTTTGAGGGTCCTGATGTCCTACTGAGGACTTCAGATGTGTTCAGCCAAACTGGTGCTGTGGGTAAGACATTGTGCTTTCCATGGAAATTCCTCACTGCCTTTTGTTCGTGGTCCTGAAGGCTGGTGTAGAAAAGGTGCAGGCAGGTAAGGATTTGTTAAATTGTGTTTTACTGGAGCAGCTGGTAACAGCCCAGAGCTGCTGCTAACCCTACTTTTTGGGCATGGCAACCCATTCTCTGGGTGTGCTCCCTGGGTTTGAAGAAGCAGAACTGAATCCTCGCAGATTTCATGTGATGTAATGAGATCTTTCACAACAGCAGGTCTTATCTGCTGCCCCGCAAGAAGCTCCAGCCTGCAACTCAGGGCTTGCAGCACAGACTTGCTGAATGGAAAGTGATAGAAACTCTCTCCTGTCACACACCACGTCACACCCTGGTAGAGAAGATTACGCCCTTTGGTGATAACTGCACCCACAGGGCCCTTTATCCCCTTGAAGAAATTATAAAAACGTGTGGAAGCAATCTCCCACCAGCTCTCCCTCACTTTTAACCGCTTAAATTCTGAGGAAAGCCCTGCATTATTGCTCTTTTCTTCATCCCAACTTGCTTTTCCAAGCACCAGGTGACCATACTTCTACCCAAATCAAACCAGAAGTTTCCAGTCCCAAATTCAGGGCTGAGGAGGTACCAAATAGGTGACTCTGCATGTCTGAACAAGGCAGGCCAGGATGTCAACACAGAGCAAAAGCTGCTATGGGAACTCAAAACATATTTGAGAGTATGAGCCAAGCTATGGCAAAAAAAACAGGGAAGAGAAGAACCTGATCAAAAATTACAAAGAGTATGGCTGGGGAATGTTAACATGGGATAACTTCTAGGGCTGTTAGTGGGATAAATGGGAAATAAGCTGAGGAAAATACTGGGTAATGGAGTTATGGAGGTGGCACATGCCAAAGTTGCAGCATAATAGAAGGGATTTTGTAACCTCTGTGGGGAAGTGATTTCTCTCATCAGCCTTGTTTCTCACACCTCAGACTTCACCATGACAGCAATTACCTACAAGAGAGGCCAGAAAGGGGAGACAGAATAAAGAATGACAGACCAGCTCTACATAAAAATTACACATAAAATCAAGTGTATGATCACTCCCTCCCACAGGAGGCATTGCTCCCTTGTTAGAGCAAGGGACAATAAATACAGCAACTGAAAGATTTATCAGTCCACATGACTTTACCCTCGCCTTATCTTAATTTAGAAAGCAGCTGTCCTACCAACAGCAGAAATCAGGGAAAGTATTTCAACTGCACTCTTTCAAACAGAATATTTCAGACTTGGTCCTGCAAAGTGAAAGCAGTGTCGAGGTTATGGCCAGTTCTATCCATTATTTCAATGATGTCCAAATCTGCCAGTCCCTCTCCTCCTGCAAACACAGACACTTTATTTTAGAGTAAGGGTCAGAGGGAGCCGAAAATCCCTCGGAAATCCTTGGCTCTTCCAAATAATCTTCTATCACAGCACTGCTAAACTGACCTCTCATCATCCAGTACCTGGAATAGCTGATTTCCACTTGACATTGCCAATCTGTGGGGGAGAGAGGGATTAATGTTGCATAATTCCTAATTGCTTAGTCCTGTATATGAGAACCATAATTACTTCCTTTCCTAATCTGCAGAGGGTGACGTCCTGATGAAGAGAGTGTTTGGAAAAGGCCAAAAGGACAGCCCAGCAACTCTAAATACATTGGAATTACGAAGGAAAAAGAAACAAAATCAATCTAAAATTATAAAGTAAAGGATTAGGAAAGGAAAGGAACAAACCCCATCCACAATTAGCTGGTATAGAAGGTGAGACATGGTTCTCAGTCATGGTGGGAAGTCAGCAGAGAGCTTTCATAAGGGTGGTGATAATGTTGGCATCACACTACTGGCAAGGATGGGGAAATGCAGGAAAAAAAGCTGGAACCATTTTGGTTGGAAAAGACCTTTACAGCCATGTTCCTAAAGCAAACATGGAGAGAAACTTATGATAGTGTCCACAGTAAAAGATTTTCTCCTGGAAAGGAAGGCAGAGAGGGGCACTCCTGATGTTTGTGCTACTGCATTCCCTCCTTTTGTTATAAAAGAGAGGAATCGTGAATTTCAAGAGCTGAAGAAGCACAAGGAGATGAAGAAGAGCAAGGAGCCAGCAAGGATTTGCTGTACATTACAAGCTGTGCTCACACTCTACACAGACTCACAGATCCCATCTATAGGAAGATTTGTCTGCTTTAGTGTTTTGGGGAAAACTCCAAACTCATTCCAACTCCTCAGTAAAGATCCACCCAGCCTTCCCACCTGAGGTGTGTCAGCAGGTACAGGCAGGTCCCATCGGCCATCAGGATGAAAACACATTGCACAAGCCTCCAAATTACCTTGCTGAGAAGCCTCTTCTGTAACATTTGGGCACCACGTGTGTGTCTTTCACTGCTCCTCCTGAGAAGCACTTCCTTTGCAGTTCTTTGCACTAACAGGCTCATACAAAAACCAGCTGGAGATCACGTAATTCTGCAAAATTAAAACAAACAAATATAAATTGCAGTGACTTTTATACTGCAAACATCACCTGGAAATTTGGTTGGTCTTTTCACACTTGTTTCTTTCTTTTCCCCCTCTTTGCTGTTTGCAGGAAGTGTTCCAGGCCAGGCTGGAGCAACCTGCTCTAAATAGAAGGTACTCTGTCCATGGAACTGGATGAGCTTTAAGGTCCCTTCCAACCCAAACCATTCCATGACTCCATGAAGCAGATGATGTCCTTTAACAATCTCACCCCCTTTTATCACCTACACGTTTAAGGATTACGCTGTGTGGTGATACAGATACAGAAAGTGCTTCATTGCCTCTCTCTGTCTCCAAACAGGATAATGTGAGCATCAAAATATTTCAAATACAGTAAATTAATTTAGTCACTTAGCTTTAGCTGTCTTAAAATGCATAACGTAAATGATTTATGTGCTCTTGCTCTAGAGTCATGTAAGGAAATGGACAGCATAAATTACATCCAGAGATAATTATCTTGCTCCATTGACAAGAAAACCCAGGCTGCATCTTGGACAAGATGCATCTGATTTAATAAGTCCTTCAGTGCTAGTGTTGGCAAGGTTCTTTTTCAAAAAAGTCATTGCTGGAGGCAGCACAAGTTTTAGATTTAAAGAAAAATGGAGTACTTGAGATCTAATCAGCTTTTCTTTGTATTCTATCCCTTTGCTGTGGACAGTGACCAGCTTAGCTCATCTTCCCTTTCATAAGTGAAATAATGGAGCTCTTTAAGGAACCCTGCTTTCAGAAAAACTCTGCAGAAGCAGTTGAAATAGAAAAATTAAAGAATTAAAAGAACCCTTTGCAGAATTCCACTCCCACAATTAGCATTTACAACTTCCTCACCTTTAAGAACAAGTCTAAATTATTCTCCTTTATTCTCCCCAGGGGAGACAGAACATTAAAACCCCAGTCAAGTAATTCAGCCAGTCTCAAGCGAGAACTGGTGTTTTCCACACTTAGAAAAACTTGCCAAATCCCAGACACCCACTCACTCCATGAGAAAAATTTCCTCACTTTTACTGGAGGGAAACGAGGGGGAGCGGAGCTGAGGGATATAATTAATCCTGTCACTCAGGAGCCACTATCAAGATCAAAAGGGAGGAACTGTATTTTGTAGCTGGACCAGTTCCTTGCTCAACCTCTGCCTAGCACCAGCTGGGTTACCTAATTGCCTTGTTTCACCTGGGGTGGTTGGATCCACATTTCAGCACAACCCACCCTTTCTTTTGGGGTCTTCTTCCTCCTGCATCCCCGTGAAGGGCAAAGAAGCAGAAATGGGAAGTTAATGCTACCTAAACCACACAATTCTTGCTTGTCAAACAGAATTTATCCAAAACAATCTATAAACCGTCTGATTTATCTGTATTTTGGCTTGCAGTTGCATTTGGAAACGTACATTTGCATAAGGGACTGTAGTGGGTTCAATTTGTAAACCGAGTGGAAACACCAATTAAGTGTAGTGGTTTGGTTCAAAATATCCATTACTTACTTATTTTCCTTCTATGAGATACGAATTAGGAGAAAGCAAAGCAGGCACAAACCTTAAACAGCTGCAGTACAAAGAAAAAGTTTTATTACTTAATAGAATTAAAAGAGAAATAACAAGAAATTAAAGCAACACCCTTCCCAGCCACTTGCCTCTTTTTTCCCAACTCACACAAAGGGTAACAGAACACGGGATTTTAGTCAGTGTTGCAGTTCTTGATAAGTCTCTTTCTTATGCTTAAGGAAAAAAAAAGGGTTTTCTTCAGCTGCACGTGGCTCCCAAAGTGCCACCAACAGCAGACCCGCCCAGAAAGAAACCATCTGCTGTGGTGCAAAACATCTCTCCCATGAAAAATCTCACAGTTCCTTCACACTGCCAAACATGGCCCACCACATGGGGTTATTAATCTTTTTAAGGATGAGTTATTTTGGCCTGAACACAAAGGCTTTCTTCGCCACAAGTCTCTAAAAAGCCTCTCGCTGCTCCTATATAGCCTGGCATAGGCACTCTTCACAATTTTCACGGGCCACACGTGAATTTTTCATCCCCCCATGTACTTCAAATGGATTAAAGAGACAAACAGCTTGTGATATTACAGTTTCTTACCACGGCATGCAAGAAGTTTTTTTAAGCTCCGCGCCAGAATCGCGGCACCGCCCTCTTTTCTCCCGTCGCCATTTCCAGCCCCGTCCCACAGGACTCACTTTCTCTTCTCTCTGACTCCAAAGCCTCCATGTTGAAGAGAGTTCTTGTTCGGGCTTTACGGTGGAGAAAACCTCACTCCTTTTGTGCTGCTGGCTGCATGGTGTCCTCTTCAGTTCAGCGCGGAGTATGCTGGCTGCAGACAGGAGGCTCTGCCGGCTCCCGTTGACTCCGCCGGCTCCGCGTGGAGAGGAGAGGGACCCGCCTGTCCCCGGGGGCTGCGCCGGATGGGTTTAGCTGTGAGCAGTCCACGGCTGGCTTTAGATG